>NC_053393.1:138901374-139253449 GCF_905171765.1 Bufo bufo
GAGGCGTATCGTCATCGTCCTGTGTTTCCCCCCAGCCACACACCAGTGATGGGCCCAAGCTGCTTTGGGTGCCACCCCGCTGTGAACATGCTTCATCCTCATCCTCCTCCACCTCCTCCTCATCCTCGTCCTCCTCGTCCTCCAGTAGTGGGCCCAGTCTGGCCACATTTGTACCTGGCCTCTGGTGTTGCAAAAAACCTACCTCTGAGTCATTACGAAGAGACTGGCCTGAAAGTGCTAAAAATGACCCCTCTTCCTCCTCTTCCTCCTGGGCCACCTCCTCTTCCATCATCGCCCTAAGTGTTTTCTCAAGGAGACATAGAAGTGGTATTGTAACGCTGATAACGGCGTCATCGCCACTGGCCATGTTGGTGGAGTACTCGAAACAACGCAACAGGGCACACAGGTCTCGCATGGAGGCCCAGTCATTGGTGGTGAAGTGTGTCTGATCCGCAGTGCGACTGACCCGTGCGTGCTGCAGCTGAAACTCCACTATGGCCTGCTGCTGCTCGCACAGTCTGTCCAGCATATGCAAGGTGGAGTTCCACCTGGTGGGTACGTCGCATATGAGGCGGTGAGCGGGAAGGCCGAAGTTACGCTGTAGCGCAGACAGGCGAGCAGCGGCAGGGTGTGAACGCCGGAAGCGTGAACAGACGGCCTGCACTTTATGCAGCAGCTCTGACATGTCGGGGTATTTGCGAATGAACTTCTGCACCACCAAATTCAGCACATGCGCCAGGCAAGGGATGTGCGTCAAACCGGCTAGTCCCAGAGCTGCAACGAGATTTCGCCCATTATCGCACACCACCAGGCCGGGCTTGAGGCTCACCGGCAGCAACCACTCGTCGGTCTGTTGTTCTATACCCCGCCACAACTCCTGTGCGGTGTGGGGCCTGTCCCCCAAACATATGAGTTTCAGAATGGCCTGCTGACGTTTACCCCGGGCTGTGCTGAAGTTGGTGGTGAAGGTGTGTGGCTGACTGGATGAGCAGGTGAAAGAAGAGGAGGAGGAAGCTGAGTAGGAGGAGGAGGAGACAGGAGGCCCAGCCGCCACTACATTTACCCAGTGTGCAGTTTTGGAGATATAGCGTCCCTGGCCGTGCTTACTGGTCCACGTATCTGTGGTTAGGTGGACCTTGCCACAGATGGCGTTGCACAGTGCACACTTGATTTTATCGGACACTTGTTTGTGCAGGGAAGGCACGGCTCTCTTGGAGAAGTAGTGGCAGCTGGGAACAACATACTGTGGGACAGCAAGTGACATGAGCTGTTTGAAGCTGTGTGTGTCCACCAGCCTAAATGACAGCATTTCATAGGCCAGTAGTTTAGAAATGCTGGCATTCAGGGCCAGGGATCGAGGGTAGCTAGGTGGGAATTTACGCTTTCTCTCAAATGTTTGTGAGATGGAGAGCTGAACGCTGCCGTGTGATATGGTTGAGATGCTTGGTGACGCAGGTGGTGGTGTTGGTGGTACATCCCATGTTTGCTGGGCGGCAGGTGCCAACGTTCCTCCAGAGGCAGAGGAAGAGGCCGAGGCGGCGGCAGCAGCAGCAGAAGAGGCCGAGGCGGCGGCAGCAGCAGAAGAGGCCGAGGCGGCAGCAGCAGAAGAGGCAGCAGGGGGAGCCTGAGTGACTTCCTTGTTTTTAAGGTGTTTACTCCACTGCAGTTCATGCTTTGCATGCAGGTGCCTGGTCATGCAGGTTGTGCTAAGGTTCAGAACGTTAATGCCTCGCTTCAGGCTCTGATGGCACAGCGTGCAAACCACTCGGGTCTTGTCGTCAGCACATTGTTTGAAGAAGTGCCATGCCAGGGAACTCCTTGAAGCTGCCTTTGGGGTGCTCGGTCCCAGATGGCGGCGGTCAGTAGCAGGCGGAGTCTCTTGGCGGCGGGTGTTCTGATTTTGCCCACTGCTCCCTCTTTTGCTACGCTGTTGGCTCGGTCTCACCACTGCCTCTTCCTCCGAACTGTGAAAGTCAGTGGCACGACCTTCATTCCATGTGGGGTCTAGGACCTCATCGTCCCCTGCATCGTCTTCCACCCAGTCTTGATCCCTGACCTCCTGTTCAGTCTGCACACTGCAGAAAGACGCAGCAGTTGGCACCTGTGTTTCGTCATCATCAGAGACGTGCTGAGGTGGTATTCCCATGTCCTCCTCATCAGGAAACATAAGTGGTTGTGCGTTAGTGCATTCTATCTCTTCCACCCCTGGGGAAGGGCTAGGTGGATGCCCTTGGGAAACCCTGGCAGCAGAGTCTTCAAACAGCATAAGAGACTGCTGCATAAATTGAGGCTCAGACAGTTTCCCTGATATGCATGCATGGGGGTGATGCATAGGGGTGATGTGACAGACTGATGGGCTTGGTTTTCATGCGCCATCTGTGCGCTTTCTGCAGAAGACTGGGTGGGAGATAATGTGAACGTGCTGGATCCACTGTCGGCCACCCAATTGACTAATGCCTGTACCTGCTCAGGCCTTACCATCCTTAGAACGGCATTGGGCCCCACAAAATATCGCTGTAAATTCTGCTGGCTACTGGGACCTGAGGTAGTTTGTTCACTAGGACGTGTGGCTGTGGCAGAACGGCCACGTCCTCTCCCAGCACCAGAGGGTCCACTAACACCACCACGACCATGTCCACGTCCGCGTCCCTTATTAGATGTTTTCCTCATTGTTCCCGTTCACCACAATTTTGAGAATGGCAAATTTGGGAATAGTTTTTCAACCCAAAACAAAAAGTGTGCTTTTACGGTCACTACAAATAACTTGACCAGCTAAAACAGTACAGATTTGTTTGAATAGAAATGTGAGGCCTGTTTTTTTTGCGCTGTGTGACAGGTATAGGTTTAATCACAGAATCAGACTTCTATCTGCACTGTAGCGTGTGTCTTAGGTTTTTCTGAATGACACTATCAGCACCTTCAATGTAAGATATCCTTTTTGGGATAGATTTCAAGTAGGCCTCATATAGCAGAAACTAGTTATTTTGAGAATGGCAAATTTGGGAATAGTTTTTCAACCCAGAACAAAAAGTGTGCTTTTACGGTCACTACAAATAACTTGACCAGCTAAAACAGTACAGATTTGGTTGAATAGAAATGTGAGGCCTGTTTTTTTTTTGCGCTGTGTGACAGGTATAGGTTTAATCACAGAATCAGACTTCTATCTGCACGGTAGCGTGTGTCTTAGGTTTTTCTGAATGACACTATCAGCACCTTCAATGTAAGATATCCTTTTTGGGAGAGATTTCAAGTAGGCCTCATATAGCAGAAACTAGTTATTTTGAGAATGGCAAATTTGGGAATAGTTTTTCAACCCAGAACAAAAAGTGTGCTTTTACGGTCACTACAAATAACTTGACCAGCTAAAACAGTACAGATTTGGTTGAATAGAAATGTGAGGCCTGTTTTTTTTTGCGCTGTGTGACAGGTATAGGTTTAATCACAGAATCAGACTTCTATCTGCACGGTAGCGTGTGTCTTAGGTTTTTCTGAATGACACTATCAGCACCTTCAATGTAAGATATCCTTTTTGGGATAGATTTCAAGTAGGCCTCATATAGCAGAAACTAGTTATTTTGAGAATGGCAAATTTGGGAATAGTTTTTCAACCCAGAACAAAAAGTGTGCTTTTACGGTCACTACAAATAACTTGACCAGCTAAAACAGTACAGATTTGGTTGAATAGAAATGTGAGGCCTGTTTTTTTTTTGCGCTGTGTGACAGGTATAGGTTTAATCACAGAATCAGACTTCTATCTGCACGGTAGCGTGTGTCTTTGGTTTTTCTGAATGACACTATCAGCACCTTCAATGTAAGATATCCTTTTTGGGATAGATTTTAGGTAGGCCTCATATAGCAGAAACTAGTTATTTTAAGAATGGCAAATTTGGGAATAGTTTTTCAACCCAGAACAAAAAGTGTGCTTTTACGGTCACTACAAATAACTTGACCAGCTAAAACAGTACAGATTTGGTTGAATAGAAATGTGAGGCCTGTTTTTTTTTGCGCTGTGTGACAGGTATAGGTTTAATCACAGAATCAGACTTCTATCTGCACGGTAGCGTGTGTCTTACGTTTTTCTGAATGACACTATCAGCACCTTCAATGTAAGATATCCTTTTTGGGATAGATTTCAAGTAGGCCTCATATAGCAGAAACTAGTTATTTTGAGAATGGCAAATTTGGGAATAGTTTTTCAACCCAGAACAAAAAGTGTGCTTTTACGGTCACTACAAATAACTTGACCAGCTAAAACAGTACAGATTTGGTTGAATAGAAATGTGAGGCCTGTTTTTTTTTGCGCTGTGTGACAGGTATAGGTTTAATCACAGAATCAGACTTCTATCTGCACGGTAGCGTGTGTCTTAGGTTTTTCTGAATGACACTATCAGCACCTTCAATGTAAGATATCCTTTTTGGGATAGATTTTAAGTAGGCCTCATATAGCAGAAACTAGTTATTTTGAGAATGGCAAATTTGGGAATAGTTTTTCAACCCAGAACAAAAAGTGTGCTTTTACGGTCACTACAAATAACTTGACCAGCTAAAACAGTACAGATTTGGTTGAATAGAAATGTGAGGCCTGTTTTTTTTTTGCGCTGTGTGACAGGTATAGGTTTAATCACAGAATCAGACTTCTATCTGCACGGTAGCGTGTGTCTTAGGTTTTTCTGAATGACACTATCAGCACCTTCAATGTAAGATATCCTTTTTGGGATAGATTTAAGTAGGCCTCATATAGCAGAAACTAGTTATTTTGAGAATGGCAAATTTGGGAATAGTTTTTCAACCCAGAACAAAAAGTGTGCTTTTACGGTCACTACAAATAACTTGACCAGCTAAAACAGTACAGATTTGGTTGAATAGAAATGTGAGGCCTGTTTTTTTTTTGCGCTGTGTGACAGGTATAGGTTTAATCACAGAATCAGACTTCTATCTGCACGGTAGCGTGTGTCTTAGGTTTTTCTGAATGACACTATCAGCACCTTCAATGTAAGATATCCTTTTTGGGATAGATTTTAAGTAGGCCTCATATAGCAGAAACTAGTTATTTTGAGAATGGCAAATTTGGGAATAGTTTTTCAACCCAGAAAAAAAAGTGTGCTTTTACGGTCACTACAAATAACTTGACCAGCTAAAACAGTACAGATTTGGTTGAATAGAAATGTGAGGCCTGTTTTTTTTTGCGCTGTGTGACAGGTATAGGTTTAATCACAGAATCAGACTTCTATCTGCACGGTAGCGTGTGTCTTAGGTTTTTCTGAATGACACTATCAGCACCTTCAATGTAAGATATCCTTTTTGGGATAGATTTCAAGTAGGCCTCATATAGCAGAAACTAGTTATTTTGAGAATGGCAAATTTGGGAATAGTTTTTCAACCCAGAACAAAAAGTGTGCTTTTACGGTCACTACAAATAACTTGACCAGCTAAAACAGTACATATTTGGTTGAATAGAAATGTGCGGTCTGTTTTTTTTTGCGCTGTGTGACAGGTATAGGTTTAATCACAGAATCAGACTTCTATCTGCACGGTAGCGTGTGTCTTAGGTTTTTCTGAATGACACTATCAGCACCTTCAATGTAAGATATCCTTTTTGGGATAGATTTTAAGTAGGCCTCATATAGCAGAAACTAGTTATTTTGAGAATGGCAAATTTGGGAATAGTTTTTCAACCCAGAACAAAAAGTGTGCTTTTACGGTCACTACAAATAACTTGACCAGCTAAAACAGTACAGATTTGGTTGAATAGAAATGTGAGGCCTGTTTTTTTTTTGCGCTGTGTGACAGGTATAGGTTTAATCACAGAATCAGACATCTATCTGCACGGTAGCGTGTGTCTTTGGTTTTTCTGAATGACACTATCAGCACCTTCAATGTAAGATATCCTTTTTGGGATAGATTTTAGGTAGGCCTCATATAGCAGAAACTAGTTATTTTAAGAATGGCAAATTTGGGAATAGTTTTTCAACCCAGAACAAAAAGTGTGCTTTTACGGTCACTACAAATAACTTGACCAGCTAAAACAGTACAGATTTGGTTGAATAGAAATGTGAGGCCTGTTTTTTTTTTGCGCTGTGTGACAGGTATAGGTTTAATCACAGAATCAGACTTCTATCTGCACGGTAGCGTGTGTCTTTGGTTTTTCTGAATGACACTATCAGCACCTTCAATGTAAGATATCCTTTTTGGGATAGATTTTAGGTAGGCCTCATATAGCAGAAACTAGTTATTTTAAGAATGGCAAATTTGGGAATAGTTTTTCAACCCAGAACAAAAAGTGTGCTTTTACGGTCACTACAAATAACTTGACCAGCTAAAACAGTACAGATTTGGTTGAATAGAAATGTGAGGCCTGTTTTTTTTTGCGCTGTGTGACAGGTATAGGTTTAATCACAGAATCAGACTTCTATCTGCACGGTAGCGTGTGTCTTACGTTTTTCTGAATGACACTATCAGCACCTTCAATGTAAGATATCCTTTTTGGGATAGATTTTAAGTAGGCCTCATGTAGCAGAAACTAGTTATTTTGAGAATGGCAAATTTGGGAATAGTTTTTCAACCCAGAAAAAAAAATGTGCTTTTACGGTCACTACAAATAACTTGACCAGCTAAAATAGTACAGATTTGGTTGAATAGAAATGTGAGGCCTGTTTTTTTTTGCGCTGTGTGACAGGTATAGGTTTAATCACAGAATCAGACTTCTATCTGCACGGTAGCGTGTGTCTTTGGTTTTTCTGAATGACACTATCAGCACCTTCAATGTAAGATATCCTTTTTGGGATAGATTTCAAGTAGGCCTCATATAGCAGAAACTAGTTATTTTGAGAATGGCAAATTTGGGAATAGTTTTTCAACCCAGAACAAAAAGTGTGCTTTTACGGTCACTACAAATAACTTGACCAGCTAAAACAGTACATATTTGGTTGAATAGAAATGTGCGGCCTGTTTTTTTTTTGCGCTGTGTGACAGGTATAGGTTTAATCACAGAATCAGACTTCTATCTGCACGGTAGCGTGTGTCTTAGGTTTTTCTGAATGACACTATCAGCACCTTCAATGTAAGATATCCTTTTTGGGATAGATTTTAAGTAGGCCTCATATAGCAGAAACTAGTTATTTTGAGAATGGCAAATTTGGGAATAGTTTTTCAACCCAGAACAAAAAGTGTGCTTTTACGGTCACTACAAATAACTTGACCAGCTAAAACAGTACAGATTTGGTTGAATAGAAATGTGAGGCCTGTTTTTTTTTGCGCTGTGTGACAGGTATAAGGTTAAATCACAGAATCAGACTTCTATCTGCACGGTAGCGTGTGTCTTTGGTTTTTCTGAATGACACTATCAGCACCTTCAATGTAAGATATCCTTTTTGGGATAGATTTCAAGTTGGCCTCATATAGCAGAAACTAGTTATTTTGAGAATGGCAAATTTGGGAATAGTTTTTCAACCCAGAACAAAAAGTGTGCTTTTACGGTCACTACAAATAACTTGACCAGCTAAAACAGTACAGATTTGGTTGAATAGAAATGTGAGGCCTGTTTTTTTTTTTGCGCTGTGTGACAGGTATAGGTTTAATCACAGAATCAGACTTCTATCTGCACGGTAGCGTGTGTCTTAGGTTTTTCTGAATGACACTATCAGCACCTTCAATGTAAGATATCCTTTTTGGGATAGATTTCAAGTAGGCCTCATATAGCAGAAACTAGTTATTTTGAGAATGGCAAATTTGGGAATAGTTTTTCAACCCAGAACAAAAAATGTGCTTTTACGGTCACTACAAATAACTTGACCAGCTAAAACAGTACAGATTTGGTTGAATAGAAATGTGAGGCCTGTTTTTTTTTGCGCTGTGTGACAGGTATAGGTTTAATCACAGAATCAGACTTCTATCTGCAAGGTAGCGTGTGTCTTAGGTTTTTCTGAATGACACTATCAGCACCTTCAATGTAAGATATCCTTTTTGGGATAGATTTCAAGTTGGCCTCATATAGCAGAAACTAGTTATTTTGAGAATGGCAAATTTGGGAATAGTTTTTCAACCCAGAACAAAAAGTGTGCTTTTACGGTCACTACAAATAACTTGACCAGCTAAAACAGTACAGATTTGGTTGAATAGAAATGTGAGGCCTGTTTTTTTTTTGCGCTGTGTGACAGGTATAGGTTTAATCACAGAATCAGACTTCTATCTGCACGGTAGCGTGTGTCTTTGGTTTTTCTGAATGACACTATCAGCACCTTCAATGTAAGATATCCTTTTTGGGATAGATTTCAAGTAGGCCTCATATAGCAGAAACTAGTTATTTTGAGAATGGCAAATTTGGGAATAGTTTTTCAACCCAGAACAAAAAGTGTGCTTTTACGGTCACTACAAATAACTTGACCAGCTAAAACAGTACATATTTGGTTGAATAAAAATGTGCGGCCTGTTTTTTTTTTGCGCTGTGTGACAGGTATAGGTTTATTCACAGAATCAGACCTCTATCTGCACGGTAGCGTGTGTCTTTGGTTTTTCTGAATGACACTATCAGCACCTTCAATGTAAGATATCCTTTTTGGGATAGATTTTAAGTAGGCCTCATGTAGCAGAAACTAGTTATTTTGAGAATGGCAAATTTGGGAATAGTTTTTCAACCCAGAAAAAAAAATGTGCTTTTACGGTCACTACAAATAACTTGACCAGCTAAAATAGTACAGATTTGGTTGAATAGAAATGTGAGGCCTGTTTTTTTTTTGCGCTGTGTGACAGGTATAGGTTTAATCACAGAATCAGACTTCTATCTGCACGGTAGCGTGTGTCTTTGGTTTTTCTGAATGACACTATCAGCACCTTCAATGTAAGATATCCTTTTTGGGATAGATTTCAAGTAGGCCTCATATAGCAGAAACTAGTTATTTTGAGAATGGCAAATTTGGGAATAGTTTTTCAACCCAGAACAAAAAGTGTGCTTTTACGGTCACTACAAATAACTTGACCAGCTAAAACAGTACAGATTTGGTTGAATAGAAATGTGCGGCCTGTTTTTTTTTGCGCTGTGTGACAGGTATAGGTTTAATCACAGAATCAGACTTCTATCTGCACGGTAGCGTGTGTCTTAGGTTTTTCTGAATGACACTATCAGCACCTTCAATGTAAGATATCCTTTTTGGGATAGATTTCAAGTAGGCCTCATATAGCAGAAACTAGTTATTTTGAGAAAGGCAAATTTGGGAATAGTTTTTCAACCCAGAACAAAAAATGTGCTTTTACGGTCACTACAAATAACTTGACCAGCTAAAACAGTACAGATTTGGTTGAATAGAAATGTGAGGCCTGTTTTTTTTTGCGCTGTGTGACAGGTATAGGTTTAATCACAGAATCAGACTTCTATCTGCACGGTAGCGTGTGTCTTAGGTTTTTCTGAATGACACTATCAGCACCTTCAATGTAAGATATCCTTTTTGGGATAGATTTTAAGTAGGCCTCATATAGCAGAAACTAGTTATTTTGAGAATGGCAAATTTGGGAATAGTTTTTCAACCCAGAACAAAAAGTGTGCTTTTACGGTCACTACAAATAACTTGACCAGCTAAAACAGTACAGATTTGGTTGAATATAAATGTGAGGCCTGTTTTTTTTTGCGCTGTGTGACAGGTATAAGGTTAAATCACAGAATCAGACTTCTATCTGCACGGTAGCGTGTGTCTTAGGTTTTTCTGAATGACACTATCAGCACCTTAAATGTAAGATATCCTTTTTGGGATAGATTTCAAGTTGGCCTCATATAGCAGAAACTAGTTATTTTGAGAATGGCAAATTTGGGAATAGTTTTTCAACCCAGAACAAAAAATGTGCTTTTACGGTCACTACAAATAACTTGACCAGCTAAAACAGTACAGATTTGGTTGAATAGAAATGTGAGGCCTGTTTTTTTTTTGCGCTGTGTGACAGGTATAGGTTTAATCACAGAATCAGACTTCTATCTGCACGGTAGCGTGTGTCTTAGGTTTTTCTGAATGACACTATCAGCACCTTCAATGTAAGATATCCTTTTTCGGATAGATTTCAAGTTGGCCTCATATAGCAGAAACTAGTTATTTTGAGAATGGCAAATTTGGGAATAGTTTTTCAACCCAGAACAAAAAGTGTGCTTTTACGGTCACTACAAATAACTTGACCAGCTAAAACAGTACAGATTTGGTTGAATAGAAATGTGAGGCCTGTTTTTTTTTGCGCTGTGTGACAGGTATAGGTTTAATCACAGAATCAGACTTCTATCTGCACGGTAGCGTGTGTCTTAGGTTTTTCTGAATGACACTATCAGCACCTTCAATGTAAGATATCCTTTTTGGAATAGATTTCAAGTAGGCCTCATATAGCAGAAACTAGTTATTTTGAGAATGGCAAATTTGGGAATAGTTTTTCAACCCAGAACAAAAAATGTGCTTTTACGGTCACTACAAATAACTTGACCAGCTAAAACAGTACAGATTTGGTTGAATAGAAATGTGAGGCCTGTTTTTTTTTGCGCTGTGTGACAGGTATAGGTTTAATCACAGAATCTGCTTCTATCTGCACGGTAGCATGTGTCTTAGGTTTTTCTGAATGACACTATCAGCACCTTCAATGTAAGATATCCTTTTTGGGATAGATTTTAAGTAGGCCTCATATAGCAGAAACTAGTTATTTTGAGAATGGCAAATTTGGGAATAGTTTTTCAACCCAGAACAAAAAGTGTGCTTTTACGGTCACTACAAATAACTTGACCAGCTAAAACAGTACAGATTTGGTTGAATAGAAATGTGAGGCCTGTTTTTTTTTGCGCTGTGTGACAGGTATAAGGTTAAATCACAGAATCAGACTTCTATCTGCACGGTAGCGTGTGTCTTAGGTTTTTCTGAATGACACTATCAGCACCTTCAATGTAAGATATCCTTTTTGGGATAGATTTAAAGTTGGCCTCATATAGCAGAAACTAGTTATTTTGAGAATGTCAAATTTGGGAATAGTTTTTCAACCCAGAACAAAAAGTGTGCTTTTACGGTCACTACAAATAACTTGACCAGCTAAAACAGTACAGATTTGGTTGAATAGAAATGTGAGGCCTGTTTTTTTTTGCGCTGTGTGACAGGTATAGGTTTAATCACAGAATCAGACGTCTATCTGCACGGTAGCGTGTATCTTAGGTTTTTCTGAATGACACTATCAGCACCTTCAATGTAAGATATCCTTTTTGGGATAGATTTTAAGTAGGCCTCATATAGCAGAAACTAGTTATTTTGAGAATGGCAAATTTGGGAATAGTTTTTCAACCCAGAACAAAAAGTGTGCTTTTACGGTCACTACAAATAACTTGACCAGCTAAAACAGTACAGATTTGGTTGAATAGAAATGTGAGGCCTGTTTTTTTTTGCGCTGTGTGACAGGTATAGGTTTAATCACAAATTCAGACTTCTATCTGCACGGTAGCATGTGTCTTAGGTTTTTCTGAATGACACTATCAGCACCTTCAATGTAAGATATCCTTTTTGGGATAGATTTCAAGTTGGCCTCATATAGCAGAAACTAGTTATTTTGAGAATGGCAAATTTGGGAATAGTTTTTCAACCCAGAACAAAAAGTGTGCTTTTACGGTCACTACAAATAACTTGACCAGCTAAAACAGTACAGATTTGGTTGAATAGAAATGTAAGGCCTGGTTTTTTTTGCGCTGCGTGACAGGTATAGGTTTAATCACAGAATCAGACTTCTATCTGCACGGTAGCGTGTGTCTTAGGTTTTTCTGAATGACACTATCAGCACCTTCAATGTAAGATATCCTTTTTGGGATAGATTTCAAGTAGGCCTCATATAGCAGAAACTAGTTATTTTGAGAATGGCAAATTTGGGAATAGTTTTTCAACCCAGAACAAAAAATGTGCTTTTACGGTCACTACAAATAACTTGACCAGCTAAAACAGTACAGATTTGGTTGAATAGAAATGTGAGGCCTGTTTTTTTTTGCGCTGTGTGACAGGTATAGGTTTAATCACAGAATCAGACTTCTATCTGCACGGTAGCGTGTGTCTTAGGTTTTTCTGAATGACACTATCAGCACCTTCAATGTAAGATATCCTTTTTGGGATAGATTTCAAGTTGGCCTCATATAGCAAAAACTAGTTATTTTGAGAATGGCAAATTTGGGAATAGTTTTTCAACCCAGAACCAAAAAGTGTGCTTTTACGGTCACTACAAATAACTTGACCAGCTAAAACAGTACAGATTTGGTTGAATAGAAATGTCAGGTCTATTTTTTAGGCGCTGGGTGACAGGCTCAACTTGCCCCTGATGTAGTATATGGCCAAAAAATAACCACACTATTGATGGTTAAATGCACTTGGGTGACACAGGCTCAGCCTGCACCAGATTTAGTATATGGCCAAAAAATAACCAGACTGTTGATGGTTAAATGCACTTCGGTGACACAGGCTCAGCCTGCAGCTGATGTAGTATATGGCCAAAAAATAACCAGACTGTTGATGGTTAAATGCACTTCGGTTACACAGGCTCAGCCTGCAGCTGATGTAGGATATAGCACAAAATAACCACACTATTGATGGTTAAATACACTTGGTGATAGCTTGTGCTGGCACACAACAAGTCACAAAATGGCCGCCGATCACCCCAGAAAAAAGTGATCTAAAAACGCTCTGGGCAGCCTCAAAAAAGTGAGCAAGTCGATATTAGCACTTCAATGATCCACAGCTGCAGATCGATCACAGAATGAAGTCTTTTGGAGGAGTTAATCTGCCTAATCTCGCCCTAACGTCGCAGCTGCAACCTCTCCCTATGCTTGAATCAGCAGAGTGACGTGCAGTGCTACGTGACCCAAGCTTATATAGAGGCTGGGTCACATGCTGCACTGGCCAATCACAGCCATGCCAATAGTAGGCAAGGCTGTGATGGCCTCTTGGTGCAAGTAGTATGACGCTTGTTGATTGGCTGCTTTACAGCCTTTCAAAAACCGCCAAGAAAGCGCCGAACACCGAACCCGAACCCGGACTTTATACAGTTCGGGTTCGCTCATCCCTACCCGTATGCTCAATATAAGGAGAATAGCAGAAACTCCTAATGCTGGCCATACATGTAATGATTGCGGAGACCCTCAAATGCCAGGGCAGTACAAACACCCCACAAATAACACCATTTTGGAAAGAAGACACCCCAAGGTATTCGCTGAGGGGCATATTCAGTCCATGAAAGATTGAAATTTTTGTCTCAAGTTAGCGGAAAGGGAGACCTTGTGAGAAAAAAAAACAAAAAAATCAATTTCCGCTAACTTGTGCCAAAATTTTTTTTTTCTATGAACTCGCCATGCCCCTCATTGCATACCTTGGGGTGTCTTCTTTCCAAAATGGGGTCACATGTGGGGTATTTATATTGCCCTGGATTTTTAGGGGCCCTAAAGCGTGAGAAGAAGTCTGGGATCTAAATGTCTAAAAATGCCCTCCTAAAAGGAATTTGGGCACCTTTGCACATCTAGGCTGCAAAAAAGTGTCACACATGTGGTATCGCCATACTCAGGAGACGTTGGGGAATGTGTTTTGGGGTGTCATTTTACATATACCCATGCTGGGTGAGAGAAATATCTTGGTCAAATGCCAACTTTGTATAAAAAAATGGGAAAAGTTGTCTTTTGCCAAGATATTTCTCTCACCCAGCATGGGTATATGTAAAATGACACCCCAAAACACATTCCCCAACTTCTCCTGAATACGGAGATGCCAGATGTGTGACAATTTTTTGCAGCCTAGGTGGGCAAAGGGGCCCATATTCCAAAGAGTGCCTTTCGGATTTCACTGGTCATTTTTTACAGAATTTGATTTCAAACTCCTTACCACACATTTGGGCCCCTAGAATGCCAGGGCAGTATAACTACCCACAAGTGACCCCATTTTGGAAAGAAGACACCCCAAGGTATTCCGTGAGGAGCATGGCGAGTTCCTAGAATTATTTATTTTTTGTCACAAGTTAGTGGAAAATGATGATTTTTATTTATTTATTTTTTTCTTACAAAGTCTCATATTCCACTAACTTGTGACAAAAAATAAAAACTTCTATGAACTCACTATGCCCATCAGCGAATACCTTGGTGTGTCTTCTTTCCAAAATGGGGTCACTTGTGGGGTAGTTATGCTGCCCTGGCATTCTAGGGGCCCAAATGTGTGGTAAGTAGTTTGAAATCAAAATGTGTAAAAAATGGCCGGTGAAATCCGAAAGGTGCTCTTTGGAATGTGGGCCCCTTTGCCCACCTAGGCTGCAAAAAAGTGTCACACATCTGGTATCCCCGTACTCAGGAGAAGTTGGGCAATGTGTTTTGGGGTGTCATTTTACATATACCCATGCTGGGTGAGAGAAATATCTTGGCAAAAGACAACTTTTCCCATTTTTTTATACAAAGTTGGCATCTGACCAAGATATTTATCACACATTTGGGCCCCTAGAATGCCAGGGAAGTATAACTACCCCACAAGTGACCCCATTTTGGAAAGAAGACACCCCAAGGTATTCGCTGATGGGCATAGTGAGTTCATAGAAGTTTTTATTTTTTGTCACAAGTTAGTGGAATATGAGACTTTGTAAAAAAAAAAAAAAATCTTCATTTTCCACTAACTTGTGACAAAAAATAAAAAGTTCTATGAACTCACTATGCCCATCAGCGAATACCTTAGGGTGTCTACTTTCCGAAATGGGGTCATTTGTGGGGTGTTTGTACTGTCTGGGCATTGTAGAACCTCAGGAAACATGACAGGTGCTCAGAAAGTCAGAGCTGCTTCAAAAAGCGGAAATTCACATTTTTGTACCATAGTTTGTAAACGCTATAACTTTTACCCAAACCATTTTCTTTTTACCCAAACATTTTTTTTTATCAAAGACATGTAGAACAATAAATTTAGAGCAAAATTTATATATGGATGTCGTTTTTTTTTGCAAAATTTACAACTGAAAGTGAAAAATTTCATTTTTTTGCAAAAAAATCGTTACATTTCGATTAATAACAAAAAAAGAAAAAATGTCAGCAGCAATGAAATACCACCAAATGTAATCTCTATTAGTGAGAAGAAAAGGAGGTAAAATTCATTTGGGTGGTAAGTTGCATAAACGGTCAAAGTAGTGTAGGTCAGAAGTGTAAAAAGTGGCCTGGTCATTAAGGGTGTTTAAGCTATAGGGCAGTGATGGCTAACCTTGGCACTCCAGCTGTGGTAAAACTACAACTCCCAAGATGCCCCCCTTGCCTGGCTGCTCTCAGAACTCTATCGAAATAAATGAAGCATGCTGGGAGTCGTAGTTTCACCACAGCTGGAGTGCCAAGGTTAGCCATCACTGCTATAGGGGCTGAGGTGGTTAAATAACATAAAAAATAAATGCTTTATTATGTAAAACTGAAACAAACATATTTGGTCATATTTGGTATTGTTGCATCCGTAACAACCTGCTCTATAAAAATAGCTCATGATCTAACCTGTCAGGTGAACATTGTAAATATCAAAATGGTGCCAAAACCGCAATTTTTTGTTACCTTGCCTCACAAAAAGTGTAAAATAGAGCAACCAAAAATCATATCTACCCTAAATAATGTATGAACAAAACTGCTACCTTATCCCGTAGTTTCCAAAATGGGGTCATTTTTGGGAGTTTCTACTCTAGGGGTGCATCACATTCAAATGTGACACTACAAAAATGAGACCCTATATAAGACAGTCGACCAAAAATATAAATAAACTATGGCTTTCAGAATATGGAGACACTTAAATAACATTTAAAAAAAATTCTTTATTATGTAAAACTGAAACAAAAAACCAAAAAAAGTTGTCATATTTGGTATTGTCGCATTCGTAACAACCTGCTCTATAAAAATAGCTCATGATCTAACCTGTCAGGTGAACATTGTAAATAACAAAAAATAAAAATGGTGCCAAAACAGCAATTTTTTGTTACCTTGCCTCACAAAAAGTGTAAAATAGAGCAACCAAAAATCATATGTACCCTAAAATAGTACGAACAAAACTGCTACCTTATCCCGTAGTTTCAAAAATGGGTCATTTTTGGGAGTTTCTACTCTAGGGGTGCATCACATTCAAATGTGACATGGCCTTTCAAAAACCGTATGGCATTCCTTTCATTCTGCGCCCTGCCGTGTGCCCGTACAACAGTTTACGATCACAAATGGGGTGTTTCTGTAAACGACAGAATCAGGGTAATAAATATTGAGTTTTGTTTGGCTGTTAACCCGTGCTTTGTTACTGGAAAAAATGGATTAAAATGAAAAATCTGCCCAAAAAATTTAATTCTGAAAATTCATCTCCATTTTCCTTTAATTCTTGTGGAACACCTAAAGGGTTAACAAAGTTAGCAAAATCAGTTTTGAATACCGTGAGGGGTGTAGTTTCATTTTTGGATGGTTTCTATTATGTAACCCTCACAAAGTGACTTCAGACCTGAACTGGTCCTTAAAAGGTGGGTTTTGGAAATTTTCTGAAAAATTTCAAGATTTGCTTCCAAACTTCTAAGCCTTCTAACGTCCCCAAAAAATAAAATAGCTTTCACAAAATGATCCAAACATGAAGTAGACATATGGGAAATGTAAAGTAATAACTATTTTTGAAGGTATTACTGTATATTATAAAAGTAGAGAAATTGAAATTTGTAAATTTGCTATTTTTTCCCAATTTTTTGTAAATTTGGTAATTTTTTTATAAATAAAAATGAAATTTTTGACTCGATGTTTTTTTTTTTTACAGTGTTCACCTGAGGGGTTAGGTCATGTGCCATTTTTATTGAGCATGTTGTTACGGACATGGCAATACCTAATATGTACACTTTTATTTATTTATTTCATTTATAACACAATAGTAGCATATTTGAAATAAAAAAATTATGTTTTAGTGTCTCCATGTTCTGAGAGCTATATTTTTTTTTATTTTTTGAGCGATTTTCTTATGTAGGGTCTCATTTTTTGCGGGATGAGGTGACAGTTTTATTGGTACCATTTTGTTTGACATACGCCTTTTTGATCGCTTGGTGTTGCACTTTTTGTGATGTAAGGTGACTACAAAAATGGCTTTTTTTGACACAGTTTTTTTTTTTTTTTTTTCGTGGTGTTTATCGGATGGGGTCGATCATGTGATATATTTATAGAGGCGGTTGTAATATGTGTATATTTTTTATTTTATTTTCATTTTATATAGCAAAAGGGAATTTTTTTCATTTACATTTTTATTTATTTATTTATTTTTACTTTTATTATTTTCACATTTTTCTTTTTTTATCAGGTCTCACTTGGATCATGAATATCCAGTGGGGCTGATGGCTGTACTATACTTGGCATGGCAACCATCGGGCGCTGCCATCGCAGCGCGGCAGCCCCAATGGTTGAGAGAGGGAGCCCCCTCCCTCTATTAACCCCATGGATGCCGCTGCCATGGCATCTAAGGGGTTACATCAGGGGTTACAGCAGAGTGTCAGCATACAGCTGACACTCGCTGCTGATGGCAGCGGCTCAGAAATGGAGCCGCCGACATCAAACAAAGCAGGGGGACCGCATCGGGGGCAGCACTGGGCAGCGCTGGAAAGTGTGGGGGGGTACGGCTAGCATTGAGGGGGCACAGATGGGGGCAGGATGCATGGAGGGGGGACCGCATCAGGGGCAGGACACATCGATATGGATAGGGGCGGGGGGGAACCGCATCAGGGGCAGGCGGGGACAGATGGCGGAGGCAGGGCTCACAGGGGGGGTGTTGGAGGCGCACAGTGGGGGCACAGATCAGGGGGGAACCAGGCACATTACCTGATTTCAGGCTCTGATCTGCAGAGCAGAGCGTGAAACTGGCATTTTAACACTGCCGCAATCCGATTGGTTAGTCTGCAGAGACTAACCAATCGGATCGATTGCCAGCAAGGGACCGCTCTGATTGGACCCTTGCCGGCATTACTGCACTGCATGCTGTCCGTGACAGCAGTAGGGCAGGGGCAGAAGCTTTAATCCAAGCGTTTGGCAGCGCTTGGATTAAAGAGCTGCCTGACGTCTATACACGTGCTAGCTGCACGGGGCATGTGCAAATAGCACGTATATAGACGGATTGCAGTCGGGAAGGGGTTAAATTGCAGAGTTGACAACTATCTAGGTTTTCCCTTATGGTGTCAGGATGCAGTGTTTTAACTATATAAATCTAATCTACTAATGTCCCTTGGACCAACTTACACCTTTTAATCCTGCCCCTCCTAAATGCTAAAACTTAACCTTTAATCATTAAATATTCTAATAGATAACTTGAGGATACTTTTAAAATTGCCAGTTCGTCTCTGCAATTGTGATTAATGGCTGATATTTCCTATTAGTATCTCCTATCTAGGAATATACATTGTTGCATTTCTGGCTGTGCGCTGCCAGTATTACTATAGGTACAACGTATCTAATGTCTCCTACTAGTATTTTGCTAGAGACTGTACTGTATTAAAACGTGAGATCCACGCTGCCCCTTGACATGTTTCGCCGAGTACCGGCGTCTTTAGGGGTTAGGGCATGGTGTAGTCTGCACATCCTGTAAATGAAGTGCATGTGCAGATGCACGTTGCCAAAGCTGAAAATACTTAGTGAAAAGCTAACACAATGCAACAGTACTCTGCAAACATAGAATATAAAAATGTGTGTTGGGCAAGCATGCTAAGCTGAAGGGTCCATTCACACGTCCGTTGTTTCTTTCCTGATCTGTTCCGTTTTTTGCTGAACAGATCTGGAGCAGATCTGGACCCATTCATTTTCAATGGGTCCTGAAAAAAATCAGACATTGAGCTGTCCGTTTTTTTCCAGGACCCATTGAAAATGAATGGGTCCAGATCTGGTCCAGATCTGTTCAGCAAAAAACGGAACAGATCAGGAAAGAAAAAACGGACGTGTGAATGGACCCGAACACTAATTTTATTTGCTGTAGCCATGTTGGCTACTGGCATTACAGTGATTGGCTGGCCGGAACGTGTCATCAGGTGCTATATAGCACCCGATGACACGTGTTCTGATCAGTCGTAGTCTTGGGAGAGCTGGAGAGCAGAAGGGAGAGATAGTGTAGGGAGTGAAATGGGAATATTTTAGCTTTTAAATTTGTTATAGACCTAAAAGTCCTTTTAGGCCTATTGTTGTGAGTGGCAGCAATATATATTTTTAGCGCAACCTGTGATAAATTGCTAAAACTCGTTAGAGATGTTCCTGGAGGGATACACCAAATGGAAAAGGATTTAGGAAAACTAGAGGAATGTTAAAAAATCTGGCAGCTAAAATTTAATGTTGATAAGTGCAAGATAATGCACCTGGGGCGTAAAAACCCAAGAGCAGAATATACAATCAGTGATACAGTCCTAACCTCAGTATCTGAGGAAAGGGATTTAGGGGTCATTATTTCAGAAGACTTAAAGGTAGGCAGACAATGTCATAGAGCAGCAGGAAATGCTAGCAGTATGATTGGGTGTATAGGGGGAGGCATTACCAGTAGAAAGAGGGAGGTACTCATGCCGCTCTACAGATGGGCCAAATGGTTCTTATCTGCCGACACATTCTATGTTTCTAGACCCAAAAGTCCTTTTAAGGACTATAGTTGTATCTAGCAGCAATATATATTGTTAGCGCAACCTGCGCTGATGAGAGCAATATTACATGCACTACATCTCCTGTGTAAAGTGTGTGCAGCCTAAAAATATCTGTGGCATCCAGTGTACTTTTTCCGTAGACGGTATCCGCTGCGGACAGTTACATAACCTGCGCTACATCTCCTGTATAACGTTTGCCCATCCTAAATATCAGTGACATTAAGGGCTCGTTCACACGAACATGTGCTGCCCATTGCCATATTGCAGACCGCATTTGCGGATCCGCAATATAAGGGCACTGTTCCGTGTGCATTCTGCATCACGGATGCGGACCCATTCACTACGGAGTGCTTCCTGGGGTTCCGTTCCGTGCCTCCGCACCGCAAAAAGATAGAACATGCTCTATCTTTTTGCGGAACGGAGGGATCGTGGACCCATTCAAGTGAATGGGTCCATGATCCTCATGTGGCTGGGCCACGGTCGGTGCCCGTGCATTGCGGACCGCAATTTGCGGTCCATAGCACGGGCTTCACGCGGTCGTGTGAACGAGCCCTAATTCAGCTATACCTCCTGTTTAACGTGTGCGCATCCAAAATACCAGTGACATTCATTCAGTGTAATTTTTTATTTAGCGGTGGTGAAAGCGACATTACTTGCGCTATACCTCCTGTTTAACGTGTGCGCATCCTAAAAGTATCTGTGACATTCTGTGTACTTTATTTGCGCATACACTTACAAAACCTGCGCTACTGTACGAGTGACACACTTGCAAGCATATATACCAATTAATATGCGCAAGGTGAGCAGTAACGGACAGGGAAGTGGCCGTGCTTCTGATGGTGCATGCAGAGGCAGTGGCCCTGGGCACGGTGAAACTATGCCTGCTGCCAGAGCACAAGAAACACACTCATGCACGATACCTAGCTTCATGTCCCAGTTTGCAGGGTGGTGCAGGACACCACTCTCAAAGTCAGACCAGTGCGACCAGGTGGATTGCATAAGATAATGCTTCTAGTTGGTTAAGCACCACCCTGTCTTCCACAAAGTCCAGTATCAGTAGCAAAGAGTCTTATCAACAGAATCCTCACTCTGATACTCCTTCCACCCACCATAGAGAGTCTTGGCAAACAAGTGATCCTACACTCGGATATTCCAAGGAGCTGTTTTTATCGCCATTCCTTAATTTGGGCCTCTCGCCAAGCCTGCTTCAAGAGGGACATGAGGAGATTTTGTGCCCTGATTCCCAAACTCTAGAGCATCCACAGTCAGAAGAAGATAACAGTGGGGAATGGCAATTAGTGTTTCACGAGGTGGATGATGTTGATGAGACACAGTTGACAATAAGTCAACCACAATTAGTGTCTCAAGAGGTTCATGATGAGTATGAGACACAGTTGTCAATGACTGAGGTTGTTGTTAGGTCAACAAGTCAGAAAGATGACCATAGTGAGGAAGTGGAAGAGGAGGTGCTGGACGATGAAGTCACTGACCCAACCTGGGAAGTTGGCAAGCCGAGCGAGGACATCAGTACAAAGGGGGAGGGATCCGCAGCACCGCAACGGGCTGGGAGAGGCAGTGAGGTGGCAAAAGGTAGAAGGCGGGCCACACCAAAGAGGCCCGCAACTGTTCCCTGGAGCACTCCCTTGCGTCAATCTCCTTTGCCAAGGTGTAGGTGTTCTGCAGTCTGGCGCTTTTTTGAGGAAAGTGCGGACGATAAAAGAATTGTCATTTGCAACCTGTGCCGTACCAAAATGAGCAGGGGCGTAAACTCTGGCAACCTCACCAGCATGATCCGCCACATGGCATCCAAGCACTGTAATAAGTGGGCCGAACGCCTTGGTACACAATCTGTGTCTGCGGGTCACACCACTGCCTCCTCTTCCCCTGTGTTACGTCCTGGCCAATCCCCTGTCCAAGACGCAGGCCCAGATGCCTCCCGCCATGCACCTGGACCTTCGCAAGCACCATCAGCTAGCACATCCACTTCTGTGTCCCAGCACAGCGTTCAGATGTCTATACCCCAGGCCTTTGAACTAAAGTGCAAATACCCAGCCACCCACCCACAGGCCATAGCACTAAATGCGCACCTTTCCAAATTGCTGGCCATGGAAATGTTGCCATTTAGGCTTGTGGAAACTGAGGCTTTCCACAGCCTGATAACTGCGGCTGTCTCACGGTACTCTGTCCCCAGCCACCAATATTTTTCACGGTGTGCAGTCCCAGCCTTAAACCATCATGTGTCTCGTAACATCACCATGCCTAGACCAGTTATTGGGAAGGTCCACTTAACGACTGACACATGGACAAGTGCTTTTGGCCAGGGATGCTACATTTCCCTGACGGAACACTGGGTGAACATTGTGGAGGCTGGGAGCGAGTCATACCCTGGGATGGCACAAGTGCTACTGACGCCAATGATTGCGGGCCCTACTTCCATCAGGGTTTCCGCCGCCACCTACGTTAGTGGCTGCGACACCCGCTTCTCCACGTTTGCATCCTCCTCCACTTCTACCTCTGAATTGTCATCTTGCAGCACCAGTCAGCCATCAGTCAGTAGCTGGAAGCAGTGTAACACTGCAGTGAGGAAGCGGCAACAGGCCGTTCTTAAACTGATGTGCTTTGGTGACAAACAGCACACCGCTGCAGAGCTGTGGCAGGGTATAAGAGACCAGACTGAGCTGTGGCTCTCTCCACTCAACCTACAACCAGGCATGGTTGTGTCTGATAATGGCAATAACTTGTTGGCGGCTTTGGAGCTCGACAATCTCACACACATATCATGCCTAGCCCACGTGTTCAACTTAGTGGTTCAGCGGTTTCTCAAAACCTACCCCAATTTGCCTGAGCTACTGGTGAAGGTGCGTCACGTGTGTGCCCATTTCCGAAAGTCATCTACAGCTGCCGTCGGACTGGAAGCGCTGCAGTAGCGGTTGGAATTGCCAGCTCACCGACTGTTGTGCGACGTGAGCACACGTTGGAACTGCACGTTCCACATGTTGGCCAGGCTTTGTGAGCAGCACAGGACAATATTGGAATACCAGCTGCAACATAGTCGTCGCCTTTCTAGTCAGCTTCCGCTCTTCACAAGCGACAAGTGGGCATGGATGTCTGACCTCTGTGAGTTTTTAAGCAACTTTGAGGAATCAACACAGATGGTGAGCGGCGCTAACGCTATTATCAGCGTAACCTTCCCACTTCTGTGTCTACTCAAACAATCGCTGCTCACAATTAAGGCGGACGCTGTGCATGTGGAAGAGGTGGAAATGGGGGAAGAAAGTACACAGGGTGATAGCCAGACCACCCTCAGTTCGTCTTCTCAGCGCGAATTGGATGATGAGGAGCAGGAGACAGTTGCCTCTGCTACAGAGGGTAGTACACATGGAAGTTTTATTTCATTGTTCAGCATAGATGGGTAGGAGGAAGAGGATGAGGAGATTAAGAGTCATCCTTCTGATGAGGACAGCAAAGTCTTGTCTGTTGGGACTCTCGCACACATGGCTGACTTTATGTTAGGCTGCCTTTCCAGTGACCCCCGCGTTGTACAAATTTAGGCCAACATTGATTACTGGTTGTTCACCCCCGCTACAAAGAGAACTTCTCCTCTCTCATTCCTGTGGTGGAGAGGATGAGCAAAATGGTGCAATACTAGAAGGTCCTTGTTGAAAAATTGCGCCAAATATTTCCAGCTGACAACGCTGGCTGCAGAGTACGTAGTTCCTTGGCTAATTGAGGAGGGGAGATGAGGGGAACACACAGCAGTTCAAACAGAGGCAGGGCAACACTCTCCAAGGCCTGGGACAGTTTTATGACACCTCGCCAGCACGCTCAACCTGACGCACAGCCTAATGTCACAAGTGGGAAATTTTTTTTAAGATGGTGAAGGAGTACATAGCAGACCGTGTCAGCGTCCTCAGTGATCCCTGGGTGTCCAAACTGGACACGTGGCAAGAACTGGCGCTATACGCCTTGGAGGTGTTGACCTGCCCTGCCACCAGCGTTTTGTCAGAGCGTGTCTTTAGTGCTGCTGGGGGCATAATTACTGATAAGCGCATCCGCATGTCAACTGAAAATGCTGACCGGTTGACTCTTATAAAAAAAAACATTACCCCTGACTTCTCTACTCCACCAAAGAAAAGCGGCTGAACATAAAAGCACTCTAAATGTGGCTTTTTATGGTGTATTGAATACACTGTATTCTCATGCACCCCTTCCACCACTAAAAAGGGTATATGGTTCAATTTCCCTTTTCCCCTTTTCTCGTCCTCCTCCTCCTCCTCCATCATATCAACATGCTTATTAGGCTGCCCTCACCCATAATGTTTTAGAGGGTCACCAGCAGACCCTCACCCATAATGTTTTTGAGGGTCACCAGCAGGCCCTCAACCATAATGTTTTAGAGGGTCAGCTCAGCAGCAGACCCTCACCCCTAAATTTTTAGATGGTCAGCTCGGCAGCAATCCCACACCCCTAATGTTTTAGATGGTAATCAGCAGGCCCTTGTTTCTAATGTTTTTGAGGGTCACCAGCAGGCCATCAATCATAATTTTTTAAGGGTGTGTATGATGCCCTCCTTTATGTGTAATAAATAGGGTTGAGCGAACCCGGATTGTAAAGTTCGGGTACGGTGTTCGGCGCTTTCTTGGTGCTTTTTTTAAAGGCTGCAGAGCAGCCAATCAACAAGCGTTTAACTGTCTGACCTTAGAAGCCATCACAGCCATGCCTACTATTGGCATGGCTCTGATTGGCCAGTGTAGCATGTGACCCAGCCTCTATATAAGCTGGAGTCACGTAGCACTGCACATCACTCTGCTGTGCTTAGTGTAGGGAGAGGATAGGACTGAATCTTTGCTCAAAACCTGAATCTAACTCAGCAATCTACATACATTGTGTTTTGTAGGTGCAGGGCACCATTTTTTTATCCTGCCCTGAGCCCAGTGACCGAAAAAAAATTACTTTTATAAGTCAGTTAGGTGGGCGGCAGCGGCGGCCATTTTATGCAAGCTCAGTGCACTAGCACTGCATCTGAGCTTTTGGGACATTGAAAATCACAATTTTTCTGACAATTTACAACATCTGGTGCATTTGCAGGCTTAGTCAGTGTGCAATTTAAGCTAGAAATACAGCCATCATTTTCTGGGTCTTTAAAAACGCACTTTTTTGCCAAAAAACTGTATTTTTTAGATCTGCAAGTATTAAATTCAAGTTTAATATATACAGCTTTGATATTCTGTTACCAAAAAAAACACTTTTTTGGCAATATACAACATCTGGATTAGTCAGTGTGCAATTTCTAGAATGTGTCGGCAGATAAGAACCATTTGGCCGTTCTAGTCTGCCCAATATACGGAATACTTTAGTATATACAGCCATCATTTTCTGGGTCTTTAAAAACACACTTTTTTGCCAAAAACCAATATTTTCCAGATCTGCAAGTGTTAAATTCAAGTTTAATATATACAGCTTTCATATTCTGTTAAAAAAAACACTTTTTTGGCAATATACAACATTTTGATTAGTCAGTGTGCAATTTAAGCTAGAAATACAGCCATCATTCTCTGGGTTTTTAAAAACACACTTTTTTTTTTTACCAAAAACTACTATTTTCCTGATCTGCAAGTGTTAAATTCAAGTTTAATATATACAGCTTTCATATTCTATTACCAAAAAAACACTTTTTTGGCAATATACAACATCTGGATTAGTCAGTGTGCAACTTAAGCTAGAAATACAGCCATCATTTTCTGGGTTTTTAAAAACACCCTTTTTTTTAACCAAAAACTACTATTTTCCTGATCTGCAAGTGTTAAATTCAAGTTTCCCAAAAACCTGTCATGGATGAGATTTGCAGATAGCTGGAACCTATAAATAAATGAGCGACTGGCTTGATCCCAAACTAAGGAGCTTATAGGTGAGCCCTATAAAACCCTAAGAGCTTTCCCTGACTGCTATGCACATACAAGGGTCTCAATGGTAGACGATTGCATGCCTACGTACCTAAGTCTGTGTGACACCTGAAAACCCTATAATAGTGAGGGGACACGACCACCGGCTTCCTGCACTTAATACGGAGGGAGTCAGGGTCACCTAGAATCAAGCCAGCAAGCAAATACAATAAAGTAAAAGGACTTATCTGAGCAAACAGCAGACGCAGCCTCCAGCAGTGAACACTTCATCCAGGAAGTAGTATAAACCGCAAAGTGAGGCAGTATGGGAGGGATTATAAAGGAAGACGATTAGTCGAAATAAGTGACACCTGGCAGAAGGAAAGGAGATGAGAAAGTGAAACCAAAAAAAAGATCATCATACAAGAGGTAGAGAAGAACGTCTGCCAGATCTTCTCACAGAACTGGCGGTGACAGTACCCCTACCTCTACGGGTGGACTCCGGAGACTTAGAGCCCAACTTCTCAGGATGAGACCTATGGAAAGCCCTGATGAGACGAGTGGCCTTAATGTCCACCACTGGGTCCCACATCCTCTCCTCAGGACCATAACCCTCCCAATGAACAAGCTACTGAAGAGAACCGCGGATAATGCAAGAATCCACAATCCTAGAGACCTGAAATTCAAGATTACCATCAACAATAATCGGAGGAGGAGGCAAAGAGGAGGGTACAGTGGGTTGGACATAAGGTTTTAATAGGGACTTGTGAAAAACATTATGGATCTTCCAAGTCTGAGGAAGATCAAGATGGAAGGCAACGGGTTTGATGACAGACATGATCTTGTAAGGCCCAATAAACTTAGGACCCAACTTCCAGGAGGGAACATTCAGTTTGATATTCTTTGTAGACAACCACACCAGATCACCCACATTCAGGTCTGGACCAGGCACACGTCTCTTATCCACCACACACTTATATCTCTCACTCATCCTCTTCAGATTACCCTGAATCTTTTGCCAAATAAATGACAAAGACGAGGAAAATCTCTCCTCATCAGGTAAACCAGAAGACCCCTCTCCAGAGAATGTCCCAAACTGCGGATGAAAGCCATATGCACCAAAAAATGGTGACTTATCAGAGGACTCCTGGTGACGGTTATTTAAAGCAAACTCAGCAAGGGACAAAAAAGAATACCAATCCTCCTGATTCTCCGCCACAAAACAGCACAGATATGTCTCCAGATTGTGATTGACACGTTCGGTCTGACCATTCCACTGCGGGTGAAAAGCAGAAGAGAACGACAACCGAACCCCCAAGTGAGAACAGAAGGCCTTCCAGAATCTGGAAACAAATTGCGTGCCCCTATCAGAAACAATGGAATGCCATGCAATTTAACAATGTGATCAACAAACACTTGCGCCAGCGTCTTAGCATTGGGTAACCCAGGAAAGGGAATGAAATGTGCCATTTTGCTAAAATGGTCCACTACCACCAGAATCACAGTCTTCCCCGAGGAACGAGGCAGGTCTGTAATAAAGCCCATGGACAGATGCGTCCAAGGACGGGAAGGAAGGGTAACGGGAGGAGAGAACCCGATGGCCGTGAATTAGGGACCTTGGCACGAGCGCAGGTCTCACAGGCTGCCACAAAACCCTCAACCGTCTTACGAAGAGCTGGCCACCAGAATCTCCGAGCAATGAGATCCACTGTGGCTCTACTCCCCGGGTGCCCAGCAAGGACAGTATCGTGGTGCTCCTTAAAAACCTTGTGTCGCAAAGCGAGAGGCACAAACAACCTCCCAGGAGGACAAAGATCAGAAGCCTCTGCCTGGGCTGCCTGAACCTCTGCCTCCAAATCAGGATAAAGAGCAGAGACGACCACCCCTTCAGCCAAAATGGGACCCGGGTCTTCAAAGTTCCCCCCTCCCGGAAAACAACGTGACAGGGCATCCGAATTCACATATTTTATTTTTTTTTTAAGTTTTAAAATAGTTTATTTTCATTTTCAGATTAAGACATAGTAACATGACACCAACAATGGTGTAACAAGGTACTGGATACAAAAGGCAAAAGGAGTCATCGAGTTGTATGAAGGATGGTGGCACAAAACAGCAGATTTCAATTGATTGATTGACAAGCAAGCAATTTGTTGGGCCATGAGATGTAATCATCGCTTTTTCTAGGTTAGTAAGAAAGAGGACCAAGCATATCTAGTTCGATTAACACTTTTAGCACGAGAAAGCATATAAGATGCTAGGGGTCTGCTCGGGCAATCCTCTGTCCAAGACAATTGATTAGATAAAAGGCTGTTATTAAAGCTTCACCCTATGTTGCAGCGGAATACCGAAGGTAGGAGCCTAGAAAAGGATTGGGACCAAAATTATGAAGGTCTAAGAAACCTGTAATTTGCCCACAGGGCCCAACGCTTAAGAAAAACAGGATGGGTGCGAGATTCCCATGAGGAAAGTTCCTGAAAACGGTAGAGTTGGTCCACCTTGAGTTTCCACTGCTCCACAGAGGGAAGGGAGGTTTGGTGCCAATAATTGGGGATCAGGAGACGAGCAGCGACCAAAAGTTGTTTGAAGAGGTAAGGAGGAGAGGAGGTTAAACCCTCTTCAAAGTATGAAAAAAGGGCTCCATAGGGGGATAACTTAATTGAGGTTAAGCAAATTTGGTTACAGTACTGTAGGATGTCTGACCACCATTTACTTATAATTGGGCATTGCCACCAGATATGGAGGAATGTTCCTCTCTCCCTTAAGCATCTCCAGCATCTGTCCGAAAAGGATCCGGCAAAGTGTGAGGATCTAACTGGGGTGATGTACCACTGTGTTAGGATTTTGTACCCATTTTCCTAAATGCGTATACAGCGCGATGATTTATGGGGCAACTCGAATAGTGTGGGCAATATTGAGAGGGGCAATTCTATCCCAGTATCTTTTTCCCAGGTGCGTATGAATGCAGGTTTGACAGTAAGGGGAGGGGAGCGAAGTTTCTTGTAAATTTGTGAGATTAGTTTTTTTTGGGGGGGTTAGGGTTTGTGATTATGGATTCATACCACACTAGAGGGCGAAGAAGTTCTCCACTTGTGTTGTTTCTAAGAACAAAGGATTTGATGAGTGGTAATAGGGTGAAATCACAAGGTTGGGGGTTGAGCAAGTCTCGGAGGCTGTCTGAGGAGACTAGGGTTCCCTGAGATTCAAGGAGATGGGAAATTGGGAGGGAAGATGATCTGACTCTTTTTGAGGAGGAGTAATACAGGACCAGGGAGGAGGAGCCCAAGATATCACTAACTGTGACTAGTGGGGAGGGAAAGGGTATTGAGCAATGCGAGAAGCCAAACCATTTCCATGCTTCCAAAGTGGCTTTTATAATTGGATAGGCGGATAATTTGGTTTGAGGTGGGGTTCGGTGGCCTAAACATAGAGCTCGGGTAGGCATCCCTATGATGCTTTGTTCCAGCGCCACCCAGGATTTATTACTTGTGTTCCGTAGCCAATCTACGATTCTAGCCAGTAGTATGGCTTTCCCATATAGTTCTGGTTCTGGGAGCCCAATACCACCTAGATGGCAGGACTGAGACAGGAAAGAGTAGGAAAGTCTTGCTTTCCTCCCATTCCAGATGAAGGCCCTAAATTTCTGTTTAAGAGATGTATAGTAGGATTTGGATATGGGGATTGGGAGTACTTGTTGAAGATATGTGAGGCGGGGAGGATAAGAGAAGTGAGGAGGTTTTTTCGGCCGAACCAGGAGAGGGTAGGGGTGGAAGTGTTGAGTTTATCAATAGTTTTGAATATTGAGGCCTTTAGGGGGATATAGTTGAGTGAAAAATGGTCTGAGATATTGGGACTAATTTTGACTCCCAAATATGTAATAGTCGGAGAAGACCAGTTAAATGGAGAGTTTTCCATTAGAGAGTGTTTAAGTCGAGGGGATAGGCCAGTACTAAGTATAAGGGATTTACTCGAATTGATCTTAAAGTTGGATAAGATACTGTAGTGGTTTAGGTGTTTCTGAATCATGGGAAAAGAGTCTTTGGGGTTGGTTGTCATTATCATTACATCATCGGCAAAAGCCGCTATCTTATGTTCATGACCGCCTAGATTCAGACCCCTGATGCCAGAATCTGCCCGTAGCGTGGCCAGGAGGGGTTCCATTGCTAAGATGAAAATGAGGGGGGATAAGGGACAGCCTTGGCGAGTTCCGTTGTGAATTTGGAAGGGAGTGGATAGGTCTCCGTTCACTATGACGCGAGCTGTAGCATGAGTATACATAGCAAAGACAGCTGTTACATATGGACCAGGTAGGCCGAAGTTCACCAAGACGTGTTTTAGATAGTCCCAGTTGATACGATCGAATGCTTTCTCAGCATCTGTGCTAAGAAGTAGGCGTGGGGAGGAGGTATGTTTAGCATGACACAACACATTAATGACTCTAGTCGTGTTGTCTCTGCCCTCTCTATTCCGAACAAAGCCTACCTGGTCCATATGTACCAAGAGAGGGAGGAGGGTTGACAGCCGATTGGCTAGTAATTTAGCTAAGAGTTTGAGGTCAATGTTTAGGAGCGAAATGGGCCTGTAATTTGAACATAGCTTGGGATCCTTTCCCTCTTTGGGTATCAAAGCTATGTGAGCTATCGTCATGTCTCTAGAGAGAGGGCTACCTTGAAGGGATAGGTTGCAGACATTAAGAAGATGGGGTAGGAGTTGCTTTCTGAAAATTTTGTAGTAAGAGGCTGGAAGGCCATCAGGTCCAGGGCTTTTGCCTTGGGGCATCTGGGATAGAGCTGTGGAAAGCTCATCTAAAGTGAAAGGAACCACCAGCAAGCGTTTTTGGGCTTCGGAGAGTAAAGGGGGGCAGTCGAATCGAGGAACGCAGAGACAAGGGAGAAATGAGATTCGGGGGAAGGGGGTGAAGGGAGATTATATAGTGATTCATAAAAGTCCCTAAATTGCTTGGCAATTTGGGAAGACGCAAAAATGGGAGTACCATTGGGGGAGGAAAGTTGGTGTATGTAGTTTTCCGCCCTTCTGGTCTTAATTCTATTCATCAGAAATTTAGTTGGTTTGTCCCCATGTGCGAAGAACTTATGTTGAGAGTTAAGGTAGTATTTGGCAGTTTTAGTTTGCAGTAGAATTTTCAGTTCAACTCTCGCTTTAGATAGTTCTTGGAGTTGGGGTTCGGATAAAAAGCGTTTATGGAGCGACTCCAACTTTTTTATCTTGGAGAGGAGAATTCCAATGTTTCTCTCTCTGAGTTTTTTCAAGTATGCACCTATACTGATAAGTTCGCCCCTTGTGAAGGGTTTATGTGCATCCCAAAGAGTCTGTAGTGAGAGGGAAGGGTGGCCATTCAATACAAAATATTCCTCCAGTAATGAAGCTACTTTTCTAAAGGTTTCGGGTCACCTAAGATGGATTCATTGAGGCGCTAATTAAAACAGGTAGGTTTATGCGCAGGGGAGAGTACCGTGAGGAAAACTGGGGCGTGCTCTGAGATATGTATGGAACCTATTTTAGCTTCAGGACAGAGCTGGAGATGCTCTTTGGAGATGAAGATATAATCAATGGGGTGGTAAGTATTATGAACATGTGAGAAGAAAGTATAATCTGGTGTATCTGGGTGCAATGTACGCCAGACATCCACCAGATGGAGGTTCCAGAAAATATCTCTAATGAACTTCAGAGAACATACTGAGTGGGTTGATTTATGTGAAGATGAGTCGATTTGGGGGTTGATAGCAATATTAAGATCTCCTCCCACAATAACTATGCCTTCCTTAACCACTTAAAGCGAACCTTTCACCTGGATTTCACTTGATAAACTATTACCAGTACCTTATAGATTATCCTCATTCTGTTTCAATGCATTCTTGTGCCGCTTTCCTGGGATGTATATTCATGAAAAAAACGACTTATAAAGTCCTCGTCTCCAGCTCCTGAAGTCACGCTAGAAGTCAAGGAGGTAGCCCTTCCCTCACTCCAGGCTGTAACTCCCCTGCCCTAACCCCTCCTCTAAGCATTGTAACTGACATCCGGCTCAGTCGCCGGGACCACGCTTGTACAGGCGGCACATGCGCTGTTGGCCTCAGTAGCAGCGCGATCCCGTAACTGAATATCGCATGCGCCGTCCGTCCCCGATGCCTGCCTGTTTTCTGTTCCTCAGGTGCGTGGGAGTGAGGGAAGGGCTACCCCCTTGACTTCTAGCGTAACTTCAGGAGCTGGAGATGAGGACTTTATAAGTCATTTTTTTCATGAATATACATCCCAGGAAAGCGGCACAAGGATGCATTGAAACAGAATGAGGATAATCTATAAGGTACTGTTAATAGTTTATTAAGTGAAATCCAGGTGAAAGGTTCGCTTTAAGGACCACAGGTTTATACCCCCCTAGTGACCAGGCCCTTTTTTACAAATTGGCACTTCACAACTTTAACGGTTTATTGCTCGGTCATACAACTTACCATCCGAATGAATTTTACCTCCTTTTCTTCTCCCAAATACAGCTTTCTTTTGGTCGTATTTGATTGCTGCTGAAATTTTTAGTTTTTCTGATATTAATCAAAATAGACCACAATTTTCTCCAAAAAAGTGTATTTTTAACTTTTTCTGGTAAAATTGTTCAAATATAATTACATTTCTATACAAGTTTGTGTCAGAATTTATTGTGCTACATGTCTTTGATAAAAAAATCCAATAAGTGTATATTTATTGGTTTGCGCAAAAGTTATAGCGTTTACAAACTGTGGTACAAAAATGTGAATTTCTGCATTTTGAAGCAGCTCTGACTTTCTAAGCACCTGTCGTGTTCCTTGAGGTGCTAGAATGCCAGGATAGTATAAATACCCCCCAAATTACCCCATTTTAGAAAGAAGACACCCCAAAGTATTCGCGGAGGGGCATGGTGAGTTTATGTATGATTTAATTTTTTTTCACAAGTTAGCGGAAAATGACACTTTCTGAGGAAAAAATAATAATAATAAAGTTTCCATTTCTGCTAACTTCTGGCAAAAAAAAATAAATCTCACTATGCCCCTCAGTGAATACCTTGGGGTGTCTACTTTCCGAAATGGGGTCATTTGTGGGGTGTGTTTACTGTTCTGGCATTTTGGGTGGGGCTAAATTGTGAGCAACCCTGTAGAGCCTAAAGGTACTCGTTGGACTTTCGGCCCCTTTACGCATCTAGGCTGCAAAAAAATTTCTCACATGTGGTATCACCGTACTCAGAAGTAGTAGGGCAATATGTTTTGGGGTGTATTTTTACATATACCCATGCTGGGTGAGAGAAATATCTCTGTAAATTGACAACTTTGTATAAAATCTTTTAAAAAGATGTCATTTACAGAGATATTTCTCACACACAGTATGGGTATATGTAAAAAATACACCCCAAAACACATTACCCTACTTCTTCTGACTACGGCGATACCACATGTGTGACACTTTTTTGCAGCCTAGGTGCACAAAGGGGCCCAAATTCCAATGAGTACCTTTAAGATTTTACAGGGCATTTTTACGAATTTGGATTCCAAACTACTTCTTGCGCTTTAGGGCCCCTAAAATGCCAGGGCAGTATAAATCCCCACAAGTGACCCCATTTTGGAAAGAAGACACCCCAAGGTATTCCGTGAGGGGCATGGCGAGTTCATAGAAGTTTATTTTTTTGGCACAAGTTAGCGGAAAATGATTATTTTCTATTTATTTATTTTTCCTTACAAAGTCTCATATTCCACTAACTTGTGACAAAAAATAAAATTTTACATGAACTCGCCATGCCCCTCACGGAATACCTTTGGATTTCACAGGGCATTTTTATGCATTTAGATTCCAAACTACTTCTCACGCTTTAGGGCCCCTAAAATGCCAGGGCAGTATAAATACCCCACAAGTGACCCCATTTTGGAAAGAAGACACCCCAAGGTATTTCGTGAGGGGCATGGCGAGTTCATAGAAGATTTTTTTTTTTGGCACAAGTTAGCGGAAATTAATTTCTTTTTTGTTTTTTGTCACAAAGTCTCCCTTTCCGCTAACTTGTGAAAAAATTAACGGCACAGATTTCTTCATTCGCATCAATAAATGTGGATGAAAAAATCTCTGCCAAAAAATGTGCAAAAAAAAAAAGAGGGCAAAGGCATCTGCCAAGACATAGGAGCTCCGCCCAACATCCAAACCCACTTCAGCTCGTATGCCCTGGCAAACCCGATTTCTCCATTCACATCAATCGATGTGGATGAATAAATCATTGCCAGAATTTTTTATTTTTTTATACAAAGTGTTTGCCAAAGCATATGAACACCGCCCCTCAGCTCATAAGCCTCGGCAAACGTATCTTTTTTACTGCAGAGGAGAAATCTCGTCTTGCAGCGCCGCATACACCGACTTTGTGTAATCTGACAGCAGCGCAATGCTTCTGTCAGAATGCACATCAGTGCTGCAGCTGGTTGATCGCTTGGTCCACCTGGAAGGTAAAAAAAAAACTGGCAGCAACGCAATAAATTTATTAACATCAACTTTTATAAACTTTATATAACATTTGGAACAGAACATTAACTTTTTTGCTTGCCTGTGATTTTTGATTTTATTTTTTTTACCTTTAGAGGACAAAACTCTCCTTTCCCCATGGGACAATGTGCAAAGCGCAAATCGCCCAGAGATGTGGCGAAGTACATTATGCACTTTGTCCCAGGTGAAAGGAGAGGTTTGTAGCAGCTCTGTGTGAAAGGGCCCTAAGACTCCTGTGTGCCTGTCCTGTGTCACGCGATCCCTACACTAATAGTGTACCTGTGTGTGGTACTTGCGGAAACACTCCCCTATGCATAGGGCAGGCCAACACTCCCCTATGCATATTTTGCAGGCCAGTTTGCCATGTATTACTGGCAAAATGCAAATATATTTGCCTTTCAAAGTTGCACTTATCTGTTAAAAAGCCTTTTGTGTAAAAATATAAATAAATTGGGGCCTAATTGCCGTTCAGCGGTTCAGTGAGATATTTTACAGCCCAGTTTGCTGTGTATTACTGGCGACATACAACTATATTCACCTTTCATGGTTGTACTTATCTGTTGAAAAGCTTTTTGTGTAAAAATAGAAAAAAATTAGGGCCTAATTGCCGTTCAGCGTTGCAGTTATATGCGGTGAGGCACTTTTCTTGGGATGGACCGAATTAGTGGTGAAATTTTTTATGTGAAACAGGCTTTTTTGGGGAAAATTGATGGGTTATAGTACACTTTTTTGAGTATGAACCAAATTCCATTATCCTTTCTTTGGTGAAAATTTTTATTTCAACCAATTTTTATTAGGGGAAATTTAAGGGTGATTGTACACCTCCTTTTGCGGTATGGGCCGAATTATGTTGTCGTGAGTCCTGCAGTAAACATAATGAAAACGCTGATGACAACACACCAGCAGACTTTCCCTTTACCATTGTCAGTATTGGATCTGTGACCTCACTGCAGGGTGGCAGATAGTCACCTGCACACTGCAGTGCCAATGGTCCCAGTTCTGGCTTACTTTGCAGGAGAAGCAGGCACCCGCCAGCATACTGTCGCATCGGTTCTCAAGTATCATCTGGTGCGCTATAGCGCACGCGGGCACATCTCTCCCATTCTTATGGGAGTGGCGAGCAGGCTCCTAGTCACTGACCCAACCCGGAAGGGGAGATACTGGTATATAGGGCAGCTTCACTTACCATGAACTGCCCAAGCGTGGTTGTATACCTGTTAAGTTCTGATGAAGCCTGTTGTCTGCTACTTTGATTATCTGGACTATTGACCCTTGCATTACCTCACTACGATTCTGCCTGTCGTCTGCTACTTGGATTATCTGGACTATTGACCCTTACATTTACTGACTACGATTCTGCCTGCCATCTTCTGTAAGTTCGACTGGATTTTTGACCCAGCACTGCCTGACCACGAGTTTTCCTGACCCAGTTTACCGTATTACTCTGAACTTTGTTTTGCCTTTATTACAAGAGACTTTTGTTTGCCTTCTGCCTGTAAAAGATCATCTGTTCCTTTACTCTGTCTTTGTTGGGACTCTGTACACACTGATGCAGTCAGCTGCGTTCTGGGTGACTGGTGCAAACACCAGGGTCCTGACTCTGAGTCAGCAGTCAGCAATAGTGGGCTATTTCCTAGTCCTCTATCAGCTGATCCAGAGGATCCACATCCTATGGTCATAACAACCATCTATTCACAATTAAATCAAGCAGCTTCACTAAGTTGAAAACATTCATGTGTTTTTATCTGCTCTATCTGCATTCGATCTCCACAGCACACAAGACATGACAGTAGAGCCTCTGCCATGGAGTCTAAGTCCAGTTTCTAGAGATCAGGAGTTCCATTAGAATTGTGCATAACAATCTTGATCCCTGTGCAAAGCCATAAGAAAAGGACTCCGTAGGCATAAACATCAGAGGAAGCTGAAGCTGGATGCCCCAATATTTATTCAGGAGCAGTAAACAGCAGGAAGCAAATATAGGTGGCTGAACTCCACTGCTCTGTATCTCTTGTGAAGTCAATGTCTCCAGCAATGCACCTCTCGTGATTTACATCAAATGCATTATTTTCATATAGAGATCCAAAAATTATGTGGGAATCATGTATTGTATGCAAGCCATGTGCGACCCCTCTCAATTAAGGGCCTACTTGCCATTCAGCGGTGCATTTATACGTGGTAAAGCCCTATTTTCAGTGAAATTTGTTGTGTAACACTGGCTCTTTTTTGAAAAATGTATGGGTGAATATACACCTCCTTTTACGGTATGGACTGACGTGCTTAGTGGTGAAATTCTTTCTGTGACACTGGCTCTTTTTCGAAAAATGTATGGGTGAATGTATACCTCCTTTTGGGGTATGAAACAACTTACTTAGTGGTGAAATTCTTTCGGTGACACTGGCTCTTTTTCAGAAAATGTATGGGTGAATGTACACCTCCTTTTGTGGTATGGAACGACTTGCTTAGTGGTGAATAGTGATGAGCGGCAGGGGCAATATTCGAATTCGCAATATTTTGCGAATATATGGTAGAATATTCGTCATATATTCGCGAATATTCGTATTCGAGATATTAGTTTTATTGCAAAAAATCTGTAATTAAAAAAAAGCATAATGCAGGTTGATTCTGTGGATCACAGTGCCCTGTCAGAGGTCAGGTGCCGCCAGGCAGCAGGGGGCCAGTATGTATGCACCTGTTGGTATACTCTAACTTCAAGCGTCCCCATCACCATGGGAATGCCTCTGTGTTAGAATATTAGAAGATCCGATGGTATATTCTAACCACCAGGCGTTCCCATGGTGACGGGGATGCTTGTGGGGAGGAGTATGCCAAAGGGGTTTAACTGTACTGTTTGGAGAGAAAAAAAAAGACAAATATTCTAAAAAATTTCAAAATGAATATATTCGCTATAGTGCTATATATTCGTTTTTTTAGAATATTTGTCTTTTTTCAACATCTAAAGTCATGATTCCTCCCTGCTTCTTGCTTGTGGGCCAATGACTCATTGACCACAAGCATTTTAAGCAGGGAGGAATCATTTGTTCAGATGGAAAAAATGACGACAATTCGATATAACGAATATATAGCAGTATGTTCGTCATATTCGCAAATTATCGAAGTTGCGATATTCGCGATTAATATTCGAATATTCGCGCTCAACACTAGTGGTGAAAATCTTTCTGTGACACTGCCTTTTTTTTGGAAAATGTATTGATGAATCCACACCTCCTTTTGTGATATGGGCAGAATTATGTAGTGGTGAAATGTTGCTGCTCTGTATCTCGTGTATCTTGTGAAGTCAATGTCTCCAGCAATGCCCCTCTCACGATTTTCACCAAATAAATTATTTTCCTGTAGAGATCCAACAATTATGCTGGAGGCATGTAGTGTATGCAAGCCATGTGCGACTCCTCTCATCATTCTCACACTGTTCTGCACCTGGTTTGCCTTGGCGAACGGAGTCACACAGGGGAGGAACTGCTCCGTGTCTTTCAGCAAGAAATTGAATCCTGGCTTTCTCTGCGACAACACAAAATCGGAACCATGGTGACAAACAATGGAAAGAACATGGTGTCGGCGCTGCGCCAAGGATTGCTGAGCCATGTGCCCTGCATGGCACATGTGTTCAATCTGGTTGCAAAACGGTTCCTGAAGTCTTCCACCAATCTGCAAGACATCCTAAAAATGGGCAGGAAACTTAGCATGCACCTTAGCCAGTCGTACACTGCAAAGCACACCCTCCTTGAGCTGCAGTTGCAGAACGGCATCCCCCAACATGGGCTGATATGTGATGTTTCCAATCACTGGAATTCTACCCTCCATATGTTGGACCGACTGTGCGAACAGAGAAAGGCCATAAACGATTTCCTGATGATCCAAGCGGACAGGAGTACTCCCCGGTGTAACTTCGATGTCAGCCAGTGGCAGCTCATGTGTGACACCTGCAATTTGCTCAGGCCCTTTGAGGAGGCCACGTTATTTGTCAATCGCCAGAACTACGGGATTAACTATGTCATTCCACTGCTTCATGTCCTAGAACATATGCTGGTAAATCTGGCTGGTCAGGGGACTGGAGATGTGGCGCCTAGAAAGATGGTGACAGAGTTTGATACGTTTGTCAATATCTCTGTTTACAAAATAATCAGTGACGTCAACACAAACTTACTCCTGACACCCTCTCCACTCTGTCATGGGGGCACTTCTTGTATCAGCTTGTAATAGAACAGGTTCTGTTGACATCGATGTGGAATCAGCTGACGACGGTGTAAAAGGAGTTCGCTTCTTCTTGGCGCTAACATCGACCTGTAAGGCTGAGTTCATACTAGAGTTATTTGGTCAGTTTTGGCCCCGTGACTGCCCAAATAAGTGAAGTGTGCAGTGATTCTAAGTGTGACGCATGTCATCTGCATGTCATACGGACTCACACTATTATTTCACTACCAAAGCAGACTTCCTATGCGTGTTACTACAAGGCACAGTGTTCTACACCACTATAAAGGCTCTGTGCAGCCAGGAAATAGACGTTTTTTTTTTTTTTTTTAATATTTAAAAATCACTTTTTTTAGGGTGATCACACTCACAAAACGTAAACTAGTTCACCATGAGATGTCCCTGCTGATGTTATGGAACCCTAGGTTGCATCACAGAGTATATGCTAGCAAGTGGCATCAACAGGAAAAGGTGGCATATTAGCCAGGGTCAGAACCAGAGAGGACAGATTTCATGGGCAAATGGGTAACCAGTGTCCTTAAAAGAGACAAACCGATAGAGAAAACCAGCACAAAAATGAAAGGCAGAAGAACAGTTAGAAAACAGTTTGAGGTTATACACTATAGCAATTACTAGGGAGAAAGCAAAAGAGTAGTCAGGTAAACGAGCCGGATCAATAAACACAAGCATACTCCCAAATGCACAGAGAGACAAAACCAGGGCCATGAATAAAAACTGGCATTCAGAAAAAGTACAGCAGGATTTAAGTAGAGCACAGATCTAACTGACTGTCAAGCCAAGCCCTCTTCTGTCTCTCTGCTCAAGAGCTAGTACAGCTATGCTCATCACAGTGCTCAGTAGTGTTGGGCACGAACATTTGAATCACAAGTTTTAATTGCTAATATCGCCATTTTGAGAATTTCCCTGCCTTCTTCTTGCTTGTTGGCCAATGAGAAGGCTGCAATGTGTTTGTCTGAGCTTAGCAACACCCCTAGCAACCAATAGGAAAGTTGCCTACCCGTTACTATATAACAACCTCCCCAGCAGCCACTTTCTACAGTTTTTTGCAAGTTCTGAGAGTGACAGCAGTGTCATTGCTTTGCTCTGTGCTTTACTGTTTAATTACATTAGATAGTTAGTTAGTTAGCTTATATATATAATACAGATAGTTAGTGGGAGATAGTCAGTGTAGGTTAGATCGTGATATAGTGTAGCTGATAGGCTCTGCTGTCCATACATACATGCTACAGACATACATAGTGCTGTGATGTCACAAGTTCACAACAATACTTAGTGAACCAATCAGTAATATGTAGTCAGACCTGCTAAAATGTGAAGTTGCACGTATTGCGCCAAAATATGCGCATCATTAATTGCCGATTTGCACGATCACGAATATATTGGAGCACCCTATCTGCATATAAAGTTATTGTAATGTTCTGCTGTGCCAACCATTTTCTCCAGTCTCAGGAAACTTCTAGCAGCTTGAAAAATTTAGCAAAAGTGACCCACACCTGTATTGCACGCTAAATACGCGCATATTAAATTGCCGATTTTCACAATCAAGAAAATAATGGTGAATTCTCGAATTCGCGAATTTATGACGAATATTCACCCAAATAGTCACAAAATATAGTGAATTGGAATATTGCCCTGCCGCTCATCACTAGTGCTCAGTCTATGCCCTCTCTCTGGCCTGTTTGCTTGGTTTCTGAGGATAGGTTATCAATATATACCTATATATAGTCCTGGTTTACTCCTTTATGCCTCTTTTACATGAACAATACGGATTGTGTCAGGATGCGTTCAGAATGCGTTCAGTGAAACTCGCACCATTTCGCAAGTTCAGTCAGTTTTGTTTGCAATTGTGTTCAGTGTTTCAGTTTTTCCATGCGGCTGCAATTAGTTTTGATGCGTTTTTCACACACGTGAAAAAAAGCTGAATTTTACTAATAACATCTCCTAGCAACCATCAGTGAAAAACACACTGCATCCGGCCTGCATCCGCAGAATATAGAACATGTTGCGATTCTCACACAACGCAAAAATGATGCGTTAAAAACAACGCTCATGTACACAGACCTACTGAAATGAATGGGTCAGGATTCAGTGCGGGTGCTATGCGTTCACTTCACGCATTGTACCCGTGCGGAAAACTCGCTTGTGTGAAAGGGGCCTTAATAACTTAGTAATGTCCTCAAATAACACATAGTTAACAGAGGCTAACCTCTAATCAGCTCCATCATTAAAGGGGTTATCCCATCATAATGATCACTGTTAAATCTGTTAATGATTTGACAGTGATCATTTTTGTAAATATACTTTATTAACAAATTCCCACCGATTAGGATAAAATTCATCCCCACTTACCTTATTGTTGTGACTCGGTCTCCCCTGGTTACGACCACCGCTCTTCTGCAAAATCCCGATGGTCGCGATTGCCCAGAAGACTCCTTCTTTTCTCCCGGCCGGGCCACTCGCTGTCCCGAACGCGCACGCTGCCGCGCATGCGCGACGGTGACTTCTTCATGGCCAGAATAGTACAGAGCTGCGAACGCGCACGCCGGCTCTGTACTATACTGGACAGAAATAAGTCACATTGCGCATGCGCGGCAGCGTGCGCGTTCAGTCCAGCGCGCGGCCCGGCCGGGAGAAGACTTCAATCAAGATGAAGCCCGCCCCCAGCCAGAATCCAGGAAGTGAACGCGCGGTGGCAGCAGTTAAGTATAAAAACGCAAAGTGGGATAACCCCTTTAAGGGCATAAGTTCTTGGATAAGACAAATGATGCACTCTTCTGTCTGCACTGGGTTCTTGTTTTTGAACCAAGAGGAGAGATGCTAAAATTTACTGAATGGAGGGTTCTTAAAATCCCCTGCAATATAATCTTCTTTTAACTCTTTATAATTATTTCCCTAACAACATTCATATGATTAAAAATGTTTCAATTTTTCTACCCATAAAGATTCACTAGAAGCAAACAGAGGTATAGAAAGGTAGAGACAACTCCGAACCCTTCACAGCCTAGTATTGCTATCTCCCTGTCTTAAAACAACATTATTTGCCCATTTTATTGATGTCCATGCTTTTGCATATACAGTATTTACTTGGTTGATGCTACAAGTATTATATCTAGGTGCCGTCATGGATCTATATCTGTTATCGCCTAACGCTTTTGACTTTTTTTCAGATTTAAACAGATTAATAGTGATGAGCGGGAGGTGCCATATTCGGTTTCGCGATATTTCGCGAATATTCGCATGAATATTCGTGTTATATTCGTCGAAATCGAATATTCGCAATTATTCCAATTATCGCGAAATTATTTTTTCGCATATTGCGAAAATTTATCTTGATAGTATAAGGCAACGTTCCTATGCTAATGACTATGGCTAGGCTAATATGTGTATTTTACGAAATTTCGTAATATTGCTCTAACTTCGTCTCTTAGAATATTACGAATATTCTAAAAGACGAAGTTAGAGCAATATTAAGAACATTTGCAAAAGTCGAAATTGCGATGCGAGTAATATAACACGAAATAGTCGCATGAAGATTTAAACTTAGCACTGCTATATTCCATATTCTAGCCTAATATGGAATATAGCTGTGTTAAGTTAGCACTGCTATATTCCATATTAGGCTAGAATATGGAATATAGCTGTGCTAAGTTGAAATCTTCATGCGACTATTTCGTGTTATATTACTCGCATCGCAATTTCGACTTTTGCAAATGTTCTTAATATTGCTCTAACTTCGTCTTTTAGAATATTCGTAATATTCTAAAAGATGAAGTTAGAGCAATATTACGAAATTTCGTAAAATACACATAGATTGTATTTAAGCTAATATACTGCTATAGTAATAATTTTTAATAGTGTACATATTTTACAAAACTTAAGTTCTGAAGAGGCAAAAAAAATTACAGGAAAAAAAAGGGATTATAGCACTATATTAGCTAAATTACAATCTATATGTGTATTTTACGAAATTTCGTAATATTGCTCTAACTTCGTCTTTTAGAATATTCGTAATATTCTAAGAGACGAAGTTAGAGCAATATTACGAAATTTCTAAAAGACGAAGTTAGAGCAATATTAAGAACATTTGAAAAAGTCTAAATTGCGATGCGACTAATATAACACGAAATATTCGCATGAAGATTTCAACTTAGCACAGCTATACTCCATATTCTAGCCTAATATGGAATATAGCAGTGCTAACTTAGCACAGCTATATTCCATATTAGGCTAGAATATGGAGTATAGCAGTGCTAAGTTGAAATCTTCATGCGAATATTTCGTGTTATATTACTCGCATCGCAATTGCGACTATTGCGAAATTTCGTAAAATACACATATAGATTAGATTGTAATTTAGCTAATATGGAATATAGCAGTAAGTTGAAAACGCCACTGACTGGAGCAACCAGGAAGCCAGGAATCCAAAGGACAGGTAAGAACAACTTTAGGGAAGTGGGAAAGAAAAAATATAATAAAAAAAAAAAGAAAAAAAACGAATATTCTATTTCGCGAATATATAGAACGATATTCTAAATATTCGCGAAATCTCGAAATTGCGATATTCGAGAAAAAAATTCGCAATTCGAATATTCGCGCTCAACACTACAGATTAACATAATTAGATAACAGGTCAACAGAATCCTTATTCTAAATGTTTTGTTTTAAAGACAGATATAAAATCCAAGTTGAGGACATTGACAATATGATACCTCATTGGGACAATCCTCGAGGAGGTATCATTGAGGATTTTCCTACTACATTACTGATGGTTTTTACAGACTGAGAATCAACTAAACTATAACCTGGAGAACATAGCTGAAAAAGAAAAGGAATCAGAGCACTGGCCTCTGACACTTGCTTGGAGGCAGCAGGCAATTGCCTTGTCTTGAACAGAAAGGTCAAACTTTCCCCTGACAGCAGATATTAGGTAATATAATGATTGCATAGTTGACATCCAACTGTCCTGTCCTTTTTTTCTCAGAGAGATAATACCTGCCAGAGGTATAAGTCAGTGACTGGCTTGGCCAAGCTAAATATGCATGTGTATGAAGGAGTTGGCAGAGATAGTTGTCAGCTGAATGCTTATCTATCTAATGTGTATGGTCATCCTTAGCCCCCTTTCAGACGAGCGGGTGACACGGTGTCACGTTACAGACTCGCACCCATCCTGACCTTCCAGCACTGCCAGGGTCGCATAGCATTATATTGATTTTTGATGCTATGTAACCCTTATAGTTCTATAATGTATAGGATAACACTGACAGTATTATATCAGTGTTATCCAGTACATTCCAAACCTCTAAAGGGTTACGTAGCAGCATAAATCAATATAATGTTATCCAATCCGTCAGTGCTGGGAGGTCAGGACGGGAGCTGCGCTGTGAGTCCGCAGCGTGACACACGCTCGTCTGAAAGGGGCCTTAGAGTAGCCATTCGGGAAACTGATTTTCAAGACCGGGTGATAAATTAGAGCTTTTCCAGTGGATTTCTGCTCTTTACTATGACTACTCTGAGATTAATGAAAAACAGAACTAAAATGTGTGCTCTTCTTTTTTTACAGAAAAACACTAAATAATGAGCAAATTTATTCATCCCTATCTATTGATTGAGATACCCTGCTTCACTACAAGAATATATAGCTAGTGGCTAAATTTATAGCTTTGATGCAAGTACATTATTTTCAAATGCCATAAGATGGACTTGTCATATAAACCTCTGGTTATTAAGATTAATGTATAAATTATGGACCACAATTTTTTTTCACTTCGGAGTATTATTACACTGTAATATTGACATTTAAAGTCCTCGCAAATGCTCTCATCTACATGTCTACTCTGTATTCCTCGAAAAACAGGTGATTATTCCTACTGATGTCAATAAAATCTAAGACATCAGGTACGCACTTTGCTTTATCTAGGCCATACATTTTATGTTAGTGCGCTGACTACTGAGCTCTAATGGCTCATATAATTGGTTGCATAGTCAATGTAATTTATGCTGTGACATGAACATGCTTATTTCATGCTATATAGATGTCTCCTTCCTTACCTTTTCTCTTGGCCCAACATATCCTGAAGTGTGTGGCATCAGATGACCTGTCTGCCTACATAGCTGCCGAGAAACAGAAGGGTCTTGCCATTGAAGTGGGCTCAGAGCTGAACCTAAAAGCCAAATTTTCCTGTTTACCTGGACTCAAAGGAAAGAACAGAGAACCAATGGCTGTGCTCATACAGATTTCATCCAAGCCTCCACTCACCAAGGCAAGCACAGAGGACCGGATTGTGTGGACAGGTTGGTTTTGCAGGACGTACAAAGAGGAAGATCTATTGGAGGTGTTACCTAAGATACAGTGGGATGCGAAGTTTGGGCAACCTTGTTAATCATCATGATTTTCCTGTATAAATCGATGGTTGTTACCATAAAAAATGTCAGTTAAATATATAATATAGGAGACACACACAGTGATATTTGAGAAGTGAAATGAAGTTTATTGGATTTACAGAAAGTGCGCTATAATTGTTTAAACAAAATTAGGCAGGTGCATAAATTTGGGCACCACAAAAAAGAAATGAAATCAATATTTAGTAGATCCTCCTTTTGCAGAAATTACAGCCTCTAAACGCTTGCTGTAGGTTCCAATGAGAGTCTGGATTCTGGTTGAAGGTATTTTGGACCATTCCTCTTTACAAAACATCTTTAGTTCATTCAGGTTTGATGGCTTCCGAGCATGGACAGCTCTCTTTAAGTCACACCACAGATTTTCAATTATATTCAGGTCTGGGACTGAGATGGCCATTCCAGAACGTTGTACTTGTTCCTCTGCATAAATGCCTTAGTGGATTTTGAGCAGTGTTTAGGGTCGTTGTCTTGTTGAAAGATCCAGACCCGGCGCAGCTTCAGCTTTGTCACTGATTCCTGGACATTGGTCTCCAGAATCTGCTGATACTGATTGGAGTCCATGCGTCCCTCAACTTTGACAAGATTCCCAGTCCCTGCACTGGCCACACAGCCCCACAGCATGATGGAACCACCACCATATTTTACTGTAGGTAGCAGGTGTTTTTCTTGGAATGCTGTGTTCTTTTTCCTCCATGCATAACGCCCCTTGTTATGGCCAAATAACTAAATTTTTGTTTCATCAGTCCACAGCACCTTATTCCAAAATGAAGCTGGCTTGTCCAAATGTGCTTTAGCCCACTTCAAGCGGCACTTTTTGTGCTGTGGGCGGAGAAAAGGCTTCCTTTGCATCACTCTCGCATACAGCATCTCCTTGTGTAAAGTGCGCCGAATGGTTGAACGATGCACAGTGACTCCATCTGCAGCAAGATGATGTTGTAGGTCTTTGGTGCTGGTCTGTCGGTTGACTCTGACTGTTCTCACCATTCGTCGCTTCTGTCTATCCGAGATTTTTCTTGGTCTGCCACTTCGAGCCTTAACTTGAACTGAGCCTGTGGTCTTCCATTTCCTCAATATGTTCCTAACTGTGGAAATAGACAGCTGAAATCTCTGAGACAGCTTTCTGTATCCTTCCCCTAAACCATGATGGTGAACAATCTTTGTCTTCAGGTCATTCGAGAGTTGTTTTGAGACCCCCGTGTTGCTACTCTTCAGAGAAAATTAAAAGAGGAGGGAAACTTACAATTGACCCCCTTAAATACTCTTTCTCATAATTGGATTCACCTGTGTATGTAGGTCAGGGGTCACTGAGCTTACTAAGCCAATTTGAGTTCCAATAATAAGTTCAAAAGGTTTTGGAATCAATAAAATGACAACAGTGCCCAAATTTATGCACCTGCCTAATTTTGTTTAAACAATTACAGCACACTTTCTGTAAATCCAATAAACTTAATTTTACTTCTCAAATATCACTGTGTGTGTCTCCTATATGATATATTTAACTGACATTTTTTATCGTAACAACCAACGATTTATACAGGAAAATCATGACGATTAACAAGGTTGCCCAAACTTTCGCATCCCACTGTATTTACTTGCCTCCTGCTCTTCCTATATAATGGCTCCGAGGCGCACACGGCTATCGTAGGGATGTGGTTCCAAAGAAACTTTGACTGTTGTTTCGGTAATCTGGTGATCAGTTCTCAGGACCTTACGTGGCTAGCAGCGATATGGACCGGGTATGAAGTGTCTGGATCACTGTCGGCCACAGAGCTTGTTTTCTCTGTGCCCATCGAACCTCACATGGACATGTCTTATGCCACCCCCGCAGAGGACTTCAAGACTTTATGGAATGATATTCATAAATCAAAGGACAAGGTCATGTTGGAGGAAGTGGACAATTTATTCCTATGTCTTTACTCGCATCTCTTCAGACACTTTAGAATCCACTTATCAGCAACCCAGCTCGTCACGGAATGAGCTGGAGTTGGCTTGTTTGCTGAACTGTCCTCCAGTTATCAGCCATAACCCCATACATTTCTTGATAAGTATGCATTACCCTCGTGGTCACCCCCACACTGGTTGTCAATACATTTTTGTTGATGAAGCACTTTGTTTTTCCAGTTTGTCTTTTAAATCTTGTGGTTTTGCCCCTTCTGTGTTGTATTTTATGTGTGTTAATATCCTGTTGGTTAAATAAACATTGCTTTTTCCCCGTTCAAAAAAAATAAAAAATTGTTTGTGTTTCGGTAGCCCAAAGCAGGAGTGGGTACAAAACACAGAAGACATGCAACTATTCCATTCACGTGTCATCTCTGTTTTGGATCCACTCTTGTTTTTTTTGGGATTAGCAATACTGATGGATTACTGACCAAATGCTGACCATGTGAAGGCGGATTCTCAAAAGACCTGGTCCGTTTTTTGGGTATTGTCCTTTAGATGGATCAGACGAAGGGCAAAAAAATCTGTGACGTCAACACAAGCTTATATGAACTGAACAAGACAAAGAAATACCATACAGTGGCCGCACCTCAAAAATACAATTTATTGAATTATATAAAGATTAAAAACAACATGTACATGGGGAAAACCCCAAGGATGGTACAGTTAAGGTATATATATATGCGTGATGTTATACCACACAAGGAGCAATGCATGAACGCATGAGCAATAAAATCACTGATAAGACTCCCTCAATCCAGTGGTAGTGGCACAAACATAATGATGACACACAGAGCATACAAAACCCATCCAAGAGGAGTGCACTGAAAGCCTGACGCGTATCGCTAGTGCCTGGACTAGCTTCCTCAGAGGTCCATGTGCATTTGAATCCTAGGAACTCATCCTATATAGTGAGTAGGATCAAATATCAGATTAAATAAACACAAGCTTACTCCTGACACCCTCTCCACTCTGTTATGGGGGTACTACTTGTATCAGCTTGTAAAAGAACAAGTTCTGTAGACATCTATGTGGAATCAGCTGATGGTGTAAAAGGAGTGCGCCTCTTCTTGGCGCTAACATTGACCTGTAAGGCTGAGTTCATACTAGAGTTATTTCGTCAGTTTTGGCCCCGTGACTGCCCAAATAAGTGAAGTGTGCAGTGATTCTAAGTGTGACGCCTGTCATCTGCATGACATATGGACTCACAGTATTATTTCACTACCAAAGCAGACTCCCTATGCATGTTACTGCAAGGCACAGTGTTATACACCACTATAAAGGTTCTGTGCAGCCAGGAAATAGCCGTTTTTTTACGTAATTCGCCGTGAATAAATTTTTTGAAATATTCGCTCATCCCTAATAACCAACAAACATCATCAAATATTTTGCAATTGATCCATTGTCTATTTTTAATTTTATTCTAGATCATGCATGTCTGAAAGAAAAACGTTTAAATCAGGAAAAAATGTAGAAAGCATAATAGATGTTTCTTCATTTCCACAATTAACACCATTATTTTTATTTTACCTGCATAATTTCAACTAACATGTACAAAAATTAGGTCAAGTGTGGGCCAAGAACCCCTTATTATCATCAATGGCTTTTCCGATTCCTTCTCCTTATGCTTAACCAGAATGAATAACTAACCCTGAATGTAACTTGAAACTGCCTTATTCTACGAAATACATCCCTCTTCTTAGCCCAATGTATGTAAGAGTGGTCAATAATCCAAACATTCGATATTACGAGACCTAAAAGGGAGTAATGTGTCCTAACATATAGAGAGTATCTTCATTATTCCCACCTACCTAATTGCATGACATTCACGACATAAGCTGGCTTTTGCCTTTTCAGTAGCAGTTCCTTATACGAGTGAAGAATCTAAAATCATCTATTTTCAAAACTAGTTTAAAAATAGGTAAAAAAAATATCTACCAGAATAAATAAAAAAGGTTATCAACATAAGATCTAATTTGAACAAATGGCTTATTTACCTAGCCCTCCAGCCAATTGATCAGTTTTTTATTTATAAATATATACAACCTAAGCTAATCAGTATAAAAACTTGCATCTAATATTTGCAAGCCCGAACTATTGTTTTTACATTGGGACACTAACTCCTGACCTCCCATTATATTGATTTTTGATGCTATGTAACCCTTACAGTTCGAGGATGTATTGGATAACACTGACAGTATTATATCAGTGTTATCCAGTACATTCCAAACCTCTAAGGGTTACATAGCATCATAAATCAATATAATGCTATGCAATCCATCAGTGCTGGGAGTGAGGACGGGAGCTGGGCTGTGAGTCCCCAGCGTGACACCTGCTCATCTGAAAGGGGCCTTAGAGTAGCCATTCAGGAAACTGATTTTCAAGGCCGGGTGATAAATTAGAGCTTTTCCAGTGGATTTCTGCTCTTTACTTTGACTACTTTAAGATGAAGGAAAAACAGAACTAAAATGTGCACTCTTCTTTTTCTACAGAAAAACACAAAATAATGAGCAAATTTATACATCCCTGTCTATTGATTGAGATACCTTGCTTCACTACAAGAATATATAGCTAGTGGCTAAATTTATAGCTTTGATGCAAGTACATTATTTTCAAATGCCATAAGATGGACTTGTCATATAAACCTCTGGTTATTAAGATTAATGTATAAAATATGGACCACCATTTTATTTCACTTTGGAGTATTATTACACTGTAATATTGACATTTAAAGTCCTCGCAAATGCTCTCATCTACATGTCTATTCTGTATTCCTCGAGGAACAGGTGATTATTCCTACTGACGTCAATAAAATCTAAGACATCAGGTACGCACTTTGCTTTATCTAGGCCATACATTTAATTTTAGTGCTTTGACTACTGAGCTCAAATGGCTCATATAATTGGTTGCATATTCAATGTAATTTATGCTGTGACATGAACATGTTTATTTCATGCTATATAGATGTCTCCTTCCTTACCTTTTCTCTTGGCCCAACATATTCTGAAAAGTATGTGGCATCAGATGACGACAAGCTATTTAAAAAAAAAAAGTGATTTAGCAGTTATCTATCATGAGATGACGATCCCATGTGTGTCTATGTGCGGTCACCCAGTGTGCCAATGTGGATTACAGTCTGCCAATAGTTTTACTAACTTGTCACAATATTGCATTGAATTTGTTTAATCAGAAATTTGAGCTATGGACACCTCTATCTATACACTGCGTGCAGAATTATTAGGCAAATGAGTATTTTGACCACATCATCCTCTTTATGCATGTTGTCTTACTCCAAGCTGTATAGGCTCGAAAGCCTACTACCAATTAAGCATATTAGGTGATGTGCATCTCTGTAATGAGAAGGGGTGTGGTCTAATGACATCAACACCCTATATCAGGTGTGCATAATTATTAGGCAACTTCCTTTCCTTTGGCAAAACGGGTCAAAAGAAGTACTTGACAGGCTCAGAAAAGTCAAAAATAGTGAGATATCTTGCAGAGGGATGCAGCACTCTTAAAATTGCAAAGCTTCTGAAGCGTGATCATCGAACAATCAAACGTTTCATTCAAAATAGTCAACAGGGTCGCAAGAAGCGTGTGGAAAAACCAAGGCGCAAAATAACTGCCCATGAACTGAGAAAAGTCAAGCGTGCAGCTGCCAAGATGCCACTTTCCACCAGTTTGGCCATATTTCAAAGCTGCAACATCACTGGAGTGCCCAAAAGCACAAGGTGTGCAATACTCAGAGACATGGCCAAGGTAAGAAAGGCTGAAAGACGACCACCACTGAACAAGACACACAAGCTGAAACGTCAAGACTGGGCCAAGAAATATCTCAAGACTGATTTTTCTAAGGTTTTATGGACTGATGAAATGAGAGTGAGTCTTGATGGGCCAGATGGATGGGCCCGTGGCTGGATTGGTAAAGGGCAGAGAGCTCCAGTCCGACTCAGACGCCAGCAAGGTGGAGGTGGAGTACTGGTTTGGGCTGGTATCATCAAAGATGAGCTTGTGGGGCCTTTTCGGGTTGAGGATGGAGTCAAGCTCAACTCCCAGTCCTACTGCCAGTTTCTGGAAGACACCTTCTTCAAGCAGTGGTACAGGAAGAAGTCTGCATCCTTCAAGAAAAACATGATTTTCATGCAGGACAATGCTCCATCACACGCGTCCAAGTACTCCACAGCGTGGCTGGCAAGAAAGGGTATAAAAGAAGAAAATCTAATGACATGGCCTCCTTGTTCACCTGATCTGAACCCCATTGAGAACCTGTGGTCCATCATCAAATGTGAGATTTACAAGGAGGGAAAACAGTACACCTCTCTGAACAGTGTCTGGGAGGCTGTGGTTGCTGCTGCACGCAATGTTGATGGTGAACAGATCAAAACACTGACAGAATCCATGGATGGCAGGCTTTTGAGTGTCCTTGCAAAGAAAGGTGGCTATATTGGTCACTGATTTGTTTTTGTTTTGTTTTTGAATGTCAGAAATGTATATTTGTGAATGTTGAGATGTTATATTGGTTTCACTGGTAAAAATAAATAATTGAAATGGGTATATATTAGTTTTTTGTTAAGTTGCCTAATAATTATGCACAGTAATAGTCACCTGCACACACAGATATCCCCCTAAAATAGCTAAAACTAAAAACTACTTCCAAAAATATTCAGCTTTGATATTAATGAGTTTTTTGGGTTCATTGAGAACATGGTTGTTGTTCAATAATAAAATTAATCCTCAAAAATACAACTTGCCTAATAATTCTGCACTCCCTGTATATACAGTGTATCTGTAAGTTATAAACAGGAGGATTTCTCTTGTTGTCCAATCATCTACTACCTATTAGTTTGTTGTTGGGGTCGTTGCTGGACAATTGCCTCACACATGAGTCATACGTGAGGTCACATGCAGGGACTTACTTGATTGGTTAGCTGTCTTTTAAAACTCCTGTTTTCTTGCAGGTTGTTCCTGGTGAGAGAGTTTGCTATGTGTGTTCAAAGGGGTTGTCCACCTTTTATTAACTGATAGCCTATCCTCAGGATAGGCCATTACTAGCTGATCAGCAAGGGTCTGACACCCTGCACCTCAGCTCAAAAGATGTTCGACAGTAGCAACAGTGCCAGAAACACTGAAGTCAATGGGAGCAGTGCTGCAGTGGCATGCTCAGTCCACTATTATGAGGATAGGTCATCACTTAACGAAAGCGACGACAACCCCTTTATCCTGCAATCTTTTAACGCTTCCAGTCTCTTGTTAAATTTCTAGTGCAGTGGTGTTTGATTTCAGTGGATTGTTCTAGTTCCAGTTGCATTTTCTTCTGTTTGTTTGCAGTATTTATGTTGGAGACTATTCATTGTCCAGTTCTTGGTGTTCAGGTCTGCTTAGTTTGGTTTTACTGCGACCACATTCTAGTGTTCTCCTGCTGTTCTTGTTCGGATCAGTATAGCAGATTACAGTTTCCTTGAAATATGTAGAAGAAACAAACTTGCAGCACTCACCAGTTTTCTTTGCAGCTTGTTTATGCAAGTTTAAAACATGGTCGCTGTTGCGGGCACTCGCTTAGCTACAGGCGACGGCCGTTTTGCGATATTTGCGCTTCGTCTGGCCTCCCATGTGATGGCGTCAGCGCGCACATGTCCTTATGCTGCGTCTGACGTCATCCCCATGGTAACAATATACAAACATATCTAAAAACAAAACCCTGTTACGCATATTATTAAATGAACACTGCTAAATAATTCTTATCATTAAAGCCTAGAGGTCCCATCGCGTTCATCTTAATTATTCAAGAGTAGAGTTGATGTTCGGGTTCGACGGGTTCGGCCGAACTTCGGAAAAAAGTTCGAGTTCGGGACCCGAACTTGACCCCGAACCCCATTGAAGTAAATGGGGACCCGAACTCTTGAGCACTAAAATGGCTGTAAAAATATCATGTAAAGGGCTAGAGGGCTGCAAACAGGGCCGTCTTTGCCGCAGGGCAAAAGGGGCAGCTGCCCCGGGCCCAGTTGCTCCTGGGGGCCCAAGGGAGCTCCGTTTCCCGACCCCCATTCACTAGTCATTAGGTTAAAACATTCAGGGCCTGGGCCCCTGATGTTTTGAGCCAGGCCCCGAATGTCCTGCCTGCCTGCTAAATACAACTGTATTGCCGTACACAGAACGGCAATACAATTGAATCTAATATACACTGTCTGGGAAGAGGTGAAGGACCTGTGGTGACATCACAGGTCATGTGATCAGCAAAACGAAGAAATGACAAGTTGGATCAACAGAAACCACGAGAAATTTCTGAAAACCTGGCACCCTTGGAGGTCATGGAATGATGGGAAGTGATGTGAAATTAGCTGATAACCCCATATCATAACAAACCACTGATGAGCTAGAGTCATCTAACCGACACCCTGATCTAGATCTTGAGCTTAGTTCCTTAGTTCCTCAACTCATACACAGTTCTACTGAGCACTGAAATAGCTTAAACCTCGCTTACCATCTATCCCCCCCCTCCACCCCCCCTCCTCTTCTTCATCTTTCTTCTCCTTCTATCTCCTCTCTCCCCCTTTCTTTCTTTTTCAATATCTTTTTCTATCTTATCTTTTTTATGTATAAATGGCATATGGTCCAGACAACCATGGTCCCCCTTGATACTTTGATATACTTTGCTATGCAATTATTAGGTCTTTACTTAACACCTCTAGGAGTCATATAGGGGACTGAGATCATTGCTATACCGCATGATATTACTTATGGATCTATAAAGATACGTCAAATAGTTAATATATGTAATGTATATGACCTGTGATATCAACTTTGTATACTACTATATATGGCCAAATGGTCATTGTTTGTTTTGAAAAATTCTGAAAATAAAGAATTTACAAAAAAAAAAAAAACAGGCTGTGATAGGATGACCTGGATGATGTCACCATCATGTGACCAGTGCAGGATTGGACCGGAGTGAAAAGGAGAAGGAGCCTAATGCTGATGTCTGTACATGAGGAGAGGTAAGTTAAAGGGGTTCTGCACTTTCATTTAACTGATGATCTATCCTCTGGATAGATCATCAGCTTCTGATCGGCGGGGGTCCGACACCCGGGACTCCTGCCGATCAGCTGTTTCAGAAGGCAGCAGTGTTCCAGCAGCGCCGCGGCCTTCTCACTGTTTACCGCCGGGCCGCTGACGTCACGACTAGTATCAACTAGTGTGGGCGCGGCTAAGCTCCATTCAAGTGAACAGAGCTTAGCCGCGCCCACGCTAGTTGATACTAGTCGTGACGTCAGTGGGCCGGCGGTAAACAGTGAGAAGGCCGCGGCGCTGCTGGAGAGCCGCTGCCTTCTCAAACAGCTGATCGGCGGGGGTCCCGGGTGTCGGACCACCACCGATCAGAAGCTGATGATCTATCCAGAGGATAGATCATCAATTAAATGAAAGTGCAGAACCCCTTTAAGGGAGAGGCAGAGCAATGCTGGGGGTTGTAGTTATTTAACTGGGATGTATGTAAGGGCTGAAGGGAGGGATGTTATTGACATGGAACTGTGTGCTTGAGGTGGCTGGGGGAGGGAGTGATGTTATTTACATGGGACTGTATGTTGAAAGTGGATGGTGGGGGGGAATGATGTTTATGTACATGGGACTTAATGTTTAGGCTACGTTCACACTTGCGTTTGGGGATCCGCTTGTGAGATCCGTTTCAAGGCTCTCACAAGCAGCCCCAAATGCATCAGTTTAACCCCAATGCATTCTGAATGGATGCGGATCCATTCAGAATGCATTCGTTCGGCTCCGTACGGCCCCCCGTTCCGTTTTGAAGGCGGACCCCGAAATGCTGCAAGCAGCGTTTTTGTGTCCGCATGGCCTTGCGGAGCCAAACGGATCCGTCCTGACTTACAATGTAAGTCAATGGGGACGGATCCCTTTGCATTGACACAAAATGGTGCAATTGTAAACGGATCCGTCCCCCATTGACTTTCAATGTAAGTCAGGACGGATCCGTATTGGGACTTAGAAATTCTAATCTAATACAAACGAATCGGTCCTGAACGGATGCATTAGTTTGTATTATCGGTGCGGATCCGTCCTGTACAAGTACAGGACAGATCCGCACGAACGCAAGTGTGAAAGTAGCCTTAGGGGGTGATGTTTACATGGGATTGTGCGTTGGAGGCGGCTGGGGAGGAGGTGATGTTATTTACATGGGACTGTATGGTGGAGGGAGGATTATAACTACAGGGGGCACTGCAGATCCAGGGGACATTATAGGTGGTCTTATTACTACTGGGGGCTCTATAGGAGGGTCTTATAGATCCGCCTTATTTCTACTAAGCGCACTATGGGGGCCTTATTACTACTGAGGGGTCTGTAGGGAGCTTTATTACCACTGGGGGAACAATAGGGGGCCTTATTTCTACGGGGGACTCTGTGAGGGGATTATTAATATGGGAGGGCTCTTCTAATAATGGGGGCATTGTTGAGGAGCATTATCACGGTTGGGGCAGTGTTACTAATGAGGGCATTCTAGAAGGGAATTACTATTGGTGGGACTATGAGGAGCACTATTACTATGGGGGGCAGTAATGTTTCTTCAGGATAGTATTTGGGGGTATTGGGGGGGGCAGGGGCGTAACTAAAGGCTCGTCGGCTCCGGTGCAAGAGTTCAGCTTGGGCGCCCCCCTTCCCTCAGTGCTTTGTGTGTCTTCTTATGCGGCACAAGTGTCTTTGGGCCCCTTCAGGCTACTGGGCCCGGTAGCGACTGCTACAGCAAGCAGCAGGATAATACTGTGGGGACTCCAGTTGGGGGATAATGATAGAATGTGAGGAAGCTAATATGTCTGTGTGTCACACTCTGCAGAGACGAGGCGGCTGAGAGAAGTTGTCCAGACCGAGTGGAGAAGATGATGAGAGAGAAGATCTACAGAGAAGATGATGACAGAGAGGAGACGTCACCTGGAGGCCCTGGACGTGACAGGTAAGTGCTGCTGTATAGCAAGTACAGCAAAGTGCGGGGGCGGGGGGCGGGATCCAGGGGGCCCAAGTAAATTCTTGCCCAGGGTCCAATCAATATTAAAGACGGCCCTGGCTGCAAATGGTGTCAAAATGTGGTTAAGAGCATGGCAAGTGCTCTGCAAACAAATGTGGATAGGGAAATTACTTAAAATAACATAAAATACGTTAAAAAAAAAATGCATTGTAATGCATTGGCTGTAAGTGTATTACCAGTGTAATACACTTACAGCTTCCTGCCTGTGAGATCCAGAGTTGGATCTCACAGGCTGACATTGATGGCAGCCACGATGCCTAAAGAAAGGCATCGGGCTGCCGTCCAAGCCATCGGGTCCCCGTCACAGCAGCGCGGAGACCCGATGGACACCCCGCACCTGGCAGGATACTGTACGTGTCGCGGTCAGTGCTGACCGCAGCAGTGCAAGGGTTAATGCGCCGGCATCAGTGTTTTCACTGATGCCGGCGCATACAGCAGGGATGCGGCTATCAGTGACTGCCGGACCCCTGCAGCTGATCGGGAAGGCTCAGCTCCTGTGCCCGCCCCCATCAGAGCGCCGTAGCTGTACGTGTTGGGATTTGTGACCCTGTTTCCAGTGCCGTACATGTACGGCGCTGGTATCCTACGAGTTAAATCTTCTAAAGCACTTGAATCGGATTCTGTAGTCCATCCATCCATATTTCTTCTTCTCCTTTGTCTTTTTCTCCAGTATGTTTTTCTATTCTCTTTCCAATCAAAGACTCTACCATTGTCATAGTCATGTTTGTCTCTCGGGAATTTGTATTTCTTTCTCTCTTGAATGGGTATTATTTTCTTTTCCAATTTTCTGAAAAATAACTGCAGTTGGTTATTAGTTAATCTCACTGTCAGTTCTTTTTTTGCTCACTCCAGTGTTACTGTCACATATTCCATTATATTTTTTTTCAGTAGCAACTGCATTCATTTAAATGAATGTTCAGCATGCAGACTTTTCCATTGTTCAATAAAATCCATATCATCTTGGTACTGCGGCACTTCTTTAAAGGCTCTCAATCCCCTCGGTACTCTATTATGAGTTTCCTATAATTGCGATGAATTAATAGTCCAAAATAGACAGACCTCTTTTTCTGCTAATTGTGTCACTTTCATTTCTAGTGTCCGAGTGCTCATAACTTGTAGGATATCTGTAGGATAAAAAATGTGCCTGCATCCACTTGACCTTCATTCAAAGCTGCGCCACACGTTTCTGGCGCCATGTCTATTACTGTCTCTATATCTCCGCTTTTTCCCCTTTTGTTCAGCAGCGTGCTCAGACCTCCACAGTCCAAAAATTCAATTAAAGTATGTTAGAAGCCGTTTTGGTGTCGGCACTGCTGCCTCTTTTTGAGATATACTGGGAGTTTATGTGCTTGACGTTTGATTCCTAGGTGGTGCTCAGCAATATAGACCAAATTCACTTGTAATATGTAGAAGACACAAATTTGCGGCACTCACCAGTTTTCTTTGCAGCTTGACAAGGGAGAAGAAGAAATATGGATGGATGGGCCACAGAATCTATATCAAGTGCTTCAGAAGATTTAAATAATATGACACTGGCCACCAATGTAAGAAGAGAGACAACAACTGGAGGTATAGTTCCCCCCTTTAGGAGAAAAACCAGAAGGGGGGCGATCAAAAGGGAAGAAATTGGAAAGGAGGTTACAAAAGGAAACAAGTATCTGGGAAGCAATAAGATTGGAGGTGGGGGACACTGAAAGACACAAATAGGTAATAATGTTATTAATTTAACAAATATAAAACTGGACAATGACTGTCTTTCACTGCTTTCAAAGGGTTTGAATTTTAGCTTAGTAGAAGGATGCAATCCAGTGGAGCTTGAAGTGGATCTATTTAAAGCTATCAGGAAACAGGGGTTCAAGCAGTAAGTAAAATATTGGAATGTCAGCAAAAGAGTGAGGAATATGTGGTATTTGTAAGAGAATCCCTAAGATTTGTTTTGACACATAATGCCTTCATGTTTTATAATAACTAGTGTTGATCGAGCACCAAAGTGCTCGGGTACTCTGGTTCTCGAGTAGAACACTTTGGGTTCCTCGGGTTCTCTACAGAACACCAAAGCACAATGGAAGTCAATGGGAGATGCAGAACATTAAACCAGGCACCCCCTGCTCTGAAGAGGGGAGGGTGTCTGGTTCACAGGAAAAGGTCAGAAATTGATGGAAACACCATTGATATGGTTCGGGAACAGCATCGGGAGGATGTCTGGATGCATATTGGAAAACATTCTTTCCTGTACATTTACTTGTATACAAAGTGCAAGTGCTGCCAAAAATTACAAGGAAGAGGCACTCCGATACAAACTGTTTATCACATAAAGGAGGGCCTCATTCTCATTGTGGTACAATTGTTCAGGTAGTGGGACTCCTACACTCATAAAGCCTATGCACTAAGTGAAAGGGCTGCCAAAAATTACAAGGAACCGGCAACACATAAAGGAGGGCATTATACACACCCTTGAAAAATTATGATTGATGGCCTGATGGTGACCCTCAAAAACATTAGGAGCAAGGGCCTGCTGGTGACCGTCTACAAACATTAGGGGCGAGGGCCTGCTACTGATCTGACCATCAAAAACATTAGGGGTGAGGGTCTGCTGCTGAGCTGACCCTCTAAAACATTAGGGGCGAGTGCATGCTGCTGATCTGACCATCTACAACATTAGGGGTGAGGGCCTGCTGCTGATCTGACCATCTAAAATATTAAGGGTGTGGGTCTGCTGCTGAGCTGACCCTCTTAAACATTAGGAGCGATTGCAGCCTAATAAGTATGTTGATATGATGGAGGAGGAGGACGAGAAAAGGAAGATTGAACCATATACACCTTTTTTGTGGTGGAAGGGGTGCATGGGAATACAGTGTATTCAATACACCATAAAAGCCACATTTAAAGTGCCTTTATGTTCAGCCGCGAGTAAAGAAGTCGGGGTAATCAAGGCCTTGTTCATTTTGATAAGAGTCGACCTGTCAGCATTTTCAGTTATTATGCCCCCAGCAGCACTAAATACCTGCTCTGACAAAACACTGGAAGCAGGGCAGGCCAGCACCTCCTAGGCGTAGAGTGGCAGTTCGTGCCATGTGTCCAGCTTGGACACCCAATAGTTGTAAGGCACAGAGGGATCACTGAGGACGCTGACACGGTCTGCTATGTACTCCTTCACCATCTTCCAAAACTTGTCCCTCCTTGCGACACTAGGCTGCGCATCAGGGTGAGGGTGCTGGCAGGGTGTCATGAAACTGTCCCAGGCCTTGGAGAGTTTTGCCCTGCCTCTGTTGAAACTGCTGTGTGTTCCCCTTGTCTCCCCTCCTCGGTTGCCCAAGGAACTATGTACTCTTCCGCCAGCATTGTCAGCTGGAAATTACTGAGCAATTTTGCCACAAGGACCTTCTGGTATTGCACCATTTTGCTACTCCTCTCCACCACAGCAATGAGAGATGATAAGTTCTCTTTGTAGCGGGGGTCTAGAAGGGTGAACAACCAGTAATCGGTGTTGGCCAAAATGCGTATAATGCGAGGCTCATGGGAAAGGCAGCATAACATAAAGTCAGCCATGTGTGCCAGAGTCCCAACACGACAAGACTTCGCTGTCCTCATGAAGAGGATGACTCTCAATCTCCTCATCCTCTTCCTCCTATTCGGCCCATCCATGCTGAACAGATGGAATAAACCTGCTATGGGTACTAGCCTCTGTAGAGGAGGCAACCATCTCCTCCTCCTCCTCCTCATCATCATCCAATTCGCGCTGAGAAGACAAACTGAGGGTGGTCTGGCTATCACCCTGTGTATTGTCTACCCCCATTTCCACCTCTTCCACATGCAAAGCGTCCGCCTTCATTGTGAGCAGCATGCATTTCAGTAGACACAGAAGTGGGATGGTTACGCTGATAATAGCGGCATCGCCACTCACCATCTGTGTTGATTCCTCAAAGTTGCGTAAAACCTCACAGAGGTCAGACATCCATGCCCACTCGTCGCTTGTGAAGAGCGGAAGCTGACTAGAAAGGTGATGACCATGTTGCAGCTGGTATTCCACTACTGTCCTCTGCTGCTCACAAAGCCTGGCCAACATGTGTAACGTGGAGTTCCAGCGGGTGCTCACGTCGCACAGCAGTCAGTGAGCTGGCAAGCGCTGCTGCCGCATTGCCAGACTGGCGGCAACTGTAGATGACTTTTAGAAATGAGCACACACGAGGCGCACCTTCACCAGTAGCTCAGGCAAATTGGGGTAGGTTTTGAGAAACCGGTGAACCACTAAGTTGAACACGTGGGCTAGGCATGGTATGTATGTGAACTTGCCGAGCTCCAAAGCCGCCACCAAGTTAAGGACATTATCAGACACAACCATGCCTGGTGGTAGGTTGAGTGGAGAGAGCCACAGCTCAGTCTGGTCCCTTATACCCTGCCACAGCTCTGCGGCAGTGTGCTGTCTGTCACCTAAGCAAATTAGTTTCAGCTTGGCCTGTTGCCGCTTCCCCACTGCATTGCTACACTGCTTCCAGCTACTGACTGATGTCTGACTGGTGCTGCAAGTTGATAATTCAGAGGTGGAAGTGGAGGAGGAAAAGGATAAGGGGCAGTTGCAGCCACTAATGTAGGTGGTGGCGTAAATCCTGATGGAAGTAGGGCCCGCAATCCTTGGCGTCGGTAACACCTGTGCCATCCCAGGGTACGACTTGCTCACAGCCTCCACAACGTTCACCCAGTGTGCTGGCAGGGAAATGTAGCATCCCTAGCCAAAAGCACTTGTCCATGTGTCAGTCGTTAAGTGGACCTTCCCATAAACGGCGTTCGTCAGGGCACGGGTGATGCTACGGGACACATGCTGGTGTAAGGCAGGGACGGCACACTGGGCAAAATAGTGGCGGCTGGGGACTGAGTAACGAGGAACGGCCGCCGAAAGCCTCACTGTCCACAAGCCTAAATGGCAACATTTCCAGGGCCAGCAAATTGGAAAGGTGCGCATTTAGTGCTATGGACTGTGGGTGGGTGGCTGGGTATTTGTGCTTTCGTTCAAAGGCCTGGGAAATGGACATCTGTACATGGCGCTGGGACACAGAAGTGGATGTGCTATCTGATGGTGCTTGCAAAGGTACAGGTGCAGGGCGTCAGGAATCCGGGCATGCATCTTGGACTGGGTATTGGCCAGCACGTAACACAGGGGAAGAGGAGGCAGTGGTGTGACCCGCAGACACTGATTGTGCAGCAAGGCTTTCGGCCCACCTATTAGGGTGATTTGATGCCATGTGGCGGATCATGCTGGTAGTGGTGAAGTTGCTAGTGTTCACGCCCCTGCTCATTTTGGTACGGCACAGGTTGCAAATGACAATTCTTTTATCATCTGCACTTTCCTCAAAAAAGCACCAGACTTTGGAACACCTACCCCTTGGCAAGGGAGATTGCCGCAAGGGGGTGCTCCGGGAAACAGTTGCGGGCCTGTTTGGTGTGGCCTGCCTTCTCCCTTTTGCCACCCCACTGCCTCTTCCAGCCTGGTGCGGTGCTGCAGGTCCATCCCCTTTTGTACTGCTGTCCTCACTCAGCTTGCCAGCTTCCTAGGTTGGGTCAGTGATTTCATCGTCCACCACCTCCTCTTCCACTTCCTCATTCTGGTCATCCTCCTGACTTGTTGACCTAACAAGAACCTCACTTATTGACAACTGTGTCTCATCCTTATTATCAACCTCATGAGACACTAATTGCCGTTGACTTATTGGCAACTGTGTCTCATCATCATCATCCACCTCGTGAAGCACTAATTGCCATTCCCCTCCATCATCTTCTTCTGACTGTGGATGCTCAAGAGTTTGGAAATCAGTGCACAAGATCTCCTCATGTCCCTCTTCAAGCAGGCTTGGCGAGAGGCCCAAATCAAGGAATGGCGATGAAAAGAGCTCCTCAGAATATCCGAGTGTGGGATCACTTGTTTGCCAAGACTCTCCATGGTGGGAGGTAGGAGGATCAGGGTGAGGATTCTGTTGACCAAACTCTTGGCTACTGAGACTGGACTTTGTGGAAAACAGGGTGGTGCTTAATCGACTGGAAGCATTATCTGCCACAATCCAACCGACCACCTGGTTGCACTGGTGTGACTTTGAGAGTGGTATCCTGTGACGCCCTGCAAACTGGAACATGAAGCTAGGTATCGTGGATGAGTGTGTTTCTTGTGCTCTGGCAGCAGGCACAGTTTCACTGCATCAAGGGCCACGGCCTCTGCATGCACCATCAGCAGCACGGCGACTTCCCCGTCCCTTACTGCTCGCATTGAGCATATTAAATGGTATATATATATCACACATACAGTAGCGCAGGTTTTGTAAGTGTATGCGCAAATAAGTTACACTGAATGTCACAGATATTTATGATGCGTAAATGTTATACAGGAGATGTAGCACAGGTAATGTCGCTGTCACCAGGAGTGAAAAAATTACACTGAATGTCACAGATATTTAGGATGCGCAAATATTATACAGGAGATGTAGCGCAGGTAATGTTGCTGTCAGCAGTGGCCAAACAATTGCGCTGAATGTCACAGATATTAAGGATGGGCAAATACAACACAACAGATGTAGCAGAGGTTGTGTCACTGTCAGCGGCGGCCAAAAAATTGCACTCAATTTAGCGCAGGTTGCGTTAATAATATATATTGCAGCCAGATAAAACAATAATCCTTAACCCCTTAAGGACATGGCCATATTTAACCTTAAGGACCAGGCCATTTTTTGCAAATATGACCAGTTTCACTTTATATGGTGATAACTTTAAAACGCTTTGACCTTTCCAGGCCATTCTGAGATTGTTTTTTCGGCACATATTATATTTCATGACACTGGTAAAATGGAGTAAAAAAATTCATTTTATTTATAAAAAAAATACCAAATTTGCCCAAAATTTAGAAAAAATTGCAAATTTCCAAGTTTCAAATTCTCTGCTTCTATAATACATAGTAATACCTACAAAAATAGTTATTACTTTACATTCCCCATATGTCTACTTCATGTTTGGATCATTTTGGGAATGATATTTTATTTTTTGGGGATGTTACAAGGCTTAGAAGTTTAGAAGCAAATCTTGAAATTTTTCAGAAATGTTCAAAAACCCACTTTTTAAGGACCAGTTCAGGTCTGAAGTCACTTTGTGAAGCTTACATAATAGAAACCACCCAAAAATTACCACATTCTAAAAACTACACCCCTCAAGGTATTCAAAACTGATTTTACAAATGCTGTTAACCCTTTAAGTCTTCCACAAGAGTTAATGGCAAATGGAGCAAAAATTTCTGAATTTAGATTTTTTGGCAAATTTTCCATTTTAATCCATTTTTTCCAGTTACAAAGCAAGGGTTAACAGCCAAACAAAATGCTATATTTATTGCCTTGATTCTGTAGTTTGCAGAAACACCCCATATGTGGCCGTAAACTACTGTACGGGCACACGGTAGGGCGTAGAGGGAAAGGTGCGCCGTGTGGTTTTTCGAAGGCAGATTTTGCTGGACTGGTTTATTTACACCATGTCCCATTTGAAGCCCCCCTGATGCACCCCTAGAGTAGAAACTCCATAAAAGTGACCCTACCTAAGAAACTACACCCCTCAAGGTATTCAAAACTGATTTTACAAACTTTATTAACCCTTTAGGTGTTGCACAAGAGTTATTGGCAAATGGAGATGAAATTTGAGAATTGCAATTTTTTGGCAAATTTTCCATTTTAATCAATTTTTTCCAGTTATAAAGCAATGGTAAATAGCCAAACAAAATGCTCTATTTATTGCCCTGATTCTGTAGTTTGCATAAACACCCCATATGTGGCCATAGACTACTGTTCGGGCACACGGTAGGACGTAGAGGGAAAGGTGCGCCGTGTGGTTTTTGGAAGGCAGATTTTGCCGGACTGGTTTATTTACACCATGTCCCATTTGAAGCCCCCCTGATGCACCCCTAGAGTAGAAACTTCATAAAAGTGACCCCATCTAAGAAACTACACCCCTCAAGGTATTCAAAACAGATTTTACAAACTTTGTTAACCCTTTAGGTGTTTCACAAGAGTTATTGGCAAATGGAGATTACATTTGAGAATTTCAATTTTTTGGCAAATTTTCCATTCTAATCCATTTTTTCCAGTTACAAAGCAAGGGTAAACACCCAAACAAAATGCTCTTTTTATTGCCCTGATTCTGTAGTTTGCATAAACACCCCATATGTGGCCATAAACTACTGTTCGGGCACACGGTAGGACATAGACGGAAAGGAGCGCCGTGTGGTTTTTGGAAGGCAGATTTTTCTGGACTGGTTTATTTACACCATGTCCCATTTGAAGCCCCCCTCATGCACCCTTAGAGTAGAAACTCCATAAAAGTGACCCCATCTAAGAAACTACACCCCTCAAGGTATTCAAAACAGATTTTACAAACTTTGTTAACCCTTTAGGTGTTTCACAAGAGTTATTGGCAAATGGAGATTACATTTGAGAATTTCAATTTTTTGGCAAATTTTCCATTCTAATCCATTTTTTCCAGTTACAAAGCAAGGGTTAACAGCCAAACAAAACACTATATTTATTGCCCTGATTCTGTAGTTTGCAGAAACACCCCATATGTGGCCGTAAACTACTGTACGAGCACACTGTAGGGCGTAGAGGGAAAGGTGCGCCGTGTGGTTTTTGGAAGGCAGATTTTGATGGACTGGTTTATTTACACCATGTCCCATTTGAAGCCCCCTTGATGCACCCCTAGAGTAGAAACTCCATAAAAGTGACCCCATTTTGGAAACTACAGGATAAGGTGGCAGTTTTGTTGGGACTATTTTTAGGGTACATATGATTTTTGGTTGCTCTACATTACTATTTTTTGGCAATTGAAAGACATGCCCTATTCCTAAACATATAGCTTCATTTTAAAACTAATCATACCCTGCTCTCCTTACTTTTGATCGTGATCGCAGCTTTCTATATTCACATCATTAGTGCGCATGACTGTTCCGCCCGCTGGTCCACTTCCGCCCGCTCTCCATTTGGATGAGGTGGTGGCGACGGCGGTCCGCGTCATGACGCTGTGACTGCCCTCTCCGCGACCGGCCTCAGGGGAGGGGCGGAAGTAGTATGACATGGCGGGTGCTGATAGGTCATGCACCGCTTTAATGATGATGACATTCACGAGCTATCACATGCTCATGGTTCAGTTCACCCATCGATAGGCGTCTCTTTTAAATATGTTACTTCCCCCTTACCTTTTACTCCTTCTGAGGAAGCGATTATACGCGAAATGTACGTAGAAGAGCAAGGAGCGCCATCACCCTTTTATTGTTTATCTATGTTGTATCAGTAGTTAGCGAGTATACATGTTTGTTACTTTTTTGCTTACTCTACGCATTGGTCACTTTTAGGCATACCAGTACATTTACATGCACTTTATACAGACCCGACCGCCATACCCTGTACCCAGGATTTGCTAATAACATCTTCATAGGTCGCTATATTGTTGCATTTTGTCACAGTTGAAGAGCTTTTATCTGAGGTGATGTGCCACTGTGTTCTTTTCCCCACTTATTCACAATCATGTACTGTGAATATCATTTTTTAAAACTTGTTATTAATAAACATTATATTTTATGATTCATTATTGGTGTGTTATGCACTCTTTTCTGTGGTTGATCTATTAATTAGGAGTGTGCCGTTTATTTGAGACCGCATGGTGATCTAATTTTTGTGAGGCAAGGTTACCAAAAATAGAAATTCTGAAATTTCATCTCCATTTGCCATAAACTGTTGAGGAACACCTAAAGGGTTAATAAAGTTTGTAAAATCAGTTTTGAATACCTTGAGGGGTGTAGTTTCTTAGATAGGGTCGCTTTTATGGAGTTTCTACTCTAGGGGTGCATCAGGGGGGCTTCAAATGGGTCTTCCAAAAACCATACGGCGTTCATTTGCTTCTGCACCCTGCCGTTTCGTCATACAGAAGTTTACGACAACATATGTTTCTGTAAATTGCAGAATGAGGGTAATAAATACTAAGTTTTGTTTGGCTGTTAACCCTTGCTTTGTTACTGAAAAAAAAACTGATTAAAATTGAAAATTTACCAAAAAATAGCTGTTCTGGCACCGTTTTTATTTAATTTTTTTGACCATGTTCATCTGAGGTTAGGTCATGGGGTATTTTTATAGAGCTGATTCTTATGGACTCGGCGATACCTAATATGTCTATTTTTTTTATTTATTTATGTTTTACACTATATTATCCTTTTATAAGCAAAAAAAATAACATTTTAGTATCTCCATAGTCTGAGTCAGTTTTTTTAAAGTTTTTAGCCGATTATTTTAGGTAGGGGCTCATTTTTTGCGGGATGAGAGGACGGTTTTATTGGCACGATTTTGGGGGGCATATGACTTTTTGATCGCTTGCTATTACAATTTTTGTGATGTAAGGTGAAAAAAAAATACCTTTTTTTGCACGGTTTTTATTTTATTTTTTTGACCTTGCTCATCTGAGAGATTAGGTCATGAGGTATTTTTATAGAGCAGATACTTACGGACGCGGAGATACCTAATATGTCTACTCTTTTTATATTTATTTATGTTTTACACTATATTATCTTTTTATAAACAAAAAAAAACATTTTAGTATCTCCATAGTCTGAGTCATTTTTTTATTTTTTTAGCCGATTATCTTAGGTAGGGGCTCATTTTTTGCGGGATGAGAGGACGGTTTTATTGGCTATATTGCTTGCTATTACAATTTTTGTGATGTAAGGTGACAAAAAAATACCTTTTTTTGCACCGGTTTTATTTAATTTTTTTGACCGTGTTCATCTGAGGGGTTAGGTCATGGGGTATTTTTATAGAGCAGTTTCTTTCGAACGTGGAAATACTTTATTTATTTTAGTTTTTCAAAATAATATTTTTGAAAAAATTATTTTTAAGTTTTAGTGTCTCAAGTCTGAGAACCATAGTTTTTTTCAGATTGTCAGTGGCTAAATGGAATTAAAATTGGGGAAGGGGATTATAAATTTAGTACTCCATAGAAGTGTGGTACTCCCTGAAGCAGAGGCCTGGATGATCGGGGCACGTGTCACACTGAGTGGTGGTGTCCTTCCGTATCCCCCTCCTGTGACACACTCTGCACTTTTTGTTGGGTCCGTCACTTCTTTCCAGTATGGGGGACCACACTTGGAAAGTGTTGGCGAGGGACGATCCGGGCGCCTCCAGTTCCCAAGGTACTCCGGCCTGCTCTTTCCCGGTCAGAAAAGATCAGGGCCTTGAGGACTGCCTCATAGAACTGAAGGAATTTCCCTGTGTTGCCAGCGCTCTGGGACAGCACAAAAGAGTTGTACAAGTCAACATGTACCAAGTAGACCGCAACTTTTTTGTACCATGCCCGGGTTTTGCGCATGGCATTATATGGCTTGAGGACTTGATCAGAGAGATCAACTCCTCCCATATACCGATCGTAGTCGACAATAAAATCGGGCTTGAGGACCGTTGCCGCAGTACCTCGCACAGGGACAGGGGTGATGCCGTTATCGTGAATTGTAGACAGTACAAGGACATCCCTCTTGTCCTTATATCTGACCAGCAACAGGTTTCCACTGGTAAGGGCACGGGTCGCACGTCTGGGTATAGGTACCTGGAGGGGGTGGGTAGAAAGGCTGCATTGAATTTTCCCCACGGTCTCACAAGCGGACGTGGATCTGGCGGCGAGGGACTGGAACAAAGGGATACTAGTATAAAAGTTATCCACGTACAGGTGGTAACCCTTATCTAGCAGTGGGTGCATAAGGTCCCACACAAGTTTCCCGCTAACACCCAGAGTGGGAGGACATTCTGTGGGTTCAATAAAAGGAATCTCGCCCCTCGTACACACAAAACTTGTAAGTGTACCCTAAGGTACTCTCACAAAGTTTGTACAGCTTCACGCCATACCTCGCCCACTTAGAGGGAACATACTGGCGGAAAATGAATCAACCGCGACCTCCCTTACAGGTACATAGGCCTCCAAAAATTTGGCCCCAAGTGATCGATGACCGGCCTGATTTTGTACAGGCGGTCATAGGCAGGATCACCTTGGGGGGGGACATGCTGCATTATCTGCATAATGCAGGCATTTCCGGATGGCCTCAAACCGGGTACGTGTCATGGCCGTACTGTAAAGTGGGGTCTGGTAGAGGACGTCCCCACTCCAGTAATGCCTGACACTAGGTTTTTTGACTAGGCCCATGTGCAGCACGAGGCCCCAAAACGTCCTCATCTCGGCTGCACTGACCGGAGTCCAGCCACCAGCCCTAGCCAAAAAGAAGCCCTGGTGTTGAGCAATGAACTGTTGGGCGAACAGGTTTGTTTGCTCCACCATCAGAAAAAGACTGCAATAGTCATATTCTGTGAAGCCCACTGTGGGAATCTGGATTCCTGCTTGGCCAACAAAATCAGGAATCGCAGGCTCAAAATACTCTGGGGTACACCATGCAAGTTCACCGGTAGGGAGCTTGGGTGGACTTAACTGGTGGGCCGGAAAACTAGTACGAGCGCCAGAGCTTCTCGTACTAGTGTGGGCCACAGGGTCCCTAGCATGGCGGTCCCCTTGCTCCGCCTGGTGGCATCTCCGCCGGCTTGGGGGCTCATCATCATCACTAGAGGATGAGGAGGACGCGGATGACAAAAGGACTGTGGGGTCACCCTGTGCGGTGGACCCCAGACACCCGATTTAGGGTGATGCAACAAAAAACTTTTTTTTTTTTCCACTAAACTTTCCCTGAATATCCCTGCCTAACCTAACCTGTCCCAAACCTTTCCCTAAATACCTTTTAGTGCCAGATGGCACTGTGGAGGGTCAGAAGGGGGTGCTGGGCACAGATGGGGGTGCTGGGGGTGCTGGCTCTGGAGATCCTCGGCTCCCGGACACAGGAAGGAGGAGGAGAGGAGCGCTGCAATAATTTGAACCGCCTGCCCGCCCCTGAAGCCAATCAGAGCCGATCCTGAGAGGTGATGTCACCATCACCTCTCAGGATCGCAGGATGGTGATTGGTGGTGTATTATCACACCATCGATCACCATCCTGTTCCGGGTTATCGGGTCCCCAGAGATAATCCGGAAACGCAGCAAACAGCAGGTCTGAATTGACCTGCGGTTTGCTGCGATCGCCGTCACAGGACCCCTCCCCCCGCGCATTGTCCCAGGGTGCCTGATCAATGATTTGTGCAGGCACCCAGTTCCGATCACCGCCCACCGCACGGCGGTGATCGGAAATATACAGGACGTACAGGTACGCCCTTTGTCCTTAAGTACCAGGACATTAGGGGGTACCTGTACGGCCTGTATCCTTAAGAGGTTAAAATGACTTTTGGGTTTTTAACACCTTTCAACACTAAACCCTGCTTAAGAAAAAAAAACTATTCCTTTCCCTACACTATGTGTCCCTTCTGCTGCAGCTCTCACTGACTAAGACTTAGTCGAACCACGTGTCATATATATAGCACCCGATGACGCGTTCCGGCCACCCAATCACTGTAATGCCAGTAACCAACATGGCTACGACATTACAGTGAGTACCAGTACTTCCCCGCATGATTATTTGCTGCGTAGCAGGCAACAAATGTGCGTGGAGGAGACTCGAGCATCGCTCTAGTCAAAATAGTGTTCGGCCGAGTATGCTCGCCCAACACTAATAATTACTGGTATTACCAAAAAACAGGAACAGCTATGGGGACACCAGTCTCCTGTGCATTCGCAAATTTATTTTTGTCAACCTTTGAGGATGAATATGTATTCACCACTAACAACATTCATGTGGGTAATATAAAGCTTTTTCTTTGATTTATTGATGATGTGTTTATTATATGGAGATAAACTGAAGTGCAATTTGAGGAATTTGTGGAGTATTTAAACACTCAAAATAATATGTACATGAAGTTTACTAGTAAAATAAACCCCAGAGAACTTGAATTTCTAGATGTAAAAGTTAGTGTACAAGGGGAGACATTATGTACTAGAGTGTATAGAAAATCTACTGCCACAAATTCCATCTTGCACTTCAGGAGCTCCCATCCCGCACATGTAAAAAAGCTGTACCTTATGGACAATTTACAAGATTGAGAAGGATAGCTAGTGAGGATGTAGATTTTATAGATCAGTCCAAAGATTTAAAGAGAAGACTACTGGAGAGGGGTTACTCTGAGAAAATAATTGATGATTCATGTTTGAGAGCAGTAAAGGAAGGTAATCAATGAGAGAGGAGAAACAATAAACAAGTAAAAGAGAAAAGAGAGAGAGCAGTGTTTATCTGTAAATATACACTTATGGCTATGACTATAAAGAAAGCCATTTTGAATAACTGGAGTATATTAGCCTATAATGAAGATTTAACATAAAAAACTAAGAATCCACCCCTGATTAGTTTTAGAAGAAGTCAGACCATTAAAGACAAGATAGTAAAGAGTAGGTTTGAGAGAAGAAAAGAGAGGTGGTTGGAAAAGGGTATACCACAGGGAAATTTTAAATGTGGTCAATGTACAGCATGCAGATTTATGATCAAATCTAGGTATTTAAACATAGGAGGAGTAAAACATACAGTGAGACAGTTTATCTCATGTAAAACACAGTTTTTGGTTTATGTGATATTTCTGCCCATGGGGGAGATTTTATATAGGCAAAACCATCAGATGTCTAACATAAGATTTAGAGAGCATAAAAAAATCTATTGAGATAGGAATTGGCTCCCCCAGATTGATAGAACATGTCAGAGAAGCACATGGAGGGGATGGCGACGTCCTCACATGTGCAGGAATAGAAATAGTGGGAGTACTGATTAATGGAGGAGATAGACATCGGGCACTACTTAAAAAAGAAGCCTCTTGAATAATTTAGATGAACACGATGGGACCTCTAGGCTTTAATGATAAGAATGATTGAGCAGTGTTGATTTAATAATATGTGTAACGGGGTTTTGTTTTTAGATATATGTTTGTATATCGTTACCATGGGGATGACGTCAGACGCAGCATAAGGAGATGTGCGCACTGATGCCATCACATGGGAGGCCAGACGTAGCGCGGATAGCGCAAAACGGCCGTCGCCTGTAGCTGAGCGAGTGCCCGCACCAGCGACCATGTTTTAAACGTGAATAAACAAGCTGAAAAGAAAACTGGTGAGTGCCCGCAAGTTTGTTTCTTCTACATATTACAAGTGAATTTGGTCTATATTGATGAGCACCACCTAGGAATCACAGGTCAAGCGCATAAACTCCCAGTATATCCCAAAAAGAGGAAGCAGTGTCGACACCAAAATTGCTTCTAACATATTATAATTTGATTACAGTTTCCATTCGAGAGATCTGCGATTCTGGTCTTGATGAGGCCTGTCAAGGTCAGTTATTGTCTGTTTGTTCAATTATCTGCTCATTATATCATCCCCAACAACCATCAGAGAACACACACCCTGCAACTATTGCTGGAAGAGCATCAGCTGGTGGTGGCAGCGTGATGGAATGGGGAATGTTTTTGTGGCATTCTCTGGGCCCACTTATGCATGTGGAAGGCGCTCTCAACCAATTTGGGTATGATTTCATGCTTGCAGATCACATACAGTTTTACATGCCTATTTTTTTTTCCTGGGACGGATGAGATCTTCCTGCAAGACAATGAGACATGTCACATGGCTAAAAATGTGTAACATTGTTTTAAAAAACACTACCAAGACTTCCAAGTACTACCCTAGCCCCCTAATTCCCTAGACTTGAACCCAGTTGAGAAATGAATCTGTGGGACCACCTTGATCATTGTGTTTGCTCTAAGGATCCTTTCCCATGCACCTTTCAGCAGCTGTGAGATACACTGTAGTCTTCATGGCTCCAGATATCTGTGACAACCTTTCAGGACCTTACTGAATGTCTCCCAGTGTGCCTAGCTGTCATAATAATGTGACTCGACTCTCTAATGCACAATTTAGAATAACTAAAGCAATCCAATGAACCCAGTCCAATCTTGGAGGCCCAGTTTCTGTGGATGTTGGTAAAATTCCAAGCTGCACCGGTCTGTTGTAGTAGCAAAATCCTCTCAAGAACAGTTCTCACTTTTTAATAGCAAAATAATAAATTCCATCAATGTCTACTGCATCTTGGAGATGTAGCATTCAGGTTTAAGGATGAAAATGGAGTGTGAGCAGATTTGGGTACTGGGGATGCTTCTTGGAACTCTGGGGGATCAGTGATGTTGCTCCAGAGATATATCCTTTGCTCTCATGAGTTGGTCTGGGTTGTCAGGGTTCTCTATGTCTCCTGTTTACAGTATTTCTCTCAGTGTAGGTCAGTCTGCAGTGAACTTACAGCCTCCACTGACCATGTGATTTCTCTTCTTGCTGCTTGTCCCCCTCCAGTGTCTGCAGAGAGAAATATAAACACACATTTTGAGGAGCTTTTATCATAAAGAGTTCTGAAAAATTGAGCTTAAAGGGGTTGTGTCACTATAGATCTATCCCATCCAACAGATATAACTACTATATCACTTTCCCCAAATACCACCGTTTATTAAAACTGCCTTCAGCCTCATTCACATGTCAGTCTTTTCGTCAGTGATTTCCAGTAAGCCAAAACCAAGAGTGGAGCCTCCACAGACATAAGGTATAAGGAAAGATCTGCAACTGTTCTGTGTTTAAAGCAGCACCGGGTTTATCTCCAAATCACTGATGGAAATCACTTTCATTGGAGCTTTGTAATGTACAGTAGGACTCACAATCGTCATTGGTAAGAACAAGGGGAATGGTTAGTGTCACATGTCATGCTGATGTCAGGGCACATCTCACTGCTCTAAGACACAATGGGACAGAAGACACACGAAAAACCAGGAAGGAGGTTTCAAGCAAAGGGGATATGAGAAAAGTGCAAATAAGGTCAATAAAAAAAATCAATCCAAGAAGGAATAGGAGCCAGAGTAACCTATGAAAATAAACTTTAGAGTGAAAAGCAGTTTATGGCACAACCCCTTTAAGTGCAATAGATGCAAAGCTTCACTGTGATCTCTCTATTTTGATTCGCTTCACAACCCCTTCCCCCCAGCTTAAGTGACATCTATAGCTTCCAACCACTACAGTCGTGACAAAGAACAGAGGAGAGGGGCAATGAAGCAGCTCATGCAAAGAACAGAGACTACTTCCCAGTGAAGCTCTACTGTATTTGCATTGCACTTAAAGAGCAGAATCTATCAGAATAAAAATTCATATTCTCTCCACTCCTGATGATAAATGCTCCACAAAAAGCATTTGTACTGCTCTCCCAAGCCTCTTCTTAGTGCTTTCAGCAGTTTAGCATTGTCAAAACTGACGATAGACTCCCTTTAAGTTATCAGTGAAAAATGATTGAAATTTGTTTCTGTTTTTCATTTTTTGATCTTTTTGCCTAAAAAAAGCATTTAACAATTTACCACAAAAGACACAACTTAAACTTGCCAGCATGATCAATGTTCTCTGATATTAGGCTGGATTTTCTAACACAATCTCATTTTAGAAGAGCAATCAAATAAGCTCATAAATGTCAAATTACTCCTGACACATCACTTGTACGATTGAAATACCACCTTTGCATGAGCACTGTTGTAGGGAAATTGCCTTGAGCTCCTGTGGCGATTTAGTTATCTCTTGTGCTATGTATGTTGTTGCAATAAATAGACTTCAGAAGTAATAATACTTTCTGAGATGCTACCTGCAGGCATGATTAAAAACAGAGGCAACCTTGCGGATGCAACATGATTGGAGTAAAATGCCAAGTGCAAAGTATTCTATTTTGTTTATTCACTATTTAAATGATTGCTATAATTTGTTCAAAATTGCACCAAATCTGCCGAATACCACCCATTTATTTTATTCTGTAGAATAAAGGTGACACAGATAAAGCTGAACTATGTAGTAAAGCATCTGTTGGGCACCGGTTTTCAGCTTCTCCTGTAAAAAAATTTTCAAAGGCGACCTATTTTATATTTAACATATACTATTAACCCGTTCAAAACCAAGGCCTTCAGATGCCTATATGTCTACAGTATAATTATACCTTTTGGAACAACATATTTTAAAGGTAATTGATTTGTTTTATATTTTAGTTAAGTGTGTTTTTTTCCTTTTTTTGTGGGACAAATGGGTTTTTTATGTTGTACCAACTAATATTTTTTTTATTAATTTTAAATAGGAGAAAATTAGGACTTTTTTTTTATTTACATGCAAGTTTCTAATTTTTTTTTTTATAATTTAAAGGGGTTTCTTCAGGAATAAATGCTACAGTTTTCAAACCGGCTTCTGGATCTGAATACGTTTATAATTTCATGTAATTAAAAATTTTGTATAGCCACTGAGTTATTCAATAAAATGTATCTGTATAGCGCCACCTGCTGTTAGTTTTTTCTTAGTTCTTTGTTTGGCTCACAAATGGCAGCACATGCTCATTTTTATCCTTCAACTGCCTCCTGAGCTGTGATAGGGAGAGAGCTCCAGCAAAATGGACACGCCCCATTACCTTCAGCAGAAAAAAAAGACACTCCCAATGAACTGTAAGCTTGATATAAATCTAGCAGAGCAGGAGATCTCTGGATCCATGTGAGGTAAAGTGCTGGTTCCAACATTGTAAAAAAAAGATTGTCATGCACTATATGATCTCTGATTTGAATTTTTTCGTTAGTCATGGGATAACCCCTTTAAGAACCAGTGGCTTCAGTTGTCCGTGTCCGATTTTGCTTCAGTTGTGTTTCCTTGTGTCTTCCTTTTTTTTTTGTCTGACTGGGGGAAGGTTAATGAAAAGTGTAATTTTATTGCACCAAGGTCTTGTAGAAAAAAACGGACACGGACGCGGACACGAATGACATACCAGTTGTGCATCAGTTTTTTTTGACGGACCCATTGACTTGAATGGGTCCGTCCTCCGTTTTCCACTGACAAGAATAGGACAGGTTATATTTTTTTAACGGACTGGAATCACGGATCAGGGGGGCGGAGCTTGGCTGCAGAGCGAGACGCACATGTTTGTGTGAGCTCCGCTTCTGGCTAAGTTCACACAAGCTTAATAAGCTACAACCGGAGCCTAGAAATGGGTAAAGTTGGCAGAGATAGAACTAAAGATACCCCAGGCACACGTGGGAACCACTCTACCCACGGAGAGATGGAGAAATACATTAGAAGAGGAGTCGGGCCGACCAGAGCCGAATCCAAGATCGCGCCGGAAAGAGAAGCCTCTGAACAAGGAGTGCAAACGGACGCCTCGGTCGACTCTGATGGAGGTAGGGACAGCGAAACATGCACCAGACGTCCCAGAGATAACCTCCCAGTATCCAGGGACTTTATTACCCAAGCATTAGGGGCTGCATTAGCTCCGCTGAGACAGGACCTGCAAGATATCAAATCAGACCTGAAATAGGTTGGAGACAGGGTAGAATCCCTGGAAGCAGGCTGGGAAGAAACTATTGCCTTTAACTCAGCAGTAACAAACAGCTTCGATCATGCCCAAGACCATATTAATCAGTTATACACCTGATAGAGGATCAGGATAATCGTGGGCGTAGAAATAACCTGGAATCACGGATCACAGACGCGGAGAAAAAACTGAGGACTATCAGTTTTTTTTCACAGGTCCATAGAAATGAATGGGACCTCCGCTAAACTGTGAAAAATGACGGAACGGACGCGGATGCACACAACGGTCGTGTGCATGAGGCCTTTCAGTTAGGCTACATTCACACGAACGTTAGGGCTTCGTGCCCGTGCTGCGGACCGCAAATTGCGGTCCGCAATGCACAGGCACAGACCGTGGGGCAGCCGAATGCGGATTGCAGACCCATTCACTTGAATTGGGTCAGCGATCCGCATCAGACGGTCCTCACCGCAAAAAAGTAGTGCATACGCTACTTTTTTGCGGTGCAGAGCACTCCGTAGTGCTTCCGTGGGGTTCCGATTCGTGCCTCCGTTCTGCATCTCCATGATTGCGGACCTATTCAAGTGAATGGATCCGCGATCCATGATGCGGAATGTACACGGCCGATGCCCGTGTATGCTGTGTGCATGTAGCCTTACATGTATACTGATACCAAATATGTGAACTTTAGCTAGTTGCTATAATGGCCGAGAACAAAGTTCCCTATAATTACTCTAGCTTGTTCACCACCAATAGCTGAGATAGGGATCTTAAAATGGGTGTAAGGTACCTGTGTAAAAAATTGCAGACGCTAAGAGAAGGTAGGAGAGATGAATATTTTGCATGATAAGAACACATTATAATATTGTAAGATGCCCATGCAACATACTACAGGGTGGGCCATTTATATGGATAATAAAATGGGAATGGTTGGTGATATTAACTTCCTGTTTGTGGCACATTAGTATATGTGAGGGGGGAAACTTTTCAAGATGGGCGGTGACCATGGCGGCCATTTTGAAGTTGGCCATTTTGAATCCAAATTTTGTTTTTTCAATAGGAAGAGGGTCATGTGACACATCAAACATATTGGGAATTACACAAGAAAAACAATGGTGTGCTTGGTTTTAACGTAACTTTATTCTTTCATGAGTTATTTACAAGTTTCTGACCACTTATAAAATGTGTTCAATGTGCTGCCCATTGTGTTGGATTGTCAATTCAACCCTCTTGTCCCACTCTTCACACACTGATAGCAACACCGCAGGAGAAATGCTAGCACAGGCTTCCAGTATCCGTAGTTTCAGGTGCTGCACATCTCGTATCTTCACAGCATAGACAATTGCCTTCAGATGACCCCAAAGATAAAAGTCTAAGGGGGTCAGATCGGGAGACCTTGGGGGCCATTCAACTGGCCCACGACGACCAATCCACTTTCCAGGAAACTGTTTATCTAGGAATGCTCGGACCTGACACCCATAATGTGGTGGTGCACCATCTTGCTGGAAAAACTCAGGGAACGTGCCAGCTAGGTGAACAGTTTCCTGGAAAGTGGATTGGTCGTCGTGGGCCAGTTGAATGGCCCCCAAGGTCTCCCGATCTGACTCCCTTAGACTTTTATCTTTGGGGTCATCTGAAGGCAATTGTCTATGCTGTGAAGATACGAGATGTGCAGCACCTGAAACTACGGGATACTGGAAGCCTGTGCTAGCATTTCTCCTGTGGTGTTGCTATCAGTGTGTGAAGAGTGGGAGAAGAGGGTTGAATTGACAATCCAACACAATGGGCAGCACATTGAACACATTTTATAAGTGGTCAGAAACTTGTAAATAACTCATGAAAGAATAAAGTTACGTTAAAACCAAGCACACCATTGTTTTTCTTGTGTAATTCCCAATACGTTTGATGTGTCACATGACCCTCTTCCTATTGAAAAAACAAAAGTTGGATTCAAAATGGCCGACTTCAAAATGGTCGCCATGGTCACCGCCCATCTTGAAAAGTTTCCCCCCTCACATATACTAAAGTGCCACAAACAGGAAGTTAATATCGCCAACCATTGCCTTTTTATTAGGGTGTATCCATATAAATGGCCCACCCTGTATACAGGGTGGGCCATTTATATGGATACACCTTAATAAAATGGGAATGGTTGGTGATATTAACTTCCTGTTTGTGGCACATTAGTATATGTGAGGGGGGAAACTTTTCAAGATGGGTGGTGACCATGGCGGCCATTTTGAAGTTGGCCATTTTGAATCCAACTTTTGTTTTTTCAATAGGAAGAGGGTCATGTGACACATCAAACCTATTGGGAATTTCACAAGAAAAACAATGGTGTGCTTGGTTTTAACGTACCTTTATTCTTTCATGAGTTATTTACAAGTTTCTGACCACTTATAAAAAGTGTTCAATGTGCTGCCCATTGTGTTGGATTGTCAATGCAACCCTCTTTTCCCACTCTTCACACACTGATAGCAACACTGCAGGAGAAATGCTAGCACAGGCTTCCAGTATTCGTAGTTTCAGGTGCTGCACATCTCGTATCTTCACAGCATAGACGATTGCCTTCAGATGATACGAGATGTGCAGCACCTGAAACTACGGATACTGGAAGCCTGTGCTAGCATTTCTCCTGCGGTGTTGCTATAAGTGTGTGAAGAGTGGGAGAAGAGGGTTGCGTTGACAATCCAACACAATGGGCAGCACATTGAACACATTTTGTAAGTGGTCAGAAACTTGTAAATAACTCATGAAAGAATAAAGTTACGTTAAAACCAAGCACACCATTGTTTTTCTTGTGAAATTCCCAATAAGTTTGATGTGTCAAATGACCCTCTTCTTATTTAAAAAACAAAAGTTGGATTCAAAATGGCCGACTTCAAAATGGCCGCCATGGTCACCACCCATCTTGAAAAGTTTCCCCCCTCACATATACTAATGTGCCACAAACAGGAAGTTAATATCACCAACCATTCCCATTTTATTAAGGTGTATCCATATAAATGGCCCACCTTGTACTTCCACATCATAAGGGATGCTTCTAGTTATATCAGCATGATAAATATGTGATTTTTTTAAATCTCTTTTTATTGGTTCCAAGAAAACAAATACATCTTGAATAACTTCTGCAGGTTTTTGTGATTATGATTATAAACATTTTATAGTTCACAGTAATTTTTACTCATATTGTTCATATCCTTTACTCATGTTCATATTCTGAGCTACAGACACCTTAATTTTAAAGGGGTTGTCTCATCTTGCCATTAGCACAGTTCCGACCACCTCCCAGCCAGGAAACAGCAGAGTGCTCCGGCGCTCTGCTATTTCAGTAGCTCTCATTGCAGTGCATGAGAGCTATGGAAACTGTGTAGCACAACAAATTATGATATTTCCCTAACTCAGAAGCAGCATAGCTCGTTGTGCTACGCTGTTTCAGTAGCTCTCAGGCGCTGCAATGAGAGCTACTAAAACAGCAGAGCACCAGAGCACTCTGCTGTTTTCGGCCGAGAGGTGGTCGGAATTGTGTCTCATCTCGCCTTAGTAACGACAAAATGAGACAACCCCTTTAATCTATATGGTTCATTATAGTTTTCCAATGTGTCTATAGATAATGTTGGCTGTCCGAGATTGCATCTTGTACTCAGAGTCACAATTGAGAAAAGAGGGGGGAAAAAAATGTCACTTTATGTTATCTAACTTGTGGCAAGAATATTACATAAAGTGGTGAATCTTCTGAATATGAAAATTTTGATTTGGTTTATAGAGGTTTTTATTAGGAAGAATAATCTTCAGACATATTAGTATTGATGGGTCATCAAGATAGGTCATCAATATTAGATTGTTGAGTATCTGACTCCTGGCATCCAGGCCAATCATCTGTTTGAAGAGACCGAAGTGCTCCGTTGAGCGCTGCAGACTCTTCCTAGGCCAGTGATATCACGATCATCGGTCAATGGCATAAGCGTAGCTCGGTCCCATTCAAGTGATTGGGGCTGAGCTGCTATATCAAGTACAGCTGGTGTCCAATGGATGGCACTGTGCTTGATAAGCTGCTAGGAGGCTGCAATGCTTACCTGAGTGCCGCAGCCTTCTTAAACAGCTGATCATTGGTGTTGCCGGGTGTTGGACCCCGTCAATCTGATATTGATGACATATCCTGAGGATAACTCATCAATATTAAACACCTGAAAACCTCTTTAAGAAGTTTTCCCACATTACAAACGTATCCCATATACATAGAATAGGGAATAAGAATCTTATTGGTGAGAGTCCAGCCGCTAGGACCCCCATCGGAGGTTCCATATTTATGTGAACATTAAATGAATGGTCAACCATATATGTAGCTGCTCCATCACTGTACTCAGTGCCATAGAGAGTGAACTCTCGACCTGGCACTTCATTCTTACAAGGACACAGGACCCCTGTTCTCATAAATGGTGAGCATTCCAGTTTTTGGACCCATATTAATCAAACAATTATCCTGCATCATGAGGATAGTGGATTAGTATGTACTATAGGACAACATCTTTAAAGGGATTGTTTGGTACTTTAATGAGACATCCTTAGGATAGAATAATATTTACAAATGCCTATCTTGGCAGAGAAACCTATCTTGACCCAGGTGTTAAAACTTCACTTTTAATGAAATAATTTAAAAGTGTATAGTGTATGTATGCAACATGCACTCTTTAATTGAAATGGAAGCAACCAAAGAATGAAAAATTAAAAATACAAATCACCTCAACTCTAATAACAGTGGTACCTGCACTAAGTGAGGGGAAGGGAGAATTGCTCTGTCTCTCACTACATGTCCCTATAAGCAAGGTGCCACTGTCAATGGCAAAGCTACACACTGCCTTAACGGTGGCATAAAGCGTTTGAGTCACAGACTGGAGTGATTGTGTAACTGAAATCGCACACAGATGCAGTGTTCAGCAGCTAACCTTAGCCTACTGATTATTTGACCTGCACCAGACAGCGACAGCTGAATGACCATGGAGCTGTAGCTGCCAGTGAGGAGGTGCAATGCAATTAAAATCTATTACTGCCTCCCGACATGTTTCGCCAGAGCACTGGCTTCCTCAGGGGCAAATGGGTCGCTGCCCATTTGCCCCTGAGGAAGCCAGTGCTCTGGCGAAACATGTCGGGAGGCAGTAATAGATTTTAATTGCATTGCACCTCCTCACTGGCAGCTACAGCTCCATGGTCATTCAGCTGTCGCTGTCTGGTGCAGGTCAAATAATCAGTAGGCTAAGGTTAGCTGCTGAACACTGCATCTGTGTGCGATTTCAGTTACACAATCACTCCAGTCTGTGACTCAAACGCTTTATGCCACCGTTAAGGCAGTGTGTAGCTTTGCCATTGACAGTGGCACCTTGCTTATAGGGACATGTAGTGAGAGACAGAGCAATTCTCCCTTCCCCTCACTTAGTGCAGGTACCACTGTTATTAGAGTTGAGGTGATTTGTATTTTTAATTTTTCATTCTTTGGTTGCTTCCATTTCAATTAAAGAGTGCATGTTGCATACATACACTATACACTTTTAAATTATTTCATTAAAAGTGAAGTTTTAACACCTGGGTCAAGATAGGTTTCTCTGCCAAGATAGGCATTTGTAAATATTATTCAGTAAATTAACCTTACCCAGGCTGGTCCCAATATAGATATATTAAATATCCTTAGGATAGGTCACCAATATCAGTATACTGGGAGCATGAATCCTGGCACCCACACTAATCAGCTACTTGAAGGGGCTTGTATTGTGCTGTGCTGAGTCTCACTGAGCTTCATTATTATGTCACATAATATAGTATTATTTATCAAAATATTTAAAATATCATGTAGACTAGATTGTTTTGTGATGAATTTTTAAATTTTCTCAGTTGCACATACTTGAAGTTCCATAGACATGGTGATGTACTGGATGAGTCCAGGAAACGCCATCCTGTTAACTGGTGTCACCACCAAGGACTTCTCTAGGCGCTGTATGGGTATGAGGTATTGGTTTACCATGGCCTAATAAAGTTTCCTGCTGAGCCAGAGTCCAGGAAGGCCTGAAACACGCCACCAGACAGTAACACAAGTAGTGTCAATTTTGGGGAGAGCGAATCTTCACTCAGAGTTGTCTCTCCTACTGACCCTAGGCTCTGGATTTTCCTGCCATGTGAGGACAAGTATGAGTCTTGCTCAACCTACACAAATCGTGGGTATGCTGGTGGTGGCACTCTTCTTCTGACAATCTGACGCGGTCCACCTGCACCACCACCTCCTCAGCAGCACACCTGCAGGTAGTGTAACCAGGCAGCCCAACAACACAGAACACTGGGCCAGACCAACCCAGTGAGTGAGCTTATGCATTTTGATTAAAAAGTATACAAAGTACCTCATGTACAGTCGTGGCCAAAAGTTTTGAGAATTACATAAATATTGGAAATTGGAAAAGTTGCTGCTTAAGTTTTTATAATAGCAATTTGCATATACTCCAGAATGTTATGAAGAGTGATCAGATGAATTGCATAGTCCTTCTTTGCCATGAAAATTAACTTAATCCCAAAAAAAACTTTCCACTGCATTTCATTGCTGTCATTAAAGGACCTGCTGAGATCATTTCAGTAATCGTCTTGTTAACTCAGGTGAGAATGTTGACGAGCACAAGTTAACCATGGTGACCTGCAAAGAAACGCGTGCAGCCATCATTGCGTTGCATAAAAATGGCTTCACAGGCAAGGATATTGTGGCTACTAAGATTGCACCTCAATCAACAATTTATAGGATCATCAAGAACTTCAAGGAAAGAGGTTCAATTCTTGTTAAGAAGGCTTCAGGGCGTCCAAGAAAGTCCAGCAAGCGCCAGGATCGTCTCCTAAAGGATCGGAGTGCCACCAGTGCAGAGCTTGCTCAGGAATGGCATCAGGCAGGTGTGAGCGCATCTGCACGCACAGTGAGGCGAAGACTTTTGGAAGATGGCCTGGTGTCAAGAAGGGCAGCAAAGAAGCCACTTCTCTCAAAAAAAAACTTCAGGGACAGATTGATCTTCTGCAGAAAGTTTGGTGAATGGACTGCTGAGGACTGGTGCAAAGTCATATTCTCCAATGAAGCTTCTTTACGATTGTTTGGGGCATCTGGAAAAAGGCTTGTCTTAAGAAGAAAAGGTGAGCGCTACCATCAGTCCTGTGTCATGCCAACAGTAAAGCATCCTGAGACCATTCATGTGTGGGGTTGCTTCTCATCCAAGGGAGTGGGCTCACTCACAATTTTGCCCAAAAACACAGCCATGAATAAAGAATGGTACCAAAACACCCTCCAACAGCAACTTCTTCCAACAATCCAACAACAGTTTGGTGAAGAACAATGCATTTTCTAGCACAATGGAGCACCGTGCCATAAGGCAAAAGTGATAACTAAGTGGCTCGGGGACCAAAACGTTGACATTTTGGGTCCATGGCCTGGAAACTCCCCAGATCTTAATCCCATTGAGAACTTCTAGTCAATCCTCAAGAGGCGGGTGGACAAACAAAAACCCACTAATTCTGACAAACTCCAAGAAGTGATTATGAAAGAATGGGTTGCTATCAGTCAGGAATTGGCCCAGAAGTTGATTGAGAGCATGCCCAGTCGAATTGCAGAGGTCCTGAAAAAGAAGGGCCAACACTGCAAATACTGACTCTTTGCATAAATGTCATGTAATTGTCAATAAAAGCCTTTGAAATGTATGAAGTGCGTGTAATTATATTTCACTACATCACAGAAACAACTGAAACAAAGATCTAAAAGCAGTTTAGCAGCAAACTTTGTGATAACTAATATTTGTGTCATTCTCAAAACTTTTGGCCACGACTGTACAGGTTATAAATTATGCTGAGATACGATAGATCAATGCATAGCATAATGCATAATGAGAACCTGAAAACATAATTTTAGACATTTTTGCTAATTTATTAAAAAGGAATAAGTACAATTTTGCATGGACATAAGTATTTATACCCTTTCCATAACACTTGAAATTTAGCTCTGGGGACTCTCATTTCTCTTGATCATCTTTGTGGTGTTTCTACACCTGAAATGGAGTCCACCTGCGATAAATTCAGTTGATTGGACATGATTTGGAAAGATACCCCCCTGCCAGTATAAGGTTTCATAGCTGACTAATGCATATCAACAAGCCATGACGAGGAAAGAACTATCTGTACAGACAAGAAATAGGATTGTATGGAGGCATATATCTAGAGAAGGGTACAAAAACATTTCTGCTGCACTGAAAGTTCCAAAAAGCATAATTCTTAAATGGAAGAAATTGGAAATAACCAGGACTCTTCCTAGAGCTGGTTGCCCCACCAAACTAAGTAATCAGAAGAGAAGGGCAATGGTAAAATAAGTGACCAAGAGCCAAATGGTCACTCTGGCTGACCTCCAAAGATCCTGTGTATAAATGGGAGAAACTTACCTAAGGTCAGCCATCACTGCAGCACTACACCAATTTCTGCTATATTTCAAAGTTGCCAGAAAGAAGCCTCTCTTTTGCAAAACACACATGAAAGCCCACCTGGAGTTTTCTAAAATAAAAAAAATAAAAAACACTTAAGGACTCTCAGAATAGAAGAAAACAAGGTTCTCCATGGTGGTAGCAGCATCATGCTGTGGGAGGTTTTTTAGCAGCTGGGACAGAGTGCTGATCCAGAGTGCTATGGACCTCAGACGGGAATGAACCCAATCAAACATCTCTGCAGAGACCTGAAAATGTCTGTAGACCAACAGTCCCCATCCAAAATGACAGAACTTGATAGGATAGCTATCAAAGGTCCTTCAACTAAATGCTATCTTTGTGTCCTATTCCACACTATCCATCTTTCCTTCTTCCTTCCTTAATTCCTTCTTTCCTTTCTTTCGACACTAATCTTTCTGTCACCCCATATATTCCATCACTTGCCTGCTCATGCCCTCTTCACCTTAAAAATCTCTCTAGAACTTGTTTATTTTTTACCTTAGAAATTACAAAAACTCTCATTGTTGCCCTGATACCTTCTCAACTTTAAAACTGTAACTCATCCCACTAAACTCCCCCCTCTCCAATCCATCCTGAATGCAGCAGCCAGGCTCCTCTTTCTGTCTAACCGCTATTCCAATGCCTCCACCATGTGCCAGTCATTGCACTGGTTGCCCAAAATTCTCACTCTCACCCACAAAGCTCTCCATGGTTCTGCACCTTTCTACACATCTCTTCCCTCATTTCTATCAACCAGCCTACACGTGCTCTCCATTCTGCCAATGACTTACAACTAACATATACCATAATCTGAACCTCTGATTCCCATCTACAAAACTTCTCCCTAGTTACACTTAGAACACCCTACTCCAAGCAATCAGGTTAATTCCCAACATCCACAGTTTTAAGTACTCCCTAAAAACACATTGTTTTAAGGTGGCCTATGACACTACCTAGCTTTACTCTTCTCCTTTCACTTCCCCACTTCCTTCAGCCTCATTCTTCATAGCCTGATCATAATCCAATTGTATCCACCACTCGCCATGCACAGATGGCTGGTGACTGGCTCATGCAGCGTTATATCTACTCTCCTATTTTTGTTAAGATAGCCCAAACATTGTACAAAACAAGTACTTTTCACCTTCTGTGTCACTCCAATCTCCTCACAGATAGTAAGCTCTTATGAACAGGGCCCTTATTCCTCTAGTCTTAGCTGCTGATTTGTTGTTGCCATGTGAAAGTTTTTGTTTCCACATAAACTCTCTGATTGTAAAGCACTGGTGAATATCTTTACGCTATATAAATAAAGATTATTATTATTATTATTATTATTATTATTATTATCATTATTATTCTATTATACATAGAATAGGGAATAAGAATCTTATTGGTGAGAGTCCAGCCGCTAGGACCCCCATCGGAGGTTCCATATTTATGTAAACATTAAATGAATGGTCAACCATATATGTAGCTGCTCCATCACTGTACTCAGTGCCATAGAGAGTGAACTCTCGACCTGGCACTTCATTCTTACAAGGACACAGGACCCCTGTTCTCATAAATGGTGAGCATTCCAGTTTTTGGACCCATATTAATCAAACAATTATCCTGCTTCATGTGGATAGTGGATTAGTATGTACTATAGGACAACATCTTTAAAGGGATCGTTTGGTACTTTAATGAGACATCCTTAGGATAGGTCACCAATATCAGTATACTGGGAGCATGAATCCTGGCAGCCACACTAATCAGCTACTTGAAGGGGCTTGTATTGTGCTGTGCTGAGTCTCACTGACCTTCAATATTATGTCACATAATATAGTATTATTTATCAAAATATTTAAAATATCATGTAGACTAGATTGTTTTGTGATTAATTTTTTAATTTTCTCAGTTGCACATACTTGAAGTTCCATAGACATGGTGATGTACTGGATGAGTCCAGGAAACGCTATCCTGTTAACTGGTGTCACCACCAAGGACTTCTCTAGGCGCTGTATAGGTATGAGGTATTGGTTTACCATGGCCTAATAAAGTTTCCTGCTAAGCCAGAGTCCAGGAAGGCCTGAAACCCGCCACCAGACAGTAACACAAGTAGTGTCAATTTTGGGGAGAGCGAATCTTCACTCAGAGTTGTCTCTCCTACTGACCCTAGGCTCTGGATTTTCCTGCCATGTGAGGACAAGTATGAGTCTTGCTCAACCTACACAAATCGTGGGTATGCTGGTGCTGGCACTCTTCTTCTGACAATCTGACGCGGTCCACCTGCACCACCACCTCCTCAGCAGCACACCTGCAGGTAGTGTAACCAGGCAGCCCAACAACACAGAACACTGGGCCAGACCAACCCAGTGAGTGAGCTTATGCATTTTGATTAAAAAGTATACAAAGTACCTTATATACAGTCGTGGCCAAAAGTTTTGAGAATTACATAAATATTGGAAATTGGAAAAGTTGCTGCTTAAGTTTTTATAATAGCAATTTGCATATACTCCAGAATGTTATGAAGAGTGATCAGATGAATTGCATAGTCCTTCTTTGCCATGAAAATTAACTTAATCCCAAAAAAAACTTTCCACTGCATTTCATTGCTGTCATTAAAGGACCTGCTGAGATCATTTCAGTAATCGTCTTGTTAACTCAGGTGAGAATGTTGACGAGCACAAGTTAACCATGGTGACCTGCAAAGAAACGCGTGCAGCCATCATTGCGTTGCATAAAAATGGCTTCACAGGCAAGGTGTAATGCAAGGCACCAACAAACAGACCAGTGATCAAAGCAAAAAGGTGTTTATTCACCAGAAACATAAACGTCCAGGACACTTGCTGGTAACAAGGAATAATAACAAAAACCAGGCAAGGAGATTCCAGGAATAGTCCCAACCTGTGCTGAATGATGCTGTGCACTTGGCAGTCGAGTCACTCCAGATCTTGGGTCCGTTGCAAAGGACAAAGTTCCTGGCAGTCTTCAGTCACTAGCAGTTGTGACCTATACCTGGTTGAGGGAAAATAACAGTGGGCACTGATCACCCTGAGAGACCTCCTTTTAAATGCCTGCTGACCAATCCCAGGGTGCCAAGTGTCCACTACCATAGGTGAACAAATTGCCCTGCACCTGAGTACATGGCCTAAGGCAATCACAAGTTGATTAACCCATGGCTGGCTCCCTAATCCACTTTGCTCTTGTGAGTCAGTATATTATGCGCCACTGGTCGACGAAGCGCATAAGAAGCGCGTACTCGCGACCGTGTATCCCTTTGCGAACCTGCCCTCGTGCGTACGCACGGACGCATGATTGACTCAGCGCGAGTATGCGAGCGCGTGGACCCAGATGCGGAAACGGAAGTCGCAGGAGACACCGGAGACAACCCTGGCCGCGGCGTCTTGTCACTCGCCTGGCCACTCTGTCCCCGGGACTCCGACGGTCCTCCCCTCCGATGTCCACGCGAACGCCTCCCCGCACTGGTTCGCAAAGGGGTCAGCGCTGGTGCATCAGAGACACGCATAACCTGTCCCGCAACTCCACGAGGACCCCTCTTGGTTCCCCTGGAGTGCAAAGCAGGTGAGGATCTTACATTACCCCCCCCCTCGAGGAGGCGGCTCTGAAGACTCCAAGCAAGCTTTCCCCGGATTATCCCGGTGAAAGGCTGCCACCAACTCATCCGCATGCACCTGGCGAGCAGGTATCCAACATCTCTCCTCTGGACCAAAACCCTTCCAGTCCACCAAGTATTGAAGAGACCTTTGGACAAAACGAGAGTCCAAAATTCTGTTCACCTCGAACTCCGGTACCCCTTGGACCTCCAGCGGGGATGGGGTCTGAATGAAGGGAGCGGAGTCGGCTGCCGATTTGAGAAGTGAAACATGAAAGGTGTTCACTCCTCGGATCGACGGTGGAAGAGCAACCTTGTACGTAACTCGGTTGATCTTTTGTGTCACTGGGTATGGGCCAATGAATCGAGGACCCAACTTGGAAGATGGCTGACGCAGCGGAATGTTCCGGGTGGAGACCCACACCTGATCTCCCACCTTAAACTTTTGCTCTACGGTGCGATGACGATCAGCAAATTTCTTCTGTTGCGCCACCGCACTGCGGAGATTCCGCTGGGCCGACGACCAAATGGGACGTCTATCCTCGACATGTTGGGCCACCACACGTGACGTTTAACAAGTGCAAGTGTTTTCTTAACACCCAAATGCCCGGCAGACTTTGAGTCATGAAGCTGTTGGATGACCTTCAATCGAAGGTGAATGGGTACAAACCATCGACCCTCGGGTTTGTCAGGTGGACTCTCTGCCTGTGAAGGCTCAAGAATAGAGGACAAGTCCTCCATTACTTCTGTGGCCCCCAGGGCAGCAAGAAAACATTTAGTTGGGAGAATGGTTTCTGGCTCAGAGTCCAGGACGGAAGCAACCTCAGGGAAGCAGCGGGACAGGGCATCTGCCTTCACGTTTTTGGAACCTGGTTTATAAGTGAGGCGGAAATTGAAGCGGGTGAAAAACAATGCCCACCGGGCTTGTCGGGAGTTGAGTCTTTTGGCACTCTCTAGGTACTCCAAATTTTTGTGGTCAGTGTAAACCGTGATGGGATGTTCTGCACCCTCTAGCCAATGTCTCCACTCTTGAAAAGCCAATTTTACTCCCAGAAGCTCTCTATTGCCGATATCATAATTACACTCGGCTGGAGAGAGCTTCCAAGAGAAGAAGGCACAGGGATGTAACCTCTCAGGGTCCCCAGAATACTGTGAGAGAACTGCCCCTACACCGACCTCTGAGGCATCGACCTCGAGAACAAAAAGGTCTGGAGGTGTCTGGATGAGTAAGAATTGGTGCCGTGCAAAAGGCCTGTTTTAGCGTCTCAAAGGCTCTGACTGCCTCTCTCGTCCACTTAGAAGGATTAGCTCCCTTCTTAGTGAGGTTGGTGAGAGGTACTACTATCGCAGAAAAATTCTTAATAAACTTGCGGTAGAAGTTGGCAAAGCCTAAGAAACGCTGCAACCCCTTAAGATCCTTAGGCTGAGGCCAATCCAAGACAGCAGAAAGTTTGGATGGGTCCATAGCCAATCCCTTTTCTGAGATAATGTACCCCAGGAAAGGCAATTCCTTCACCTCAAACAGACACTTCTCAAGTTTGGCATAGAGGCGGTTCTCCCTCAGCTTCTGGAAAACCTGACACACGTGTCTCCGATGAGAGACCAGATCCGAAGAGTAGATTAGTATGTCATCTAGATAGACAACAACACATCTATCCAAGAAATCTCTGAGAACATCGTTGATGAACTCCTGGAAGACCGCGGGAGCATTACAGAGACCGAAAGGCATCACGAGATACTCGTAATGCCCGTCTCTGGTATTAAATGCGGTCTTCCATTCGTCACCCTCTCTAATGCGAACTAAATTATAAGCACCCCTTAAATCAAGTTTGGTGAAGACTCGGGCCCCTGCCACCTGAGAAAACAGATCATCAATCAGAGGCAGTGGATACCGATTCTTCACCGTAATCCGATTAAGGGCACGATAATCGATGCAAGGTCTCAAGCCTCCATCCTTCTTCTCCACAAAGAAGAATCCAGCTCCAGCAGGGGAAGTGGATGGACGAATGAAATTCTTCTCAAGGTTCTCTTTAATATACTCCCGCTGAGCCTGAACCTCAGGCCCAGTGAGATTATAAGGATGCCCTCGTGGTGGCATGGTACCTGGCAACAGGTCTATAGGACAATCATATGACCTGTGGGGAGGTAACACATCAGCCCCCTGAGGACTGAACACATCTCGGAAATTATGATACTGCTGTGGTAAAGTACTTAATACTTCCATGGAGGCTAGTGACAGGTCGGGACGAATGCACTTAGTAAGGCATTCCGTACTCCACTGACAAATAAGACCCGAGCGCCAGTCCACTACTGGATTATGGAGCCTTAACCAAGGGAGACCCAAAATCACGGGAGTGGATGGCATGTCAAGGACAAAAAGGCTTAAGGTCTCCCGATGATCAGCCCCCACCGTTACCTGTATTCCCGGAGTCATCCACACTGCACGACCATCTTGAAGAGGGGAACCATCAATCGCGGTCACTGACATGGTGGTTTTCGGCTGGATCAACGGGATGCCAAGTCGACGAACCAAGGTTGAGTCCACAAAATTCCCAGCGGCCCCAGAATCGATTAGTGCTGAAAACTCATGGACCTTGTCTTGCCACCGTAAGGATATGGATACCATCACCCGGCTTGGAGGAGGGATAATAGCACCTAGGGGGTTCTCCTCTATGCCCCCTAGGTTCATTCGTTTCCCGCCGGCAGGAGGGGACAGGTTTTAACGAGGTGTCCAGACTTTCCGCAAAATAGGCACAGGCCTTTCTGTTGGCGACGAGCTCGTTCTGCCTGTGTGAGATGGGAGGATCCAACCTCCATTGGCTCTTCGGCCGATTTAAGAGGCCCTGGATGTGGTCGAGAGGATGAAAACCGAGACGACTGTTCCACTCGCCTCTCACGGATTCGCCTGTCGGCATCGATTGCCTGAGAGATAGCCATTTCCAACGAGAAGGGGGTAGGCAAGGCCAAAAGAAGATCCCGGACCGCATCCGAAAGTCCCAAACGGAAGCGATGGCGTAGGGCTGCGTCGCCCCAGGTGGTGAAAGCTGCCCATCGCCTGAATTCTGCAGCGTATTCTTCAGCTGGGCGGCGGCCTTGTTGAATATGCTCAAGATTGGTCTCTGCGGTGCGAGTACGATCCGGGTCATCGTAAATCACAGCCATAGCCTCGAAGAAGGCGTCCACTGACGAAAAAGCTGTATGGTCTTGAGGCAAATTAAATGCCCAACGTTGGGGGTCTCCACGTAGCAGTGACATTACAATCCCAATTCTCTGCCTGAGAGTGCCAGAAGCCATCGGACGCAACTGGAAATAAAGGAGACAGGAGTCCCTGAAGTTTAAGAACTCCTGTCGCTCTCCTGTGAAGGGGTCAGGCAGAGGGATCTTAGGTTCTGTTTGATGCCTTGCGATAGTGATGGGTAGTGCTGAGGCTCCCTGGATAAGCTGCTGAACCTCCTCCATCACAGTTGTCAGTTGCTCTTGGATTTGCGCTGCAGCAGCTGCTGGTATATTTGGGCGTCGTTGGAACAGCAGGTTAATGGCTCCCGTTAATTCACTCAGCTGCTGCTGGATATTGTCCATGGCAACTGTTAGTTGGGCCCACTGTTCTGTAATGCAAGGCACCAACAAACAGACCAGTGATGAAAGCAAAAAGGTGTTTATTCACCAGAAACATAAACGTCCAGGACACTTGCTGGTAACAAGGAATAATAACAAAAACCAGGCAAGGAGATTCCAGGAATAGTCCCAACCTGTGCTGAATGATGCTGTGCACTTGGCAGTCGAGTCACTCCAGATCTTGGGTCCGTTGCAAAGGACAAAGTTCCTGGCAGTCTTCAGTCACTAGCAGTTGTGACCTATACCTGGTTGAGGGAAAATAACAGTGGGCACTGATCACCCTGAGAGACCTCCTTTTAAATGCCTGCTGACCAATCCCAGGGTGCCAAGTGTCCACTACCATAGGTGAACAAATTGCCCTGCACCTGAGTACATGGCCTAAGGCAATCACAAGTTGATTAACCCATGGCTGGCTCCCTAATCCACTTTGCTCTTGTGAGTCAGTATATTATGTGCCACTGGTCGACGAAGCGCATAAGAAGCGCGTACTCGCGACCGTGTATCCCTTTGCGAACCTGCCCTCGTGCGTACGCACGGACGCATGATTGACTCAGCGCGAGTATGCGAGCGCGTGGACCCAGATGCGGAAACGGAAGTCGCAGGAGACACCGGAGACAACCCTGGCCGCGGCGTCTTGTCACTCGCCTGGCCACTCTGTCCCCGGGACTCCGACGGTCCTCCCCTCCGATGTCCACGCGAACGCATCCCCGCACTGGTTCGCAAAGGGGTCAGCGCTGGTGCATCAGAGAGACGCATAACCTGTCCCGCAACTCCACGAGGACCCCTCTTGGTTCCCCTGGAGTGCAAAGCAGGTGAGGATCTTACACAAGGATATTGTGGCTACTAAGATTGCACCTCAATCAACAATTTATAGGATCATCAAGAACTTCAAGGAAAGAGGTTCAATTCTTGTTAAGAAGGCTTCAGGGCGTCCAAGAAAGTCCAGCAAGCGCCAGGATCGTCTCCTAAAGGATCGGAGTGCCACCAGTGCAGAGCTTGCTCAGGAATGGCATCAGGCAGGTGTGAGCGCATCTGCACGCACAGTGAGGCGAAGACTTTTGGAAGATGGCCTGGTGTCAAGAAGGGCAGCAAAGAAGCCACTTCTCTCAAAAAAAAACTTCAGGGACAGATTGATCTTCTGCAGAAAGTTTGGTGAATGGACTGCTGAGGACTGGTGCAAAGTCATATTCTCCAATGAAGCCTCTTTCCGATTGTTTGGGGCATCTGGAAAAAGGCTTGTCCGGAGAAGAAAAGGTGAGCGCTACCATCAGTCCTGTGTCATGCCAACAGTAAAGCATCCTGAGACCATTCATGTGTGGGGTTGCTTCTCATCCAAGGGAGTGGGCTCACTCACAATTTTGCCCAAAAACACAGCCATGAATAAAGAATGGTACCAAAACACCCTCCAACAGCAACTTCTTCCAACAATCCAACAACAGTTTGGTGAAGAACAATGCATTTTCCAGCACGATGGAGCACCGTGCCATAAGGCAAAAGTGATAACTAAGTGGCTCGGGGACCAAAACGTTGACATTTTGGGTCCATGGCCTGGAAACTCCCCAGATCTTAATCCCATTGAGAACTTCTAGTCAATCCTCAAGAGGCGGGTGGACAAACAAAAACCCACTAATTCTGACAAACTCCAAGAAGTGATTATGAAAGAATGGGTTGCTATCAGTCAGGAATTGGCCCAGAAGTTGATTGAGAGCATGCCCAGTCGAATTGCAGAGGTCCTGAAAAAGAAGGGCCAACACTGCAAATACTGACTCTTTGCATAAATGTCATGAAATTGTTAATAAAAGCCTTTGAAATGTATGAAGTGCGTGTAATTATATTTCACTACATCACAGAAACAACTGAAACAAAGATCTAAAAGCAGTTTAGCAGCAAACTTTGTGATAACTAATATTTGTGTCATTCTCAAAACTTTTGGCCACGACTGTACAGGTTATAAATTATGCTGAGATACGATAGATCAATGCATAGCATGATGCATAATGAGAACCTGAAAACATAATTTTAGACATTTTTGCTAATTTATTAAAAAGGAATAAGTACAATTTTGCATGGACATAAGTATTTATACCCTTTCCATAACACTTGAAATTTAGCTCTGGGGACTCTCATTTCTCTTGATCATCTTTGTGGTGTTTCTACACCTGAAATGGAGTCCACCTGTGATAAATTCAGTTGATTGGACATGATTTGGAAAGATACCCCCCTGCCAGTATAAGGTTTCACAGCTGACTAATGCATATCGACAAGCCATGACGAGGAAAGAACTATCTGTACAGACAAGAAATAGGATTGTATGGAGGCATATATCTAGAGAAGGGTACAAAAACATTTCTGCTGCACTGAAAGTTCCAAAAAGCATAATTCTTAAATGGAAGAAATTTGAAATAACCAGGACTCTTCCTAGAGCTGATTGCCCCACCAAACTAAGTAATCAGAAGAGAAGGGCAATGGTAAAATAAGTGACCAAGAGCCAAATGGTCACTCTGGCTGACCTCCAAAGATCCTGTGTATAGATGGGAGAAACTTACCTAAGGTCAGCCATCACTGCAGCACTACACCAATCTCTGCTATATTTCAAAGTTGCCAGAAAGAAGCCTCTCTTTTGCAAAACACACATGAAAGCCCACCTGGAGTTTTCTAAAAAAAAAAAAAAAAAAAAAACACTTAAGGACTCTCAGAATAGAAGAAAACAAGGTTCTCCATGGTGGTAGCAGCATCATGCTGTGGGAGGTTTTTTAGCAGCTGGGACAGAGTGCTGATCCAGAGTGCTATGGACCTCAGACTGGAATGAACCCAATCAAACATCTCTGCAGAGACCTGAAAATGTCTGTCGACCAACAGTCCCCATCCAAAATGACAGAACTTGATAGGATCGCTGTCAAAGGTCCTTCAACTAAATGCTGTCTTTGTGTCCTATTCCACACTATCCATCTTTCCTTCTTCCTTCCTTAATTCCTTCTTTCCTTTCTTTCGACACTAATCTTTCTGTCACCCCATATATTCCATCACTTGCCTGCTCATGCCCTCTTCACCTTAAAAATCTCTCTAGAACTTGTTTATTTTTTACCTTAGAAATTACAAAAACTCTCATTGTTGCCCTGATACCTTCTCAACTTTAAAACTGTAACTCATCCCACTAAACTCCCCCCTCTCCAATCCATCCTGAATGCAGCAGCCAGGCTCCTCTTTCTGTCTAACCGCTATTCCAATGCCTCCACCATGTGCCAGTCATTGCACTGGTTGCCCAAAATTCTCACTCTCACCCACAAAGCTCTCCATGGTTCTGCACCTTCCTACACATCTCTTCCCTCATTTCTATCAACCAGCCTACACGTGCTCTCCATTCTGCCAATGACTTACAACTAACATATACCATAATCTGAACCTCTGATTCCCATCTACAAAACTTCTCCCTAGTTACACTTAGAACACCCTACTCCAAGCAATCAGGTTAATTCCCAACATCCACAGTTTTAAGTACTCCCTAAAAACACATTGTTTTAAGGTGGCCTATGACACTACCTAGCTTTACTCTTCTCCTTTCACTTCCCCACTTCCTTCAGCCTCATTCTTCATAGCCTGATCATAATCCAATTGTATCCACCACTCGCCATGCACAGATGGCTGGTGACTGGCTCATGCAGCGTTATATCTACTCTCCTATTTTTGTTAAGATAGCCCAAACATTGTACAAAACAAGTACTTTTCACCTTCTGTGTCACTCCAATCTCCTCACAGATAGTAAGCTCTTATGAACAGGGCCCTTATTCCTCTAGTCTTAGCTGCTGATTTGTTGTTGCCATGTGAAAGCTTTTGTTTCCACATAAACTCTCTGATTGTAAAGCACTGGTGAATATCTTTACGCTATATAAATAAAGATTATTATTATTATTATTATTATTATTATCATTATTATTCTATTATTCATAGAATAGGGAATAAGAATCTTATTGGTGAGAGTCCAGCCGCTAGGACCCCCATCGGAGGTTCCATATTTATGTAAACATTAAATGAATGGTCAACCATATATGTAGCTGCTCCATCACTGTACTCAGTGCCATAGAGAGAGAACTCTCGACCTGGCACTTCATTCTTACAAGGACACAGGACCCCTGTTCTCATAAATGGTGAGCATTCCAGTTTTTGGACCCATATTAATCAAACAATTATCCTGCTTCATGTGGATAGTGGATTAGTATGTACTATAGGACAACATCTTTAAAGGGATTGTTTGGTACTTTAATGAGACATCCTAAGGATAGGTCACCAATATCAGTATACTGGGAGCATGAATCCTGGCACCCACACTAATCAGCTACTTGAAGGGGCTTGTATTGTGCTGTGCTGAGTCTCACTGACCTTCAATATTATGTCACATAATATAGTATTATTTATCAAAATATTTAAAATATCATGTAGACTAGATTGTTTTGTGATTAATTTTTTAATTTTCTCAGTTGCACATACTTGAAGTTCCATAGACATGGTGATGTACTGGATGAGTCCAGGAAACGCCATCCTGTTAACTGGTGTCACCACCAAGGACTTCTCTAGGCGCTGTATGGGTATGAGGTATTGGTTTACCATGGCCTAATAAAGTTTCCTGCTAAGCCAGAGTCCAGGAAGACCTGAAACCCGCCACCAGACAATAACACAAGTAGTGTCAATTTTGGGGAGAGCGAATCTTCACTCAGAGTTGTCTCTCCTACTGACCCTAGGCTCTGGATTTTCCTGCCATGTGAGGACAAGTATGAGTCTTGCTCAACCTACACAAATCGTGGGTATGCTGGTGCTGGCACTCTTCTTCTGACAATCTGACGTGGTCCACCTGCACCACCACCTCCTCAGCAGCACACCTGCAGGTAGTGTAACCAGGCAGCCCAACAACACAGAACACTGGGCCAGACCAACCCAGTGAGTGAGCTTATGCATTTTGATTAAAAAGTATACAAAGTACCTTATATACAGTCGTGGCCAAAAGTTTTGAGAATTACATAAATATTGGAAATTGGAAAAGTTGCTGCTTAAGTTTTTATAATAGCAATTTGCATATACTCCAGAATGTTATGAAGAGTGATCAGATGAATTGCATAGTCCTTCTTTGCCATGAAAATTAACTTAATCCCAAAAAAACTTTCTACTGCATTTCATTGCTGTCATTAAAGGACCTGCTGAGATCATTTCAGTAATCGTCTTGTTAACTCAGGTGAGAATGTTGACGAGCACAAGTTAACCACGGTGACCTGCAAAGAAACGCGTGCAGCCATCATTGCGTTGCATAGAAATGGCTTCACAGGCAAGGATATTGTGGCTACTAAGATTGCACCTCAATCAACAATTTATAGGATCATCAAGAACTTCAAGGAAAGAGGTTCAATTCTTGTTAAGAAGGCTTCAGGGCGTCCAAGAAAGTCCAGCAAGCGCCAGGATCGTCTCCTAAAGGATCGGAGTGCCACCAGTGCAGAGCTTGCTCAGGAATGGCATCAGGCAGGTGTGAGCGCATCTGCACGCACAGTGAGGCGAAGACTTTTGGAAGATGGCCTGGTGTCAAGAAGGGCAGCAAAGAAGCCACTTCTCTCAAAAAAAAACTTCAGGGACAGATTGATCTTCTGCAGAAAGTTTGGTGAATGGACTGCTGAGGACTGGTGCAAAGTCATATTCTACAAAAAAGACACAGAAGAGAAAAAAAGATCCAAGTTTCTACGTGATAGTGATGATTATTACCTGAATCGTGTATACAGATGGCAAGATACAAACCTGCGGTCACAGTCCGGATATCGAAAACCCGCGAGATTTGGCTCTCAAGGTTCAAGTTCCGGAGATTCAACTGGCTCTCGCGAGATGCGTCCTTTTTTTCGGAAAGGCGGCCGGCATCCGCGTGGAGGAGGAGGCGAGCGGGACGGAAGCACCACCGGCGGAACATCAGGGGCACCGCAGAGCCAGATGATACAGACCAGGTCGCAGGTAAGCCATCGCTAGTTATAAACCTGTCATCTCGATGGAACAAATTTCCGCTCTCCAAAGGGGCTTATCCTTTTGCCCCACAGCGGACTTTGACACTTTTCAGTTGGATGTTGATTTGCAGCAATTTTTCAGAAAATTAAGACTTAAAGCCCATTTCTCTGGACCCGTTGATGTGCAGCGGAGCATGGAGCCTATAGAGACTGTTTCTTGTTTGCGTCTTGTTGATTTGGGTTTAAAGAATAAATCCACATTTATGCCCCCCAGGACTTATCATCCTGTTGAAACATATATACAATTGGTCACTAGGGAGGTACGGGAACAGATTGACTCAATAAAGAGGGGTGAATTACACTTAAGACATAATGTTTCAGTAGGTGAAAAGAGAGCCATTAAATCCTTGATAGAGGATGTTAATTTGGTGATAAAACCTGCTGATAAGGGTGGCTCCATTGTAATAATGGACAAAATTAAATATATACAAGAAGTTATGCGACAATTATCAGACAAATTGACATATCAACCATTAGGTGGTGACCCCCTTTTTGAAATAAAACATAAAATCATTGGGATAGTTGAACACTATTCAGGTCTAGGTGTAATTGATCAGCATCTTAGTAAATTTTTGGTAAATCATACACCCAGGACTCCTGTCCTATATATTTTGCCAAAGGTTCATAAAACTTTGATTGATCCCCCTGGACGCCCTATAGTGTCTTCAGTGGGATCCATCTTATCCCCTCTGGCGGTTGTCCTTGAAAAAGTTTTAACCCCTTTGGTGAAATTAACAAAATCATTCCTATGGGACACACCTCATTTCTTGAGGATTATAGCAGAGTTGGGTCCGGTTCCCGTGGAGAGCCTCCTGGTGACCATTGATGTAGTTAGTTTATATACTTCCATTGGCCATCAGGAGGGCATACTGGCAGTTTCAGCCGCACTCAATAAAACGAATTACACGACCATAGAGCAAGAATTTTTTCTTGAGTTATTAAATTTGGTTCTTTATAAAAATTATTTTCTATTTATGGATGCGTTCTACCTACAGAGGCGTGGCACCGCGATGGGGTCTAACGTGGCCCCGCCCTATGCAAATCTCTTTATGTCGTCATTTGAAGAAAAATATGTATACAACAATAAGCTATTTCAAAAAAACGCTATTATTTGGAAAAGATTTGTGGACGACATTTTTTGCATATGGGCGGGGTCCCGGGAGACCCTATCTGATTTCATGAATGATTTAAATATTGCAGTCGAGGGTCTACAGTTCACAGTTACCTGTGACGTAAACCAGGTGAGCTTTTTAGACACTAAAGTCATCAAAAACCTTGGGGGTCATTTATCCACTGACATTTATCGCAAGGTCACGGATAGAAACAGTATATTACATTATAAGAGTGTCCACCCATTGTCCCTTAAAAAAGCCATTCCCAAATCACAATATCAGAGAGTAGAAAGAATAGTCTCAGACCCGGCTGTACAAAAAATAAGGATCACTGAAATGACAGAGAGATTTTGTGAACGCGGTTATCCATTGACTATTCTGAAAACAGCCAGAGAAGGGATGGAGGAAGGGGTGAGGGCCTCATTAGATGGAGGTAAATCCAGGATAGCTTTTATCCATAAATTCCATCCATTTAATACAGGCATTGATAATATAGTCAGGAAGCATTGGCACCTGTTAAATAAAGCGTACCCTCAGGTTGATGAATTTATATACTCACCTCTCATCTGCAACAAAAAGAATTTGAACTATCGTGACAAATTGGTTCATGCAGACTTAGGCAGTACAAAAGCAACATTGAAACAACAGCGGATATCCTCACCTCGGATGGGTACATTTCCCTGCCTGCATTGTCTCCAGTGCTCACATGTAATTAAAGGTCCTTCGTTTCATTATCCTCACACTGGTAAAAGTTTTGGAATAAAGTTTTTTTTTACCTGTGATTCCGCAAATGTCATATACCTTATTAAATGTCCTTGCGGCCTATTATATGTGGGTGAGACAATGCAGGCGGTGAAGGATCGCATCAGTAAACATAAATCTGATATCAGGACAAAAAAACTCATGTTACCGGTTCCATGTCACTTTGAGGAATACAAACATACTGTCGCACAGTTACGTTTTCAAATATTAGAACAGGTAAAGAGACCAAGGAGAGGGGGGATGTCAAAAGGCTTCTCCTCAGAAGAGAGGCTTTTTGGATCCATACCCTGGATACACTGCACCCAAGGGGACTTAATAGGGAGTATGAGGTCGCACATTTATGAGATTTTGTTGTTGTATAATATTTGAAATACATAGATACATTTATTATATTTTATGTATTCTTTTTAGACCGCTGCCTTGTGATGAAAAGGATATATAGATTCTCCAATAAGGTAGAATATAACCCATGACATATGTTGCTTTGTTTTTCACCTGCTATCATTAATTGATTGATTAATTATTCATTTAAAATACCACCCACTGGGTGGAGACGTCATGAATGGGCTGAACTAGACCCTATATATAAGTTTTGATTTATTTTATGGATGTACCTGTTGAAAAAGGCTTGCATGCCGAAACGCGTCCTGGTTGTAGGACTTTCTGCTTTATGAAGAAAAAAATAAAGAAGAAGCTTATTTGAAAGACACAGCTGCTGGGATTTATCTTTTGTATCTACTGGAGATTGCTCCTTTCCCGTGCAGCGTGCACCTAAAGGTGAAGTGCCGACCTGTTTCCTTGTATATTCTCCAATGAAGCCTCTTTCCGATTGTTTGGGGCATCTTGAAAAAGGCTTGTCCGGAGAAGAAAAGGTGAGCGCTACCATCAGTCCTGTGTCATGCCAACAGTAAAGCATCCTGAGACCATTCATGTGTGGGGTTGCTTCTCATCCAAGGGAGTGGGCTCACTCACAATTTTGCCCAAAAAAACAGCCATGGATAAAGAATGGTACCAAAACACCCTCCAACAGCAACTTCTTCCAACAATCCAACAACAGTTTGGTGAAGAACAATGCATTTTCCCGCACGATGGAGCACAGTGCCATAAGGCAAAAGTGATAACTAAGTGGCTCGGGGACCAAAACGTTGACATTTTGGGTCCATGGCCTGGAAACTCCCCAGATCTTAATCCCATTGAGAACTTCTAGTCAATCCTCAAGAGGCGGGTGGACAAACAAAAACCCACTAATTCTGACAAACTCCAAGAAGTGATTATGAAAGAATGGGTTGCTATCAGTCAGGAATTGGCCCAGAAGCTGATTGAGAGCATGCCCAGTCGAATTGCAGAGGTCCTGAAAAAGAAGGGCCAACACTGCAAATACTGACTCTTTGCATAAATGTCATAAAATTGTCAATAAAAGCCTTTGAAATGTATGAAGTGCGTGTAATTATATTTCACTACATCACAGAAACAACTGAAACAAAGATCTAAAAGCAGTTTAGCAGCAAACTTTGTGATAACTAATATTTGTGTCATTCTCAAAACTTTTGGCCACGACTGTACAGGTTATAAATTATGCTGAGATACGATAGATCAATGCATAGCATGATGCATAATGAGAACCTGAAAACATAATTTTAGACATTTTTGCTAATTTATTAAAAAGGAATAAGTACAATTTTGCATGGACATAAGTATTTATACCCTTTCCATAACACTTGAAATTTAGCTCTGGGGACTCTCATTTCTCTTGATCATCTTTGTGGTGTTTCTACACCTGAAATGGAGTCCACCTGTGATAAATTCAGTTGATTGGACATGATTTGGAAAGATACCCCCCTGCCAGTATAAGGTTTCACAGCTGACTAATGCATATCGACAAGCCATGACGAGGAAAGAACTATCTGTACAGACAAGAAATAGGATTGTATGGAGGCATATATCTAGAGAAGGGTACAAAAACATTTCTGCTGCACTGAAAGTTTCTAAAAAGCATAATTCTTAAATGGAAGAAATTTTAAATAACCAGGACTCTTCCTAGAGCTGGTTGCCCCACCAAACTAAGTAATCAGAAGAGAAGGGCAATGGTAAAATAAGTGACCAAGAGCCAAATGGTCACTCTGGCTGACCTCCAAAGATCCTGTGTATCTCTGCTATATTTCAAAGTTGCCAGAAAGAAGCCTCTCTTTTGCAAAACACACATGAAAGCCCACCTGGAGTTTTCTAAAAAAAAAACACTTAAGGACTCTCAGAATAGAAGAAAACAAGGTTCTCCATGGTGGTAGCAGCATCATGCTGTGGGAGGTTTTTTAGCAGATGGGACAGAGTGCTGATCCAGAGTGCTATGGACCTCAGACTGGAATGAACCCAATCAAACATCTCTGCAGAGACCTGAAAATGTCTGTCGACCAACAGTCCCCATCCAAAATGACAGAACTTGATAGGATCGCTTTTAAAGGTCCTTCAATTAAATGCTGTCTTTGTGTCCTATTCCACACTATCCATCTTTCCTTCTTCCTTCCTTAATTCCTTCTTTCCTTTCTTTCGACACTAATCTTTCTGTCACCCCATATATTCCATCACTTGCCTGCTCATGCCCTCTTCACCTTAAAAATCTCTCTAGAATTTGTTTATTTTTTACCTTAGAAATTACAAAAACTCTCATTGTTGCCCTGATACCTTCTCAACTTTAAAACTGTAACTCATCCCACTAAACTCCCCCCTCTCCAATCCATCCTGAATGCAGCAGCCAGGCTCCTCTTTCTGTCTAACCGCTATTCCAATGCCTCCACCATGTGCCAGTCATTGCACTGGTTGCCCAAAATTCTCACTCTCACCCACAAAGCTCTCCATGGTTCTGCACCTTCCTACACATCTATTCCCTCATTTCTATCAACCAGCCTACACGTGCTCTCCATTCTGCCAATGACTTACAACTAACATATACCATAATCTGAACCTCTGATTCCCATCTACAAAACTTCTCCCTAGTTACACTTAGAACACCCTACTCCAAGCAATCAGGTTAATTCCCAACATCCACAGTTTTAGGTACTCCCTAAAAACACATTGTTTTAAGGTGGCCTATCACACTACCTAGCTTTACTCTTCTCCTTTCACTTCCCCACTTCCTTCAGCCTCATTCTTCATAGCCTGATGATAATCCAATTGTATCCACCACTCGCCATGCACAGATGGCTGGTGACTGGCTCATGCAGCGTTATATCTACTCTCCTATTTTTGTTAAGATAGCCCAAACATTGTACAAAACAAGTACTTTTCACCTTCTGTGTCACTCCAATCTCCTCACAGATAGTAAGCTCTTATGAACAGGGCCCTTATTCCTCTTGTCTTAGCTGCTGATTTGTTGTTGCCATGTGAAAGCTTTTGTTTCCACATAAACTCTCTGATTGTAAAGCACTGGTGAATATCTTTACGCTATATAAATAAAGATTATTATTATTATCATTATTATTATTATTATTTACATTATTATTATTATTATTATTATTACTTATGTCAATGCAATGTTTTATTTTATTTTTTTATTTTATTTTTTATTTTAGCACAAGGCCACAACATAACAAAATGTAAATAACGTAAAAGGGTCTAAAGACTTTCTTAATCCATTATGGAGAAGCCACAATATATACTGTATAGCCACAGTATCTGCTTACTTATATTTGTAATAGCAGTGAATAACCACACTCCTTAAACCATAGCTTAGGTGTTCTTGCTCTGCAGTATTATTCATAAAGTAATTTACAACATCTCACAAAGTCTATAAGTATCACACATTTGCCTTACATGCCCTCATGTTTTCCTTGTTGACTACTGGATAAGATTGAACAGGTGCTAGCTGAATGCACATTACTCCTCACTGCAAATAAATCCCTGCCTTCTCAGACCTTGTCTTTGTTTGATAGAAGAAGATGTGAGGAAAGAGATGAACAAATTAACACCACTGTTGATACTACATTGAGATAGAATTCCACACTTGTATGTGTTTGTTTATTCATCTGAAATGAGCAATAACGATCAAATTGTTTTCATAGGGTATTCAACCTATACATATTATTAACATATGCGCACACATCCATATGAGTTCTAGGAGTGTACTCAATAAGTTTATGGCAAGTTATGTGGGTTTGAGAAATTAGTGTTTGTTTTCTATTATTCACAATCCTATATATGGTGGTTTCAGACCCTATAGAGCAGGGCTGGCCAACCTGTGGCTCTCCAGCTGTTGTAAAACTACAATTCCCACCATGCCATGCTGTAGGCTGATAGTTGTAGGCTGTCTGGGCATGCCGGGAGTTGTAGTTTTGCAACAGCTGGAGAGCCGCAGGTTGACCAGCCCTGCTATAGAGCTACTCTAGAGTAGATTACAGGGCTTGTCTGGACTCTGAACAAAAATTGGGAATGTATGGGCACAGTGTATGACAACAACAAAAAAACACTCACCTGGTCTGGTTGTCCTGATGGATGCAGCAGTCTCCAATCCCATGGGCCTCTGGTCCTTCTCTGGCAAGACTTGTAACATGCTGACTTCCTGCACGTCACCACTGCCAGCTAATCAGCAAAGCATGTGGCCACTAATTGGTCAGACGTGCTGATGTGCCAGGAGTTGGCAAACCACAGAAATACACTGCAGGAACCCAGATGACCAGACCCAACTCCAACTTTTACCTTATTCATACCTCCAAACTTTTGAAAAACACAAAGAGGGACAATAGCAGTCACACCTCTAACTCCACCCAATGCTCTTCTATACATGTCCAATCCCCCCAGTCCCCTTAGTGCTCCCTCAAGGTAATTATTCCTCCTTTATGCTCCCACACATTAGTTATACCCACATTGTGCCACCATAAAGTAGTTATGCCCATATTGTGCCTCCACCCAGTGGTAATGCCCACATTGTCCCCCATACAGAAGTTATGCCCACATTGTGCCTCCTCATGGTAATTGTGCCTACATTGTACCCCCTTCACAATAGTTATGTTCACATTATTGCAAGTAAAGAGAAGAATACGGCGGCACTGCTACAAATTCAGGCTACAATCCAGCCGCTACTTATAGCCAGTCGCCAGCACTGCGGTAAATGGAAACTTTGTGCGCGGTGCTCTGCACTTAGAAGAGGAGGTGGTTCAAATGCAACAATGTAGAGAAAATATAAAAGTGATGTGCGGCACTCACCGAAGTAGTGAATAAGTATCTTCTTTATTATTCCTTCATTGGAAAAGTTACGCTGGGGCGGACACTTTGTTGCAGGTAGTAGCGGCTACGGCCGTTTCGGGGCGTACTCTCGCGCTTCATCGGGCCGCTGTAAACATCATCGCGCCTTATCGCGCTTTATAGAGGCGGCGCTCCGCAGCCGGGACCATCGGCAGCAGCTGCTCGCCGCAGATTAGTGACATTAAAACCATGAAATGCAGAAAAGGACAAACAAAGTACAGACTAATGCCATTAATTTAGCACAAATTTGGCTATCATAATACATCTTATTGTACAGTGACGATACTCTATCATCTAGCGAGGGAAAGCAAGTCGCACAGCAACAAGCGATCCGGTTTTTTTACGAGGTCAGCGAGTAGAGCAATACCTATCAGGGGCACGAGTGCATATCTCATTAACCCACTTAGAGAAAAACCGACATGTCATTTCTGTCGATAAGGCCCGCTGCTCCCATGGCCCCAGTTAATAGGATCCACCTTGCTTCCCTTTGCAGGAGCAGACAGTGCCGATCCCCTCCCCTAGGGATGGGTCGGACATGTTCCACCCCTGCAAAGGAAAGACAGCACGGACGGGCACCATGGGCGGCACGAATATGCTCTATTAACCGCCTCCGGACCGCCTAACGCAGGATCGCGTTGCAGAGGTGGCAGCTCTGCGCACAGTCACGCATATATGCGTCATCTCGCGGGACGCGAGATTTCCTGTGAACGCGCGCACACAGGCGCGCGCGTTCACAGGATCGGAAGGTAAGCGAGTGGATCTCCAGCCTGCCAGCGGCGATCCTTTGCTGGCAGGCTGGAGATGCGATTTTTTTAACCCCTAACAGGTATATTAGACGATGTTTTGATAACAGCGTCTAATATACCTGCTACCTGGTCCTCTGGTGGTCCCTTTTGTTTGGATCGACCACCAGAGGACACAGGCAGCTCAGTAATAAGTAGCACCAAACACCACTACGCTACACCCCCCCTGTCACTTATTAACCTCTTATTAGCCCCTGATCACCCCTTATCACCCCATATAGACTCCCTGATCACCCCCCTGTCATTGATCACCCCCCTGTCATTGATCACCCCCTTGTAAGGCTCCATTCAGACGTCCGTATGTTTTTTACGGATCCACGGATACATGGATCAGATCCGCAAAACACATACGGACGTCTGAATGGAGCCTTACAGGGGGGTGATCAATGACAGGGGGGTGATCACCCCATATAGACTCCCTGATCACCCCCCTGTCATTGATCACCCCCCTGTAAGGCTCCATTCAGACGTCCATATGTTTTTTACGGATCCACGGATACATGGATCGGATTCGCAAAACACATACAGACGTCTGAATGGAGCCTTACAGGGGGGTGATCACCCCATATAAACTCCCTGATCACCCCCCTGTCATTGATCACCCCCCTGTAAGGCTCCATTCAGACGTCCGTATGTTTTTTACGGATCCATGGATACATGGATCGGATCCACAAAACACATACGGACATCTGAATGGAGCCTTATAGGGGGGGTGATCAATGACAGGGGGGTGATCACCCCATATAGACTCCCTGATCACCCCCCTGTCATTGATCACCCCCCTGTAAGGCTCCATTCAGACGTCCGTATGTTTTTTACAGATCCACGGATACATGGATCGGATCCGCAAAACACATACAGACGTCTGAATGGAGCCTTACAGGGGGGTGATCACCCCATATAGACTCCCTGATCAACCCCCTGTCATTGATCACCCCCCCTGTAAGGCTCCATTCAGACGTCCGTATGTTTTTTACGGATCCACGGATACATGGATCGGATCCGCAAAACACATACAGACGTCTGAATGGAGCCTTACAGGGGGGTGATCAATGACAGGGGGGTGATCACCCCATATAAACTCCCTGATCACCCCCCTGTCATTGATCACCTCCCTGTAAGGCTCCATTCAGACGTCCGTATGTTTTTTACGGATCCACGGATACATGGATCGGATCAACAAAACACATACAGACGTCTGAATGGAGCCTTACAGGGGGGTGATCACCCCATATAGACTCCCTGATCACCCCCCTGTCATTGATCACCCCCCTGTAAGGCTCCATTCAGACGTCCGTATGTTTTTTACGGATCCATGGATACATGGATCGGATCCGCAAAACACATACGGACATCTGAATGGAGCCTTATAGGGGGGTGATCAATGACAGGGGGGTGATCACCCCATATAGACTCCCTGATCACCCCCCTGTCATTGATCACCCCCCTGTCATTGATCACCCCCCTGTAAGGCTCCATTCAGACGTCTGTATGTTTTTTACAGATCCACGGATACATGGATCGGATCCGCAAAACACATACAGACGTCTGAATGGAGCCTTACAGGGGGGTGATCACCCCATATAGACTCCCTGATCACCCCCCTGTCATTGATCACCCCCCTGTAAGGCTCCATTCAGACGTCCGTATGTTTTTTACGGATCCACGGATACATGGATCGGATACGCAAAACACATACGGACATCTGAATGGAGCCTTATAGGGGGGTGATCAATGACAGGGGGGTGATCACCCCATATAGACTCCCTGATCACCCCCCTGTCATTGATCACCCCCCTGTCATTGATCACCCCCCTGTAAGGCTCCATTCAGACGTCCGTATGATTTTTACGGATCCACGGATACATGGATCGGATCCACAAAACACATACAGACGTCTGAATGGAGCCTTACAGGGGGGTGATCACCCCATATAGACTCCCTGATCACTCCCCTGTCATTAATCACCCCCCTGTAAGGCTCCATTCAGACGTCCGTATGGTTTTTACGGATCCACGGATACATGGATCGGATCAGCAAAACACATACGGACATCTGAATGGAGCCTTATAGGGGGGTGATCAATGACAGAGGGGTGATCACCCCATATAGACTCCCTGATCACCCCCCTGTCATTGATCACCCCCCTGTCATTGATCACCCCCCTGTAAGGCTCCATTCAGACGTCCGTATATTTTTTACGGATCCACGGATACATGGATCGGATCCGCAAAACACATACAGACGTCTGAATGGAGCCTTACAGGGGGGTGATCACCCCATATAGACTCCCTGATCACCCCCCTGTCATTGATCACCCCCCTGTAAGGCTCCATTCAGACGTCCGTATGTTTTTTACGGATCCACGGATACATGGATCGGATCCGCAAAACACATACAGACGTCTGACTAGAGCCTTAAAGGGGGGTGATCACCCAATATAGACTCCCTGATCACCCCCCTGTCATTGATCACCCCCCTGTCATTGATCACCCCCCTGTAAGGCTCCATTCAGACATTTTTTTGCCCCAAGTTAGCGGAAATTGTATATTTTTTTCTTACAAAGTCTCATATTCCACTAACTTGTGTCAAAAAATAAAATCTCACATAAACTCACCATACCCCTCACGGAATCCAAATGCGTAAAAAATTTTAGACATTTATATTCCAGACTTCTTCTCACGCTTTAGGGCCCCTAAAATGCCAGGGCAGTATAAATACCCCACATGTGACCCCATTTCGGAAAGAAGACACCCCAAGGTATTCCGTGAGGGGCATATTGAGTCCATGAAAGATTGACATTTTTTTCCCAAGTTAGCGGAAAGGGAGACTTTGTGAGAAAAAAAAAAATAAATCAATTTCCGCTAACTTGTGCCAAAAAAAAATAATTTCTATGAACTCGCCATGCCCCTCATTGAATACCTTGGGGTGTCTTCTTTCCAAAATGGGGTCACATGTGGGGTATTTATACTGCCTTGGCATTTTAGGGGCCCTAAAGCGTGAGAAGAAGTCTGGGATCCAAATGTCTAAAAATGCCCCCTAAAAGGAATTTGGGCCCCTTTGCGCATCTAGGCTGCAAAAAAGTGTCACACATGTGGTATCTCCGTACTCAGGAGAAGTTGGGGAATGTGTTTTGGAGTGTCATTTTACATATACCCATTCTGGGTGAGATAAATATCTTGGTCAAATGCCAACTTTGTATAAAAAAATGGGAAAAGTTGTATTTTGCCGAGATATTTCTCTCATCCAGCATGAGTATATGTAAAAAGACACCCCAAAACACATTGCCCAACTTCTCCTGAGTACGGCGATACCACATGTGTGACACTTTTTTGCAGCCTAGGTGGGCAAAGGGGCCCACATTCCAAAGAGCACCTTTAGGATTTCACAGGTAATTTTTTACACATTTTGATTTCAAACTATTTACCACACATTAGGGCCCCTAAAATGGCAGGGCAGTAAAACTACCCCACAAGTGACCCCATTTTGGAAAGAAGACACCCCAAGGTATTTCGATATGGGCATAGTGAGTTCATGGAAGTTTTTATTTTTTGTCACAAGTTAGTGGAATATGAGACTTTGTAAGAAAAAATAAATAAAAAAATCATCATTTTCTGCTAACTTGTGACAAAAAATAAAAAGTTCTATGAACTCACTATGCCCATCAGTGAATACCTTAGGGTGTCTACTTTCCGAAATGGGGTCATTTGTGGGGTGTTTGTACTGTCTGGCCATTGTAGAACCTCAGGAAACATGACAGGTGCTCAGAAAGTCAGAGCTGCTTCAAAAAGCGGAAATTCACATTTTTGTACCATAGATTGTAAACGCTATAACTTTTACCCAAACCATTTTTTTTTTACCCAAACATTTTTTTTATCAAAGACATGTAGAACAATAAATTTAGAGAAAAATTTATATATGGATGTCGTTTTTTTGCAAAATTTTACAACTGAAAGTGAAAAATGTCATTTTTTTGCAAAAAAATCGTTAAATTTCGATTAATAACAAAAAAAGTAAAAATGTCAGCAGCAATGAAATACCACCAAATGAAAGCTCTATTAGTGAGAAGAAAAGGAGGTAAAATTCATTTGGGTGGTAAGTTGCATGACCGAGTGTAGTGCAGAAGTGTAAAAAGTGGCCTGGTCATTAAGGGTGTTTAAGCTAGGGGGGCTGAGGTGGTTAAGCGGGGACATCCTTTCCCTGAACGAACAGAGTTGACATGTTCACGGATTCGCTAAAAAAGTGGGCGGATTGTTTTTCCAATATAGAATCTTTTGCAAGGGCAAAAGACAACATAGACAACATATGATGTGCGGCAAGTGATGAAATCACGTACTATATGTTTCACTCCTCCTATCTGCAGCCAGTTGTTGCATACATTTAGTGCACAAAAATAACAGTGCCCACACTTGTAATTTCCTCTGTATTTTTTGCTGGTAAGCCAGGTCTCTGCCTGGGGTTTACTGAATACACTACTGACCAACTTATCCTTGAGGGTTGGGCATTTTCTAAATGTGACCAAAGGTCGCTGGCTAGAAAAGTTGCTCATTGAGGGATCCCCCTTCAAAAGGTCCCATTTCTTATTGATAACTCGCTTAATCACTTCCGCCGCGGGACTGTATTTAAAAGCGAAGGCGAAGCGGGATGGTTTCTTGTTTCTTTCCCTTTCAACCAGCAAAGAATTGCGGTCAAGTTTGGCCGCCTTACGAAGTGCGGCTGAGACAGTCCGCGGTGGGTAACCCCGATCCAGGAGCCGGTTCTTGAGTTCATTGGCCTGTCGGTAAAACCCATCATTGATCCTCCGCAGACGGACAAATTGTCCGTATGGGATGGCCCCTTTCACCGACGGCGGGTGAAAACTGGCCTGGTGGAGGAGAGAGTTAGTCGCGGTGGGCTTGCGGAAGCCCGTGGTATGTAATACACCATCTCTAACCATAACACGCACATCCAGAAAATCAAGCGACCCACCCCCAAAATTGATGGTGAATCGCATGTTCATCTGGTTGTGCGTATTGAGGTAATCCACAAACGCGTGGCAGGACTCCTCGTTTCCCGACCAGACCAGGAAAATGTCATCGACATAGCGCAAAAATAAATGTATGAACCGCAGGAAGGGGTTACCCACCAAGAATACATAAGTCTCTTCAAATACCGCCAGGTATAGGTTCGCAAATGTGCATGACACCGGCATGCCCATTGCGGTACCTAGTACCTGGCGGTACCATTGACCATCAAACTAAAAGACATTGCTGGTAAGGACTAAATCAAGTGCTTCAAGAATTAAGTTATTAAACACTGTTTCCTTGTCACTCCGACTGAGGACAAGGTTAATGGCCCGGAGTCCCAAATCATGTGGGATCCTGGTGTACAAACTTTCGACGTCCAAGGACACCAGGCTGAACTCACTCCGCCACTCAAGAAATTTGGGCGCCCGGAGGAAGTCCCCGGTGTCGGGGTATCTACAAGGAGTGGCCGAAGGAGCCAATCCACGTAGCCAGAAAGTGGTTCCGTCACCGACCCGATCCCAGCAACGATGGGACGTCCCGGGGGTCGGGTTAGTGATTTGTGGATTCTTGGTACGAAGTACCAGACAGGAGTTTTGGGATAAGCAGGAATGAGCCTATTGGCCATGCCTCTAGGTAGGAAACCGGCTGCTATATATTTCTCTACTAATATACAAAGTCTGGAGGCAATCCCCGGAACGGGGTCTCCTTTCAAATTAAGATATACTGTGCCGTCTTCTAACTGTCTGCCTGCTTCTTCCATATAGTACTCCCTGGTCATCAGGACCACGTTCCCTCCCTTGTCGGCCGGCTTAATGATAATATTTTCCTGTTTTTTTATCCACAAGAGGGCATGATACTCTTCCCCTGTGACATTAGGGGGTGCTGCTGGATAAATCAGCGCACGTATCTCCCTCAATACCCGCTTGTGGAACAGGTCTATAGCCGAGCCGGCCGGCATGGGAGGAAGGAAGGTGGACCTGACGCCCCCTACAAATTTATCCACCTGGCTACTATTGCTGTCTACCTCTTCTATCTCCATACTGGCCAAAAACTGTATGCATTCTATTTCCTCCTCATCAAAGCGACCTTTCAAATGGAAATCAGTTTCCGTGATTGTCGCTGGGACCTCTCCCGGCAGCAATGGTGTATCACTGGGAGGGGACTCAGTGAACAACTTTTTCAAGAAAAGTTTGCGGACAGACAAGAATAAGTCAACCTCAAAGTCGACTGGGTTGAACTGCTCAGGTTGAGGAGTGGGATGCAGCCCAGGGGCAGTTCTAAACCCGTAAGATTCACCACTATGTCCATAGTGCGAGTGTTTGAGGTGGGGTCTTCATTTTCTATTGTCGCCAGGAGACCTGACGTCTCCGTCTCATCGATTTGCGGACCTCCTTTTGTTTTTCTTGAGAGTCCGCCACGCCCCCTTCTCGTTCCTTTTCTAAAGGGGTGGCATTATTAGGTGGATTGGCTCAATTCCCTTCTGACAATCTCAAATCGGAGTCGGTTGCCCAAAAGTCATGGCGTCCTCGACGTGGCATCCGCTTAGGGCGCATCTTTTTCTTTCCCCAGTCAAACACACGATCAAGCTCGTAGTCGTTCTTATCCCTTATGAATTTGTCTCTTTTTCTTTCTTTTATCTCCATTTGTGTTGATAGGAGTTTTTTATTCAGCCTCTTCTCAAAGCTGGTAAACTGAGACTCCAACAGTCTCCTTTTCAACTCCTCTCGTGCTTTATTTAACTCGTCTGTGACAGCTGCGTATTCTTTCTCATCTCGAGCTAATAATTGTTGGTGAGCGGCCTTCCATGCCCCGACGAAGATGGAATCATCGTCATATTGCATAATGTCCTTGAATAGACGCAGGCCTCTAGGGACTCGTCCACACTCTTTATAGGATTTCAATGATTTGATAGTCCAAAAAAGTCTAACTTCCTTGTCTGCCAACTGGAAGATTTTTGATTCCAGGGCTTTAGTGCTTATGGCGTGTACATAGTCCTTTTCATCGCACACTGCAAAAAAAGTGCCCGCTCCTTCTCATCCCTGAATTAGATCGCATGCGGCTTCAGGTGCGGCTATGGGAGGCTGGGGCCTGAGAGTTTTCCGCGTGCTCTGCCATTATCGAGATCATCGAACAATGCAAGTAAAGAGCAGAATACGGCGGCACTGCTACAGATTCAGGCTACAATCCAGCCGCTACTTTTGAAGGGGGATCCCTCTTTGAGCAACTTTTCTAGTCAGCGACCTTTGGTCACATTTAGAAAATGCCCAACCCTCAAGGATAATTTGGTCAATAGTGTATTCAGTAAACCCCAGGTGGAGACCTGGCTTACCAGCAAAAAATCCAGAGGAAACTACAAGTGTGGGCACTGTTCTTTCTGTGCACTAAATGTATGCAACAAGTGGCTACAGATAGGAGGAGTGAAACATGTAGTACGTGATTTCATCACTTGTCGCACATCGTATGTTGTCTAAGTTGTCTTTTGCCCTTGCAAAAGATTCTATATTGGAAAAACAATCCGCCCACTTTTTGATTGAATCCGTGAACATGTTAACTCTGTTCGTTCAGGGAAAGGATGTCCCCGCTTAATAGAGCATATTCGTGCCGCCCATGGTGCCCGTCCGCGCTGTCTTTCCTTTGCAGGGGTGGAAGATGTCCGACCCATCCCTAGGGGAGGGGATCGGCACCGTCTGCTCCTGCAAAGGGAAGCAAGGTGGATCCTATTAACTGGGGCCATGGGAGCAGCGGGCCTTAACGACAGAAATGACATGTCGGTTTTTCTCTAAGTGGGTTAATGAGATATGCACTCGTGCCCCTGATAGGTATTGCTCTACTTGCTGACCTTGTAAAAAAAATGGATCGCTTGTTGCTGTGCGACTTGCTTTCCCACGCTAGATGATAGAGTATCGTCACTGTACAATAAGATGTATTATGATAGCCAAATTTGTGCTAAATTAATGGCATTAGTCTGTACTTTGTTTGTCCTTTTCTGCATTTCATGGTTTTAATGTCACTAATCTGCGGTGAGCATCTGTTGCCGATGGTCCCGGCTGCGAAGCGCCTCCTCTATAAAGCACGATAAGGCACGATAACGTTTACAGCGGCCCGAAGAAGCGCGAGAGTACGCGCGAAACGGCCGAAGCCGCTACTACCTGCAACAAAGTGTCCGCCCCAGCATCCCACATGTAATTTTTCCAATGAAGGAATAATAAAGAAGATACTTATTCACTACTTCGGTGAGTGCCGCACATCACTTTTATATTTTCTCTACATTGTTGCATGTTCACATTATTCCCCACTCTCAGTAGTGCCCCTTCACAGTAGTTATAGCTCCCCTTTCAGTAGTGCCCCCCCTGCTGTTAATAGAATTTAAAAAAAAATGTGAATACTCCCCTAGGCCATTCCCCTGATCGAAACACATTTTACGCTCCTCAGCCCATTCTCTGGATAGGTCATCAGTATCTGATCGGTGGGGGCTCCGACACCCAGGACTCCTGCCGATGAGATGTTTGACAAGCCACCAGTGCTTGCATTAGCGCCACAGCCCTCTCTCAGCACACTAAGCACAGAACCATACATTGTATAGCAGCTGTGCTTGGTATCGCGACTCAGCCCCATTCACTTCATTGGGGCTGAGCTGTGCCTAGGCCATGAGACTGATAAATGTGACATCACATGGCCTAGGCAAAGCTGCAAGAAGACAACGGCGCTACTACCTTCTCAAACAGCTGATCGGTGGGGGTCCCGGGTGTCGGATCCCCACCAATCAATTACCAATAACCTATCCAGAGGATAGGTCATCAGTTGAAATATCTTAGAAAACCCCTTTAAGCTAGCACGGAGATATGATCACTTCAGTAACATTTTGGCTATTTTGGCTATTTGAATTATACATCATCAATATTACTGGGATTGGTTGAATGTGTTTTTTCTGTTTAGGTAAATTATGTAACATTTTCCCTGCAAAGTGCTATTCCAATTCAGACTCTGCTGGGAACTGCAAATTATCCCCATTTATGAACACAGCTGATGTGCAGTACCTGTACATTGCATAGACAGGAGTTACACAAAGAAAAACTCAGAAGAAGCTATGGCCCCTTAATACCATGTGGTTGTTACCCCACCAATTAGTAAGTGACCCATAACCTAATGAAAAATCTGTTAGATATATAGTCAGTAGGGCATGCCGGAAATACAGTAATAGAGAATGCATGGAAAATTATTACAGCAAGTAATAACCAAGCCAAATAGCCATATTCAAACATTACATAAAAAGTGATTTTTGGCCCCACATACAAAATTATGAAAAGTCAAATAAGAACAAATTAAATGTCAAAAAAATGTTTAAAAATGCAGTTGGTGTTTAGTCCAGCTCTACTGTGATGACTGTAGTGCCATTAAGGCTGCGTTCACACGAGCGTGTCCGGATTAGTTCCGGATGCGTCCCGGTGTGTTGCGGCAAACCCGCGCGAGTAGGAATGCAATTGCAGTCAGTTTTGACTGCGATTGCGTTCCGATGTTCAGTTTTTATCGTGCGTGTGCAATGTGTTTTGCACGCGCGTGATAAAAAACCGACTGTGGTACCCAGACCCGAACTTCTTCACAGAAGTTCAGGTTTGGGTTCGGTGTTGTGTAGATGTTATTATTTTCCCTTATAACATGGTTATAAGGGAAAATAATAGCATTCTGAAAACAGAATGCATAGTAAGTGATCAGTTGAGGGTTAAAAAAAATTAAAAAAATTAACTCACCTTCTCCGTTTGTTCGCGTAAGTCACGGTCTCTTCTTTACTTCTCTTTTTTTATATAAATATATATTTTATTTTCCAAATCAAAATATTAATACATAAAACAATATCAATCTCAGCGGTGTGCCCAGCATGACAATCATAGACATCCTTACAAGAAAAACTCTACACAGCATCTTAAGGACACCCACAAGATAATATATAATAATCGCTATATCAACCCCCCCCCCATTGGCTGCCGTCCACTCCATTCATTATTATATGGAATAGTATCAGTATTTATTATAGCTATACAGCTCTGCGTGCAACTCTCCGTTTCCTTTCAATGTCCTCATATACCCTAATTTTTTGGAGGTATGAACTCCACTCCCTTGCTGAGGGCGGGGAGACAGAGCCCCAATACTTTATCAATATAGCCTTAGCAACCATCAATCCCCGCATCCAAATCCGTCTAACCTGGGGCGGGACTTCCACTTCTGACCCATAATCTCCAAAGATCACTATCAAAATTCCCGGGTTGTAGTTCATTGAACTCTCCTTTTGCAGGGTAGTGAAGACCTCATCCCAATAACTTCTTATTTTGCTGCAGCTCCAAAGCACATGGACATAGTTGGCATTAAAATATCCACATTTAGAGCAGCAGCAATCACGATCTTTATTTTGGGGAAATTTTCCCTGTGTTTTCGGCGTATAATACAGTCTATGGAGTATCTTAAATTGAATTAGCCTATGCGCACTGGAAACTGTCGCCTTCCTCACGTTCCTATAAATGGTAGACCACTGTAGTGGGGGGCAATTCAGCTCTTGCTCCCACTTATCTGTACTTTTGAAAGGCGTTACAGTTGCCAGTGCCATTCGGAGTTTTGCATAGAGTCTAGATAACTTCACCTTTTCATACTTCTGGGCATCACAAAAATCAAAAAATAAATTCTCTCGTAGAAAAATAAGACCCCTATTCCTAGAGGTTTCAAATATATGTTTCAAACGTGAATACATAAATAAATCTAATGGTGAGCTATCGGTAAAACCAAATTCCAAAAGTGATTTAAAACGACCCATATAGAATAGGTCAGACACCCTATTAATACCATTACGTGACCAATAACCAAAATCTGTAATTTTGAAGAACTCCTCCAGCTCCCTGTTCCCCCACAGAGGGGTAAAAACAAACGGTCCGGAAGATTTAAGGATCTTCTTCAGTCTGTTCCAAACCCTCTGCAGTGAGCACGGGACCAACAAGGACCTCCTCATTCCCATAAACCCAGTCTCCAAACATGCAAAAATATTATCAACTGGTTTATCAAAAACTTTTGTCAAATATCGTGAAAGTAAACTCTCTTTTGAATAACAACAACGCTGAATCTGTGCACATAGATAATAACCTTGAAAAAAAGGTAATGACAGCCCACCATCTGCCTCAAACAACCATAGATACCTCTGCTTTATACGCACCCTCTTCCTTCCCCAAATTAGATCGTTAATCATAGTCTCCAACCTATGAAAAAAGATATCATCGATCCAGATGGGGGAGGCACACAACGGAAACAAAACTATCGGTAGGATAATCATTTTAATCAAAGCTATTCGGTCCGTTTGTGCCAATATCAATTTCCGCCAAGCGCTGATTTTGTCTCTGACTTTATTCAGAACCGGGGCCAGATTAAGATCATAAAACCTATTTATAGGGACCCCAATCTTAACCCCCAGATAATCTAAGGTATCACTAGGGGCCAAAACACGAACTCGCCTCCCCTCATCTAAGGCTTTGCGGTTCAGCGGGAGGAGCGATGACTTTGACCAATTAATTCTATAACCTGATAGTTTGCCATATTCTTCTATTACCTCTATGACATGCGAAAGAATTTTCCATCCCTGATCCAGGAACAGAATCACGTCATCGGCATATAAGCTTATTTTATCGCTCACTCCCGCCACCCCAAAACCATCTATACAATTATCTAAGCGAATCCTGGAAGCCAATGGTTCAATAAAAAGAGCGAAGAGGAGAGGAGACAGGGGACAGCCCTGTCTCATCCCTCTCCGCATCATGACAGGGGAAGAGCTAATACCATTGACACTAATAGATGCAACTGGCTGTGCATATAACATTTGAGTCATTTCCAGGAACGCATTCCCAAGGCCAAAATGGGACATTGTAGCCCACAAAAAGGACCACTCCATCCTGTCAAACGCTTTTGCGGCGTCTAAAGACAGAATGGAGTGGTCTATACTGCCCCCAACAGACAAATTCAGATAAACCCTATATAGACTCATCTGTATTTGCCGTCCCGGGATAAAGCCCGTCTGATTGGGGTGTACCAAACTCGCTATAACCTTCTTTAGACGATTGGCCAAAATTTTAGCGAAAATCTTGTAGTCCGTATTTAAAAGTGATATGGGTCTATATGACCCCATATCACACGGATCCTTCTCCTTTTTTAAGACCAAGATAATCACTGCCTCTCTAAATGATGGAGGTAAAGAGTAGCATGCGCGGGACTCATTCAGGACTGAAAGCAGGATCGGCAACAGTACTTTAGCATGATACCTATATAAATCAAACGGCAATCCATCTGAGCCAGGGGCTGATTCATATTTTAAAGAGGAAAGGGTCGCCTGAAGTTCCTCTAAAAGAATGGGGGAGTCCAAAAGCTCTCTATCTTGAGAACATAACTGGGGGAGCTCTAATCTTTGAAGATATTGATCCATATCGATACGACTAAGCGTAGACTCAGATTTATAAAGGGCGGAGTAATATCTCGCAAACTCCTCCCTTATTTCCACAGCAGAGCTCACCCCAACACCCTGTAAGTTCCTAATTTCTCTTATACTAGTAGACTCTCTCTGGTTGGCCACCAGACGAGCCAAGAACCTGCCCGTTTTACCAGATTCGCAAAAACGATTCTGGCCTTGAAATAGGAGCTTATGTTGTGCTTTTTTATATAGGAGCGTCTTAAGCTGTAAGTTGGCCTCTTTTAACTGATTAATGGATTGCTCCGTATAAGAGTCAATTAATGCGGTGCGTAAACTCCTTATTAAGTCTGTCAATTGTTGTTCCCTGCGCCGTACTTCCGTTCTGAACCTGTTAATTTTACTAAAGTATAAGCCCCTTATATGGGCTTTCAAAGCATCCCACACATAGTGAATATGTGCCGATCCTACATTAAAGTCCCAAAATTCCTGAATATCCTGCTCTATTCTAGCCTGCTCCCCTATCACATCCAACCAGTGCGGGTTCAGTTTAAAGATTCTACCTGTATTCGGGGCCTCCGAAAATATAACAAGAACTGGGGAGTGATCCGAGATTCCATGAGGTTCATACCTCATTCTCAGGACGCGACCGCACAGATCCCGACTTGCAAATGCCAGATCTATACGGGACATAGACCCGAATGACTGGCTAAAACATGAAAATATTTTTTTATTGCCATAGAGGTGCCGCCAGATATCAACCAGCGCCAGCTCCTGGCATACAGCAGTCAAGGGGTATCCCGCGCGGCCGCGCCCGGAGAACGACGAGAACCGATCCAGCTCAGGATCCGGTACCGCATTAAAGTCACTTGCCACTAATAGCGCACATTGATTTTTTGTGGATATAAATTGGACTAACTGTGAAAACACCGTTGCATTAAATGGTGGGGGAATATAAATAAAAGCCAATATGACCTCCTGCCCTTTCCAATACCCGTGGAGGAATACAAATCTACCTTCTTTATCTATCAGGTTATCTAGCAGCTGATACTCCATCCCATGATGAATATATACGCTAACCCCTCTTGCATAAGACGAGTAGCAAGCGTGGTACTCAAGAGAGGCCCATCTCCTTTTCAGTATATAAACCCTATCTAATGTAGAATGGGTCTCTAATAGTACCACAATCGCTGGCAGATGGCGGACCACGAGATCAAATACCGCCGTCCTCTTCACCCTGTCTCCCAGCCCTCTCACATTCCAAAAAAGAATGTTACACGGCATATCCTATGAATAAACAGAGTTTCTGACCCCCCTTCCTTAACGGAGAGGCACGCATATCTGAACAGCGACTGACGGCAGCCAATCTCTCCCTTAAACCCACCCCCAAAACAAACCCCTACATGGTTGACAGGGCATTTCACAATACCCATCAACCTCTCTCCTACCACCAAACCTCCCCCCTGCCACCTCCCCTCATTAACTTCCCTCCTCACCCACCTTCCGTATTTTTCATAGGCCCTTTAAATCCAACCATTGCACCACTTCCGACTGTGTGGAGAAAAACAGAATCATTGTATACCACTCTCAATTTAGCGGGATATAACATTGAATAGGTAATCTTAGCTGCAATCAATCTTTTTTTCACATCAAAAAAAGATCTTCTTTTATTTTGGGTCTCTCGCGAGAAATCGGGAAAAATTGATATCAGATTACAGTTAAATTTTATATTTTCTACTTCTCTTTTGCGTCTAAGGACCCAATCCCGATCCTTTGAGCAAACAAATTTTGCCAGGATTGCCCTGGGAGGGGCCCCTGGAGGAGGTTTTTTAAAGGGGATTCTATGGGCTCTTTCCACACAGAAGGTAGATACATCATAGTCTGGTCCCAGACTTTCTACCAACCACTTCTGAATGAAATTCGGCGGGTTATCTTGTTCTGCCCCTTCTGGAAACCCTACTAACCGCAGGTTATATCTACGAGACCTATCCTCCAACTCTGCCACTTTTTCCCTTAACCAAGCGTGGTCTTCATCTACCTCTTTTAGTCTGTTCTTTAATAGACCATTCTCTAAGGTGACAGAGTTGACTGCAGACTCCAATTCCTTCACCCTTAGTCTCAACTTCGACATTTCATCTCTTATTATGGTAACATCACCTTGGACTACTGCAAGTGAAGAAGTCAACTCTGCCACCGAAGTGTTAGTAGCGTTTACTACTCCCAGTATATCCTGGAGTTTCTTATTAATGCTATCAAAACCTTCAATCTGGGAGGAACTGCCCTTTGGTAAACCCCGTTCTAACTGATCCGTATTCTCTAATCCTGTCTCAATCTGAGAAGCAGATCTATGTACACCTCCTCTGGTTTTAGGTGGTGGTGACTTCAGAAATTTATCTAACCGGGCCTGTGGACTCCCCCCTGATCCTCGGTGATGGACCATGTGATTGGAGCATGTGATCTTACGTCACCAAAGGTCCTTTAGCCCATAGTTCATATTTTGAGAAGTAAAGAAGAGACCGGGACTTACGCGAACAAATGGAGAAGGTGAGTTAATTTTTTTTATTTTTTTTAACCCTCAACTGATCACTTACTATGCATTCTGTTTTCAGAATGCTATTATTTTCCCTTATAACCATGTTATAAGGGAAAATAATACAGTGAATAGACTGTCACCTAGCAACCATGCGTGAAAATCGCACAGCATCCGCACTTGCTTGCGGATGCTTGCGATTTTCACGCAACCCCATTCACTTCTATGGGGCCTGCGTTGCGTGAAAAACGCAGAATATAGAGCATGCTGCGATTTTCACGCAACGCATAAGTGATGCGTGAAAATCATCGCTCATCTGAACAGCCCCATTGAAATGAATGGGTCCAGATTCAGTGCGGGTGCAATGCGTTCACCTACCGCATTGCACCCGCGCGGAAATCTCGCCCGTGTGAACGCAGCCTTATAAGGGAAAATAATACAGTGAATAGACTGTCACCTAGCAACCATGCGTGAAAATCGCACAGCATCCGCACTTGCTTGCGGATGCTTGCGATTTTCACGCAACCCCATTCACTTCTATGGGGCCTGCGTTGCGTGAAAAACGCAGAATATAGAGCATGCTGCGATTTTCACGCAACGCATAAGTGATGCGTGAAAATCATCGCTCATCTGAACAGCCCCATTGAAATGAATGGGTCCAGATTCAGTGCGGGTGCAATGCGTTCACCTACCGCATTGCACCCGCGCGGAAATCTCGCCCGTGTGAACGCAGCCTAAGTGTTCCTGGGCCAGGCGTGAATTCACAGTACTACCTGTATGGTTCTTAGGCTGGAGGTAAATTCCAGTTCTATCATTATGACTCTGGTATGACATCTCCTATCTCCCTGGTTCACAATATTAGTCACAGCTTCTAACAGCATAGGGAACCATAAGTACAGTATTTAGCAACCAAGCAGAATGCTCTGGTAAAATAAACCCATGATGGTATAAAAAACATAGTGCAGCATTTTTCACAAATTTCCCCTTCATTTAATATTTTTGATTTTTGATTTTTTTTAAATGCTTATTTTGGGCAAAAATGTTTGATCTAATGAGGCTTTCTTACTCTGGCTTCTTAGTTATAGTGGACTTATTTGTACCTACAGTTAGTTTGTTTAAGTACAGTAAATTAGAACCAGTACAATTAACTGGGCAGTCACAAGGGTAAGATAAAGAACCTTTTTTCCTGGAACTAATAATTAATGTCTATATTCTGCTGCTAATGAGAATAAACATGTATAATTTACATCTATTATATGTCAGACTGCATCGTTGCCATTGAAACCATAGCACAAGGTCACATAATGCGCAATGGGTGATTACACTAGGAAGTCTTACACTAGGCTCGGATACACCAACTAAGTAACACAACATCCCAGTAAATTACTGAAATGTTGCAACATTATGATAATGGTGGTGAGGATCATGACTGATAACAATCTTTACTAGTATTTCTATTATTAGGGGCCCTGGAAAAAAATAAAATAAAAGTGGCTCCATGTTGTATTGGGGTCCAAATTGACAGAAGGTGGGGCAAGAAGGCAATGTCAGGAATACCATAATGCTAAATACCTTCCTGTTAAAACCATATACCACAGAGCAGATCAATATATTGTCCCAATAAACATCCTTCTGTGGTGGCCATAAATTGCTGCCATTTACAGTCCTCCTCCAGTTTTCTCTAAGATAGAGAGCAGGGGATTCTGGATGTGAGATTCCGGCCACAGCAGCTGAATTCAGGAGGGCATGTGTGTTCACTTGCCAGGTACATGAGAACCTCATTCTAACAGCCAGCTACTCAAGCCCTCTCCAGAGAGGAGGGCTTGAGTAGCCCCCTGGGCATTGGCCCACCGGGAAATTTCTCTGTGGGGTCTAAGGCCAATCCACCTGTGGCTATTGTCATGATTTTTTCTGATGTTTGTATTTATTTCCTGATTTGCACCAATATAATAATAATGATAATGATAAAAAAATTAAATAAGCCATTTAGTATATACTGTAGAAAGCTGAGCATCAAGCCACAGAAACTGCAAGTGAGTTTAGCTGAGTGCTGCAAAATTACAGAGAAGTACTGAAATTACAGCTAAGTGCATAGTTTAACACTAGGCCATAGTCTGTGATAATGGTTTTTCTCATATTGTTTGGACATATCGTTTGTTTTTTGGGTGTGATTAAAGTTTTAGCAAAGACTAAAAACAAAACTACTTCTATAAGTGCTGCAAAATTACAGTGAATTGCCGAAATTTCAAACAAGTGCATAGTTTAACACTAGGCCATAGTTCAACACAAGGACACAGGAACCAAGGTTTAATAGAATTTCCTCTTGCATTTTTTGCCTGATTCTAACAAGTTCCTTAATTACAGCAATCAGGGGTTTAAATTTAATTAATATTTACTCTGTTTTTCTCCCTTACTGTTCATCCCCATTTAAACATGTGCTCCATGGATAATGCTACTAAGTGTGTGTCTTGTGCAATGTATGCGTACCTTGAAGAGCCATTTGATGGTGAACACATTTGCACTAGATGCAAGCATGTAGTAAATTAAGTTCAGATTCTGGATCTAAATGCACAGCTTGTGTAATACCCCAGAGTGGTATTACAATTTTTTCACCCTGCTACTGTCTTTAATTGCTAACCACAATGTCATCTGTATATGGATTTCAGGTCCTTTGTCATTGAGCATTGATAGTGTTGCTATGAAACTGTTTTGTACATGTAATGTGCCTGGTTCACCAGCAGGTGGCAGCGTATATGGCAGAGAGAGAGAGATCTCTAGACAGAATGGAACTCACCATTCCATTCTCTCCCCTTTGGGTAGAAGGGAGCCAGTCCTGCTTCCTATCAGAAGGGAGGGGTTGCAGTTCTAGCTCAGTGCAGACTAAGCCTGGACACCGTTAGAGCCAGACATGCCTAACATGTAGCAGCCAGTTAAGCTTACGATGGAGGCAGATATGTGGAAGATGTAGCAGCAAAGGGAAAAGTTCTCTGATTGCGGACGGAGTCTCTCAAAAGTGAAGTAGCTTATAGAGCACCATGACTCCCTGCAGATTTATCTACAGAGTGTCAGGAGGGGGTTAACAGCCAAAGGCACCCCACTCCACAGATAGAGAACAGACCAAAAGTCCAGTACCAGGCTAAAGCCGAGTTTAGCACAGCATAGAAAGAAAACAGAGTTATCAAGTTTACCTGCCAGTTTATGCCAAAGCCTGCTGGAACCAAGAGAAAGCCTAATTATTGTTTGGATGCAAGTTTACCCAAGTAAAACTTTATCAAGCTCTGGAGGCGATATTTATTCTCCAACTCCTACCTCAACTATTCCCCTTTATTGCTTCGGAGCCAAGCCCTGGGGATCAACGGTATACAGGTAGTAGCACCGTGACACACACAGAGACTATTGAGGCTGCACCACACCACTAGGCATTCCTAAAAACCTGGGACATGATCGGTTCTGGGGGATGGCCCGCTGCACTTGCAACATGCAGAAGCATTGAAAACCTGGAGAGAGGCTTAGACATCACTGTGCAGAAACTGGCTGGAGTCAGTGAAATGGAGGTGGGTGGAGGAGATCAAGAGCAGGAATATAAGGTCAGTAGTTGGGTTAGTATTATGAGAAGAGGTAGAAAGAAAAGTGCCAGGGAGGCTAGTCCTGACCTGGAATGCCCTAGTAAATATCTCTGGCTGATATTAGGGATGCAAGCCCAGGGCAATACTGCAGCAGGGCATTGCTCCTTGCAACCAGGAGGATGACTGCTATAGGAAGGATGGGAAGAATAGTGCAGCAAAGGTCAGGCAGATGCTGGTGGAAGGGGACTCAATTATTAAGCAGACAGACAGGGTCATCTGTTACTGAGACCGTGAATGCCAGTTTGTTGTCTTCCAGGTTCTTGGGTTTGGCATATTGTGAATCAGATAGACAGATTGCTGGGTGGGACTGGGAAAGACCCGGTGGTTATAGTACAGATTTGTACCAATGACAAAGTCGGGGGAGATGGGAGGTCCTTAAAAATTATTTTAGGGAACTAGGAGAGAAGCTAAAGTCCAGGACCTCCAAGGTAGTGTTTCCAGAAATACTACCAGTGCCACGAGACAGCAGGAGCTTAGGGAGTGGCTCCGAAGCTGGTGCAGGAAAGATGGGTTTGGGTTCATGGAGAGCTGGGCTGACTTCTCTGTTGGCTACAGACTCTACAGTAGGGATGGGTTGCACCTTAATGGAGAGGGTGCAGCTGTAATGGGGGGGGGGGGGAAATAGTTAGACGGCTGGAGGAGATTTTAAACTAGGATCTGGGGGGAGGGTCATACCAATAAGAGGGTGGATAGAGTATATAAAGAGTGGGATATAGGATGGGACAGTGGGGATTTAGTGGGGGCTGGGATTAGGGAGGAAAGTAGGGAGGTGACTGGGCAGAACTGTACACCCATGAAAAACTAAGTTGCTGCTAACATGAACCTGTTACAAACCAATATAAAGCAAGGTATACAAAAAAATCTCAGATACTGTACTGTCTTTCAATGAACGGAATGTTGGAAATTAAACAGTAACTTAAAATGTTCGTTCACAAATGCCAGAAGTCTAGCAAGCAAAATGTGGTAGCTGGAGTCTATAGTACTAGAGGAACACACTGATGTAGTTGGTGTGGCTGAGACAAGGCTGGGTTCTTCTCAGGAAAGACAGAAAAGGCGGTGGCTTGTCCCAGTATGTAAGGAGTGATATGAAGGCGAGTGTGAAAGAAGCAGTTGTGGATTAAAATGGTGAGGATGTTAAAACCTTATGGGTGGAATTACAAAGGGAAATATGAATGGTTCTGAATGGTCCTGGGTTAGAAGTGCTGTGTCCCCTATTATTTAATTTATTTATTAATGATATAGAGAATGGGATTAATAGCACCATTTCTATTTTTGCAGACTACAAAAAAATATGTAGTACTGTGCAGTCTATGGAAGATGTCCAAAAACTACAAGCGGACTTGGACACTCTGAGTCCACATCAACTTGGCAAATGAAGTTCAATGTGGATAAATGTAAAGTTACACATCTGGGTAGTAATAATCTACATGCATCATATGTCCTAGGGGAAGTAACACTGGGAGAGTCACTTGTAGAGAAGAATTTGAATGTACTTGTAGATCAAAGGTTAAATAACAGCATACAATGTCAACCAGGATATTGTCATGTATTAAATGAGGCATGGACTAGTGGGACAGGGATGTAATACTACCACTTTGCAAACTTTGGTGCGGTCTCATCTGGAATATGCAATTCGATTCGGGGCACCAGTCCATAGAAAAGATCCTCTGGAGCTGGAAAAAGTACAAAGGAGAGCAACTAATGATAAGAAGCATGGAGGGTTAGTTATGAGGAAAGATTAAAAGAATTAAATTTATTTAGTCTTGAGAAGATACGTCTAAGGGGGGACATGATTAACCTATACAAATATATAAATGGGCCGTACAAAAAATATAGTGAAAAGATGTTCTATGTAAAATGCCTTCCAAAGACAAGGGGGCACTGCCTTCACCTGAAGAAGAAAAAGTACTGTCTCTAGGGGTGTCAACTGTCAAGGCTTCTTTACTGTAAGTACTGTGAATCTGTGGAATAGACTTCCTAGGACGTGGTCACAGCAGGAACAGTGGACAGTTTTAAAAAGGGTTTAGATCAGTGATGGTGAACCTTTTAGAGACCGAGTGCCCAAAACTGCAACCAAATACCCACTTATTTATCGCAAAGTGCAGACACTGCAATTTAACCTAAATACCAATATAATAGATCTTTCATGTCCTTTATCATTTATCTATAGATTAATAGCCTACATTTAATTCGCTGCCTGTGCTGTTCATAGTGTGTCCTGGGGATGATGAATGGCAGGAAAAGTCTAAAGCATATTGCTGTGCCATAGACTTTTTCCAGGGCGTGGGTGCCCACATAGAAGGTTCTGAGTGCCGCCTCTGGCACCCGTGCCATAGGTTCGCCATCACTGGTTTAGATGAATTCTTAAAAGTAAATGACAATAATGCTCAGGAAAATGTGTAGAGATCTGGGTCTCACTGCCCTTTTTCTAAAATTCACATCCCCACCTATCCCTTGGTTGAACTTGATTGACATATCTTTTTTCAACTGTATTAACTATGTAACTACAGTGCTGTGAAAAAATATTTGCCCCCTTATAGATTTCTATTGTTTGTGCACATTTGTTACACTTAAAGGCTTCAGATTATCAAACAAATTTGAATATCAGACAAAGATAACCTAAGTAAATACAAAATGCACATTTTAAATGAGTTCATTTATTAAGGGAAAAAAGCTATCCAAACCAACCTAGCGTTATCTGAAAAAGTAACTGCACCCCCCCCCCCCCTCCTTCACCCATGAATTAACTGTGATTAACCACAGTTTTTGGTAAGCTAAGTTAAATTTCACTAGCACACCCTGGCCTCATAACTGTCAGGCCTGTAGAATCCAGAAATCACTTAAATTGAATCTGTCTAACAACATGAAGTAGGCTATAAGATCTGAAAAAGCAACACATCATGCCCTGATCTGAAGAAATTCAAGAACAAATGAGAAAGAAAGTCATTGACATCTATCTGTCTGGAAAAGGTTACAAAGCCATTTTTAAGGCTTTGGAACTCCAGCGAACCACAGTGAGAGCTATTATCCACAAATGGAGAAAACATGCAACAGTGGTGATCCATCCCAGGAGTGGCTGTCCTATCAAAATAACTCCAAGAGCACATCGACGAGTCTTCTAGGAGGTCACAAAATAAACAGAGCAGCACGTACAGCACTACAGGTCTCATTTGCCTCAGTTAAGGTCAATATTCATGATTCAACAATAAATAAGGGACTGAGCAAAAATGGTATCCATGGGAGAGTTCCGAGGCGAAAACCACTGCAAACCAAAAAGAACACAAAGGCCTGTCTCACGTTTGCCAAAAAAACATCTTGATAAACCCCAAGCCTTTTGGGAAAATATTCTGTGGACTGACGAGACAAAAGTGGAACTTTTTGGAAGGTGTGCATCCCATTACATCTGGCATAAAACTAACACAGAATTTCAGAAAAAGAATATCATGCCGACAGTCAAACAGGTTGGTGGTAGTGTGATGGTCTGGGGCTGCTTTGTCATTTTTCAGTATTTCCTGTTCCATATACAGAGCCTCCCTGAAATTAACTTAAAAGGGAAATTCTCAACTTAGACATTAATGCCTCATGCAGACGTCCATGTCAGTTTTGGATCAGCGGTAACGCGGACCGTGTTTAATCTGTGTTTTCTCCCGTGACAGATCCATGTTGGGTCCGTGGGTCCGTTTTTTGCTGTCCGTGTTGCAGCCGTGGTTCACTAACACTCAACAGCTGAAAAATAATTTTCAAAGAATCTCTTGCTAATGATCCGTGAAACATGGATGCAACACGGATGGCATCCGTGGTTTTCACGGACCTCCGTGAACCGACAAAATAGAGCATGCATCCGTAGTAAAAAAAACACTGACCCACGGACCGTGCTGAAACACTGATGTGTGAATACACACATTAAAATGAATAGGGATGTGTGCTGTCCATGGAGAACACGGACAGCACACGTCCGTTAAACACTGACGTCTGCATGAGGCTTAAGGCAAATCTTCTTGATATTCTCTATGTCCCCAGTTAGGGCTCATGCACATGACCGTTGTTGTTTTGTAGTCCGTTTTTCACGGATCCGCTGTTCAGTATCTAAGGGGGGGTTTTTCTCTGATTTAAGTCCTCTTCCGTTCCGTTATTCTACTAAACACATACGTATGGTTTCCGTATGCGATCCGTTTTTTTGCGGATCGGAAACAGTAACTTATTAATCACCAAATACATGAGTAATATGGGCTGGGCATAGCATTTCTACAGTATGGATCTGCAAAATATGGATGACATACGGATGTGTTCCGTGTGCGTTCCGTATTTTTTGCAGACCCATTGACTTGAATGGGGCCTCGGACCTTGTTTTGTGGACAATAATAGGACATGCACTACTTTTTTGCAGAATGGAAATACGAAAACGGAATGCACATGGAGTACCTTCCGTTGTTTTTGCAGATCCATTGAAGTTAATGGTTCCGCATACGGTCTGCAAAAAAAACGGAACGGAAGCGGAAAGAAAATACGCTCGTGTGCATGAGCCCTTACAGAGGGAAAGAGCAGCTCCAGAGCAAACTACTGAAACTAGACTTATAAATAATACATTTATGTATGCACAGAAGTGAATGCATGCTTTAAATTGTACCTGTAACAAGACCTCAACTCTATTTTATATGCTTTCTACAGATGGGATACTGCTCTATCAAATACTTCCAATGCACAAATACATCCTAAAGTGGCTGCCAGCCATAGAGTGCAATAGGCACTTGACCAGACACAAGTCTTTCAGGGTTCGTGAAGGGTAAGTAGTATATACTAAAGGATTCATCAAATTTTTATTGATCAAAAAATAATAAATTAGAAAGGACTTCTTTAAAGAGGACCTTTCACCGCTCCTGATGTGCCTGTTTTAATAGCTTCATGCATTCCCAATGTAATAACAATTCTGGAGCGTCTATTCTTATGTTTCTGTGTTGTGTCATTCCTTTATTATTCCTGCTAGAAGTTATGAATGAATTGCTATTAGCCTTCAGTAAGGGTACAGAGGGGAGGTAACCAGGTGGGGGTGTGTACCTACACTGACTGAAAATGACAGCACTGATTGGATAGAGTCAGACTGTACAGGTACACCCCCCCCCCCCCAACTGGAAACCTCCCCTCTGTACCCTTACTGCAGACTGCTAGCAATTCATTCATAACTTCTAGCAGGAATAATAAAGGAATGGCACAACATAGAGCCATAAGACTAGATGCTTCAGAACTGTTATTACATGGGGAACGCATGTAGAAATTAAAATAAGCATGTCATGAGGTCAGGAGGTCCTCTTTAAAAAGTGCACATGTATAATAAAAAAAATTGCCCAAACCTGTAGAATCTATCATAGTAGGTATACACAGATCTCTGCATATTATACAAAAATCTCTGTTCCATATCTTTCAGTAATTCAGGTAGGACAAAAAGGAGTTATCCCATGATTGGGATGTAAAAAAATTTAATCAGACATCATATAGTACATGACCCATACCTCATACCCAAACCTAACATGGGTCCAGAGATATCCCCATTCATTGCTCTGCTAGATTTATATCAAGCTGGCAGCTCAAAAGGGAGTGTCCTTTTCTCAGTGGGTGTGTCTTTCTTCTGTAGCTGTCTCCCTATCACAGCTCACAAGGAAGTTGAAGGATGAAACTTAGCTCAGTAAGTTGGACAGTAGTAAGAAAAAACAAACAGCAGGTGGCGCTATACAGATACATTTTATTGAATAATTCAGTAGCAATACTAAATGTTTAATCCGCGCAATTACAAAAGTTTTCAGATCCAGGTGTTGGTTTGAAACCTGTAGAATATTTTTCATGGGGAAACCCCTTTAAGTTTATCTTGTCTTACCTTTAGACAGTATTAGTCAATGCAGGTCCTTGTGTCTCTATCCATTTGACATACATGTTAGAAAACACTCTGAATATGTACCTCCGACAGATTTCTCTGATGTAGTCAGCTGTTAGCCATACCATCATGTCCCATGCTTCATGGCTTTATATACACTTGTTGCTGGTATTGCAGTGTGTTTGCTGTTGATGTTTGTCCCTACTATCTTCCTATAGCCGGGGTCTGATCAGTTCCTCTCTTCTTCCTGGGCCAGGCTACCATTTTTACATATATGCTGTTACAGTGATAAGTCATGTTGAACCCTGGCACAAAAAAAGTCATCTTTTCACCTACTGTTTCTGCACAATCACAAGAATTCAGCCTGGAAATAAACCTTATCTAGATTTTTCATAAAGGTTGAAGCTGTCTGGAGTAAGTAGCACGGGTCAATATAGCGATCATTGCCATATTGTGTCATGAACCTCAACACCTGCTACCTAGTTATGGAGTGGGAGCACATACACTTGTCTATGTTTCTCGTAAACAGCAGTAAAATAAAAGTATAAATCACAGTACTGGATAAAACATTTGGTGGCATCCAACTGCATAGGAAAGTGCGGCAAGATATACATACCTATATAGCAGAATAGAGATAATGAAACATATACAAACCTGACGGAGGGTTAATGGACATGTTAAATGTACGCTGGAAATGCAGTGTGAATAGACTCTTAGGTCCAAGAAAGGGGATGAAACTGTTCTTTAGAAAGGAATAAAAAATAAGATCTAAGTAAATATAAAACAATAATAATAGTCAAACTACAAATTGTAGACAAATGAAGACAAATGGCACTTACTAATATAGCCTTTGTTTAAATTCTGCGCCATTTTCATTATTTCATAAGCCATGCCCCCATATTTTCCAAGTCTTTTGTTCTGTCTGCACAGATGTCTTGTCCATAAGATGGCTGCTGATGGAGGGTAATGTGACCAGGCAAATCATCTCTATGTGATGTCTCCTCCATCAAAATACACTGCCCAGTGGCATAAATAGAAATTACCGGGTCACACATCACATTTTTAACCCCCTCAGCAACTTCTTCGCAACCCCTGACTCCCGTGCAACCCCCACTTCTGTGGCTAGTCAAGATCACGCTCTCAGGTGAGGGCCGTCAGCTGCTCTGTCCGTTTCCTACATGTATATACTGTATGTCATGTCACCATATACACTCACCTAAAGAATTATTAGGAACACCATACTAATACGGTGTTGGACCCCCTTTTGCCTTCAGAACTGCCTTAATTCTACGTGGCATTGATTCAACAAGGTGCTGATAGCATTCTTTAGAAATGTTGGCCCATATTGATAGGATAGCATCTTGCACTTGATGGAGATTTGAGGGATGCACATCCAGGGCACGAAGCTCCCGTTCCACCACATCCCAAAGATGCTCTATTGGGTTGAGATCTGGTGACTGTGGGGGCCATTTTAGTACAGTGAGCTCATTGTCATGTTCAAGAAACCAATTTGAAATGATTCAAGCTTTGTGACATGGTGCATTATCCTGCTGGAAGTAGCCATCAGAGGATGGATACATGTTCTCATTCTGTTTACGCCAAATTCGGACTCTACCATTTGAATGTCTCAACAGAAATCGAGACTCATCAGACCAGGCAACATTTTTCCAGTCTTCAACAGTCCAATTTTGGTGAGCTCGTGCAAATTGTAGCCTCTTTTTCCTATTTGTAGTGGAGATGAGTGGTACCCGGTAGGGTCTTCTGCTGTTGTAGCCCATCCGCCTCAAGGTTGTGCGTGTTGTGGCTTCACAAATGCTTTGCATACCTCGGTTGTAACGAGTGGTTATTTCAGTTAACGTTGCTCTTCTATCAGCTTGAATCAGTCGGCCCATTCTCCTCTGACCTCTAGCATCCACAAGGCATTTTTGCCCACAGGACTGCCGCATACTGGATGTTTTTCCCTTTTCACACCATTCTTTGTAAACCCCAGAAATGGTTGTGCGTGAAAATCCCAGTAACTGAGCAGATTGTGAAATACTCAGACCGGCCCGTCTAGCACCAACAACCATGCCACGCTCAAAATTGCTTAAATCACCTTTCTTTCCCATTCTGACATTCAGTTTGGAGTTCAGGAGATTGTCTTGACCAGGACCACACCCCTAAATGCATTGAAGCAACTGCCATGTGATTGGTTGACTAGATAATTGCATTAATGAGAAATAGAACAGGTGTTCCTAATAATTCTTTAGGTGAGTGTATACTGTCACTGTATAAAATGTCATTGTATAATACTGTTGAGGGGGCCCTGACGATAATAATTTTAGTTCTCCTCCTGGATGGACCCCTTCTGAGTTTAGACCCCAAAGCAGCTGTATCCCCTGATTCCTCTATAGCTATGCCCCTGACACTGCCCCTGCACTGTTAGGAATATGGTGCGGGTGTAGCGTGTTTAAATGCAGCAGACATCACATGGAAACGATTTGCCTGGTCACATGACCCTCCATCAGTGGCCATCTTATGGACAGGACCTCTGTGTGGACAGAACAAAATATCTGATAAACAAGGGAGCATACCATATGAAATATAGAAAATGGTGCAGAATTTCACCAAAGACTATATTAGTAAGTGCCATATAATCATCTTACAAACACAATGTTAACAAATAGCCCGAAAGTGGCCAACCTTTTTGATGAAATGCTGAATTTGTAGGTGCAGTCTAAAGGGAAACGCAGAGTCAGAAGATGCACAGAGGTACTGCCTGGTTAACAATCAGGCAGGTGTTGTACATAATGTATGTAAATCAGGACTGCACAGGTGGCAAATGTTAAGCATTACATAACACAAAACTGGATGCTACAATTTTCTGTAAGATGCTGGATGATAACGGCTCAGCTTCATGGATATGAGAGTAGCTGTTATAATTACAGTAATAGGTGAAATAACCATTACGGTAATATAATCAGTTCTTTCTGTATGTCATAGAAGCCTAATCAAAATGGTTTCTAAGATCAAATAAGGATAAACCAGAATATAGTTTTGCTAAACATTCACAAATCCAGCAATTTATTTAAGTGAATCTTTCATCAAAGGATTTTAAGAGGGCAAGTCCCTGGTGAAAGAGGGCACTTTGTGGCCTACCTCTGTACCTACAAGTCATGTGTCTATAATAACAACCTGATTTGTTTCTTAGATAATCTACCCAATTTTTATATGGATGCCTAGGCTGGTTGAGATGCTGTAGGCTGCCTCCCTCTATGTAGTGCATTCAGTATGTTGTGCCAAGGGGTGGAAGACTTGGGGCCCTCTGTGCTCAGGGTCCCACCGGTGGATTCCCTGTGGGCCAGTCTAAGCCTGCACTCCATGTAAGGGCAGTATAGTATGGGGAAAGGTATGTTCTCCTATTAGCCAAAATAGCAGAAAGGATGTTGACGGACGTTTATTGAGGGACATTTTGTACCACCGTCTTAATCTCTACCCTGCTATAGTGATGTCGCGAACATAAAATTTTCAGTTCGCGAACAGCGAACGCGAACTTCCGCAAATGTTCGCGAACTGGCGAACCGGGCGAACCGCCATAGACTTCAATAGACAGGCGAATTTTAAAACCCACAGGGACTCTTTCTGGCCACAATAGTGATGAGAAAGTTGTTTCAAGGGGTCTAACACCTGGACTGTGGCATGCCGGAGGGGGATCTATGGCAAAACTCCCATGGAAAATTACGTAGTGGACGCAGAGTCGGGTTTTAATCCATAAAGGGCATAAATCAACTAACATTCCTAAATTGTTTGGAATAACGTGCTTTAAAACATCCAGTGTGTGTATACGATCAGGTATGATGTTGTATCGATCAGGTAGTGTAAGGGTTACGCCCGCATCACAGACATTGACAGACCAAACTCCCCTTTTAATGCACCGCAAACAGTTCATTTGCACAACCGCAAACTCCCCATTTGCACAAGGTTGGATACCAAGCTAGCCACGTCCCGGTGATGTCATTGAAGGTTTCTTCCTCCACCCAGCCACGTACAACACCAAGGGTCCCCGAAAGGTCAATTGAATTGATTTTTCGAACGGGGAGATGGTTAAAAAAACGCTGGCTCCCTCCCCTTTGTTTTTATCCACGGTGACTGCGTCTGCGCCGTGCAATTTACTGTCACACCCGATATGAGTGGTATTTTCTGTAGTACTATTCTCATCAGTTTAATCCCTCTAACGTCCCCGACTCCCCAATCTGGGGGCCATTTATTAAACAGATTTTTCGGACGGGGAGATGGTTAAAAAAACGCTGGCTCCCTCCACTCTGTTTTAATCCACGGTGACTGCGTCTGCGCCGTGCAATTTACTGTCACACCCGATATGAGTGGTATTTTCTGTAGTACTATTCTCATCAGTTTAATCCCTCTAACGTCCCCAATCTGGGTGCCATTTATTGAATAGATTTTTCGAACGGGGAGATGGTTAAAAAAAACCTGGCTCCCTCCACTCTGTTTTAAACCACGGTGACTGCGTCTGCGCCGTGCAATTTACTGTCACACCCGATATGAGTGGTATTTTCTGTAGTACTATTCTCATCAGTTTAATCCCTCTAACGTCCCCAATCTGGGTGCCATTTATTGAATAGATTTTTCGAACGGGGAGATGGTTAAAAAAACGCTGGCTCCCTCCACTCTGTTTTAAACCACGGTGACTGCATCTGCGCCGTGCAATTTACTGTCACACCCGATATGAGTGGTATTTTCTGTAGTACTATTCTCATCAGTTTAATCCCTCTAACATCCCCAATCTGGGGGCCATTTATTAAATAGATTTTTTGAACGGGGAGATGGTTAAAAAAACGCTGGCTCCCTCCACCGATATGAGTGGTATTTTCTGTAGTATTATTCTCATCAGTTTAATCCCTGTTACGTCCCATATCAGGAATTGCCTTTTATGAAAAAAAATTTAGGCCGGGTACCTTCGACTGCCTTCACAGTGACAGACCAAACTCTCATACACTAAACTGAATTGATTTCAGGAACCGGGAGATGGAAAAAGCAGCTTGGTCGGTCCTCTTACTCCCAAATTGGGGCACTGCGCGTGCACAGAGCAATGTGCTGTGACACCCTATATGAGTGGTGTCTTAACTAGTACTATTGCTATCAGTTTAATCCCTGTTACGGACCCTATCCGGTCGAATTGATTAACCATTGTCGAATCCCCCATTGACATCCCCCTTATAAGCTGTGTAAAGCATATTTTTTAGTTTGGTTTTGAACTGCTGCATCCTTTCCGACTTTTGGTAATTTGGTAACATTTCTGCCACTTTCTGCTTATACCGGGGGTCTAGTAGCGTGGCCACCCGATCGCTTTTGGTCTGACCATAATGAAGCAACGGCCTTATCATCTGGGGTGTGGCAACATTGCCAACACACTTTTATAGAGGTGATGATGATTGCTTCATTGTGATACGCAAGCCCCTTCACCACAACAAGGTAACGATCACGAAGGGGAATTGACACTTGTATGTGCCTTTTTTTTTTGGTTTGTTTTTGCAGCCACAGTGCTGCACCATAGGACAGAAAAATTAGGCATGTACACATGCCTGAAAAATAATGGCACTGTTGCAGACGCTATTGTAGCAGCGGCCGGAAAAATTTATGTTTTCCAGGCAGAAAAGTGACTAAAACATTACGGCTTGAACCCTAGTTGGTGGTGGAGAATTCACGAAAGTCATCCGGTATGCAGACATTAAATACAGTAGCGTGGGGACCATTTTGAGGCCAAGGCATGTAATCAGGCCTTTTGTTAGTCAAACGTATCCCCCACTGTCAGTCCCTTCGGGATCCATGCCTCATTCATCTTTATGAAGGTGAGGTAATCAACACTTTTTTGACCGAGGCGACTTCTCTTGTCAGTGACAATGCCTCCTGCTGCACTGAAGCTCCTTTCTGACAGGACACTTGAAGCAGGGCAGGCCAGAAGTTCTATCGCAAACTGGGATAGCTCAGGCCACAGGTCAAGCCTGCACACCCAGTAGTGAAGGGGTTCATTGCTCCTCAGAGTGTCGATATCTGCTGTTAAGGCGAGGTAGTCTGCTACCTGTCGGTCGAGTCGTTCTCTAAGGCTGGATCCCGAAGGGCTGTGGCGATGAGTAGGACTGAAAAAGCTCCGCATGTCCTCCATCAACAACACATCTGTAAATCGTCCAGTCCTTGCCGCCGTGGTAGGAGGAGGATTACACTCACCTCTTCCCCTGTTAGATTCCTGTTGTGCTGTGACATCTCCCTTATAAGCTGTGTAAAGCATATTTTTTAGTTTGGTTTTGAACTGCTGCATCCTTTCCGACTTTCGGTAATTTTGTAACATTTCTGCCACTTTCTGCTTATACCGGGGGTCTAGTAGCGTGGTCACCCAGTACAGATCGTTCTCCTTTATCCTTTTTATACGTGGGTCCCTCAACAGACATGACAGCATGAAAGACCCCATTTGAACAAGGTTGGATGCAGAGCTTCTCATTTCCCGTTCCTCGTCCTCACTGATGTCATTGACGGTCTGTTCTTCCCCCCAGCCACGTACAACACCATGGGTCCCAGATAGGTGACAACAACGAGCACCCTGGGGTGCCTGCTGTGGTTGGTCTTCCTCCTCCTCAAAGCCGCCACATTCCTCCTCTGACTCCTCTTCCTCATACTCCTCTTCCAGCGTTGCTGCAGGTCCGGCAAGCGATGATGACAAGGCTGTTTCTGGTGGTGATGGTGACCACAACTCTTCCTCTTCCTCTTCACGCTCATCTACAGCCTGATCCAGAACTCTTCGCAGGGCACGCTCCAGGAAGAAAACAAATGGGATGAGGTCGCTGATGGTGCCTTCGGTGCGACTGACTAGGTTTGTCACCTCCTCAAAAGGACGCATAAGCCTACAGGCATTGCGCATGAGTGTCCAGTAACGTGGCAAAAAGATTCCCAGCTCCGCAGAGGCTGTCCTAGCACCCCGGTCATACAAATACTCGTTGACGGCTTTTTCTTGTTGGAGCAGGCGGTCGAACATTAGGAGTGTTGAATTCCAACGTGTCGGGCTGTCGCATATCAAGCGCCTCACTGGCATGTTGTTTCGCCGCTGAATATCGGAAAAGTGCGCCATGGCCGTGTAGGAACGCCTGAAATGGCCACACACCTTCCTGGCCTGCTTGAGGACGTCCTGTAAGCCTGGGTACTTAGACACAAAACGTTGTACGATGAGATTCAACACATGTGCCATGCACGGCACATGTGACAACTTGCCCAAATTTAATGCCGCCAACAGATTGCTTCCATTGTCACACACCACTTTGCCGATCTCCAGTTGGTGCGGGGTCAGCCACTGATCCACCTGTGCGTTCAGGGCGGACAGGAGTGCTGGTCCTGTGTGGCTCTCTGCTTTCAGGCAAGTCAACCCCAAGATAGCGTTACACTGTCGTATCCGGGATGTGGAATAGCCCCTGGGGAGCTGGGGGGAATCAGTTGATGTGCAGCCAGACGCCGCAGCAGAAGAGGACTCAGCCGAGGAGGAAATTAAAGAGGATGGAGTAGGAGTAGAGGAGGTGGCAGTAGGTCTGCCTGCAAGTCGTGGTGGTGTCACCAACTCCGCTGCAGAGCCACGCATTCCATGCTTGTCAGCCGTCAGCAGGTTGACCCAATGCGCAGTATACGTGATATACCTGCCCTGACCGTGCTTTGCAGACCAGGTATCAGTGGTCAGATGGACCCTTGCCCCAACACTGTATGCCAGAGATGCCATGACTTCCTTTTCAATGACATGGTAGAGGTTTGGGATTGCCTTTTTTGAAAAAAAATTTCGTCCGGGTACCTTCCACTGTGGTGTCCCAATAGCGACAAATTTTTTGAAGGCCTCAGACTCTACCAGCTGGTATGGTAAAAGCTGGCGGGCTAAGAGTTCCGTCAAGCCAGCTGTCAGTCGCCGGGCAAGGGGGTGACTTTGTGACATTGGCTTCTTATGCTCAAACATGTCCTTGACAGACACCTGACTGTGGGCAGATGAGCAGGAACTGCTGAAGGTGAGAGATGGAGTGGCGGGTGGTTGAGAGGGGGCAGGGAGGACAGCAGTGGTTGACGTGGCTGAAGATGCAGGACCAGGAGGAGCATGGTGGCTTTGAGTTTGTGTGCTGCTTGTACTCATGTGTTGATCCCATAGGCGTTTGTGATGTGAGATCATGTGCCTTCGCAAAGCAGTTGTACCAAGGTGGGTGTTGGACTTCCCACGACTCAGTTTCTTTTGGCACAGGTTGCAAATGGCATTGCTTTTATCAGAGGCAGACACACAAAAAAAATGCCACACTGCTGAGCTTTGCAATGACGGCATTCTAGTGGTGGCAACAGCATGCGTTGACTGGCGTGCTGTCTGGCTGACCCCAGGTGCCGATACATGCTGTCTGACTGTGCCACTAACTCCTTGCGACGACCTCCCCCTGCTTCCAACTCGTCTCCTCATTCTCTCTGTCTCCCCTTCAGAACTTTCCCCCTCTTCTTCTCTTCGAGCAGGCACCCACGTGGCATCCGTGGACACATCGTCATCATCAACCGCTTCACTTGTATCTGACACCTCAGCAAAGGAAGCAGCAGCGGGTACAACATCATCATCATCACACTGTACGTCCATGTGTGTAATCCTGCCTGACTGAGACATATCCCCGTAATCTACATCATCTGGCAATAATGGTTGCGCATCACTAATTGCATCCAACTGATGTGTAAATAACTCCTCTGACGGATCAAGTGAAGCGGCTGTGGTGGCTGTGGTGGTAGTGGCGACGGGCGGGTGCGTGGTAACTTGAGAGCAGGTGACCGAAGCTGAGTTGGAGGAGGATGGTGCGTCAAGGTTCTTAGCGGAAGCTGTTGAAGATTGGGTGTCCTGTCTAAGCCAGTCAACTACGTCCTCTGAATTTTTCGGGTTCAGGGTACGTGGCCTCTGAAAACTGGGCATTATTCCAGGGACAGTGGAAATCACAGCACCACGACCACGACGGCCCCTGCGGGGTGGCCTGCCTCTGCCTGTCATTTTTTTTTTAGATAAGTGGTACTACGCGTGCTAGGTACTGTGCCACCCGGTATGAGTGGTTGGCACTGGCAGTGGGCACACTACAGTCTGTGGAAGTGGGCCTGACACACACTGGCAGCAGGCAAGCAACTGAATTTAGACTACTGTCTAAAAATTAAATGCCTTATTTATCGGCAAGCTACTGTGCCACCCGGTATCAGTGGTTGGCACTGGCAGTGGGCACACTACAGTCAGTGGAAGCGGGCCTGACACACACTGGCAGCAGGCAAGCAACTGAAATTACACTAAAGTGTAAAAATTAAATGCCTTATTTATCGACAAGCTACTGTGCCACCCGGTATCAGTGGTTGGCACTGGCAGTGGGCACACTACAGTCAGTGGAAGCGGGCCTGACACACACTGGCAGCAGGCAAGCAACTGAATTTAGACTACTGTCTAAAAATTAAATGCCTTATTTATCGGCAAGCTACTGTGCCACCCGGTATCAGTGGTTGGCACTGGCAGTGGGCACACTACAGTCAGTAGAAGCGGGCCTGACACACACTGGCAGCAGGCAAGCAACTGAAATTACACTAAAGTGTAAAAATTAAATGCCTTATTTATCGGCAAGCTACTGTGCCACCCGGTATGAGTGGTTGGCACTGGCAGTGGGCACACTACAGTCAGTGGAAGAGGGCCTGACACACTGACTGGCAGCAGGCAAGCAACTGAATTTAGAGTACTGTCTAAAAATTAAATGCCTTATTTATCGGCAAGCTACTGTGCCACCCGGTATCAGTGGTTGGCACTGGCAGTGGGCACACTACAGTCAGTGGAAGCGGGCCTGACACACACTGGCAGCAGGCAAGCAACTGAAATTACACTAAAGTGTAAAAATTAAATGCCTTATTTATCGGCAAGCTACTGTGCCACCCGGTATCAGTGGTTGGCACTGGCAGTGGGCACACTACAGTCAGTAGAAGCGGGCCTGACACACACTGGCAGCAGGCAAGCAACTGAAATTACACTAAAGTGTAAAAATTAAATGCCTTATTTATCGGCAAGCTACTGTGCCACCCGGTATGAGTGGTTGGCACTGGCAGTGGGCACACTACAGTCAGTGGAAGAGGGCCTGACACACTGACTGGCAGCAGGCAAGCAACTGAATTTAGACTACTGTCTAAAAATTAAATGCCTTATTTATCGGCAAGCTACTGTGCCACCCGGTATCAGTGGTTGGCACTGGCAGTGGGCACACTACAGTCAGTGGAAGCGGGCCTGACACACACTGGCAGCAGGCAAGCAACTGAAATTACACTAAAGTGTAAAAATTAAATGCCTTATTTATCGGCAAGCTACTGTGCCACCCGGTATGAGTGGTTGGCACTGGCAGTGGGCACACTACAGTCAGTGGAAGAGGGCCTGACACACACTGGCAGCAGGCAAGCAACTGAATTTAGACTACTGTCTAAAAATTAAATGCCTTATTTATCGGCAAGCTACTGTGCCACCCGGTATCAGTGGTTGGCACTGGCAGTGGGCACACTACAGTCAGTGGAAGCGGGCCTGACACACACTGGCAGCAGGCAAGCAACTGAATTTAGACTACTGTCTAAAAATTAAATGCCTTATTTATCGGCAAGCTACTGTGCCACCCGGTATCAGTGGTTGGCACTGGCAGTGGGCACACTACAGTCAGTTGAAGTCGGCCTGACACACACTAGCAGCAGGCAAGCAGCTGAAATTACATTAAAGTGTAAAAATTAAATGCCTTTTTTAAGCAAAGTCCTGTGCCAGCCGGTATGAGTGGTGGGCACTGGCAGTGGGCACACTACAGTCAGTGGAAGTCAGCCTGACACACACTGGCAGGCAACTAACCTTAGATTAAAGTGTAAAAATTAAGTGCCTATTTTTTAAGCAAAGTCCTGTGCCACTCGGTATGACAGGGGTGGGCACTGGCAGTGGGCACACTACAGTCAGTTGAAGTCGGCCTGACACACACTAGCAGCAGGCAAGCAGCTGAAATTACATTAAAGTGTAAAAATTAAATGCCTTTTTTAAGCAAAGTCCTGTGCCAGCCGGTATGAGTGGTGGGCACTGGCAGTGGGCACACTACAGTCAGTGGAAGTCAGCCTGACACACACTGGCAGGCAACTAACCTTAGATTAAAGTGTAAAAATTAAGTGCCTATTTTTTAAGCAAAGTCCTGTGCCACTCGGTATGACAGGGGTGGGCACTGGCAGTGGGCACACTACAGTCAGTTGAAGTCGGCCTGACACACACTAGCAGCAGGCAAGCAGCTGAAATTACACTAAAGTGTAAAAATTAAATGCCTTTTTTATGCAAAGTCCTGTGCCAGCCGGTATGAGTGGTGGGCACTGGCAGTGGGCACACTACAGTCAGTGGAAGTCAGCCTGACACACACTGGCAGGCAACTAACCTTAGATTAAAGTGTAAAAATTAAGTGCCTATTTTTTAAGCAAAGTCCTGTGCCACTCGGTATGACAGGGGTGGGCACTGGCAGTGGGCACACTACAGTCAGTTGAAGTCGGCCTGACACACACTAGCAGCAGGCAAGCAGCTGAAATTACATTAAAGTGTAAAAATTAAATGCCTTTTTTAAGCAAAGTCCTGTGCCAGCCGGTATGAGTGGTGGGCACTGGCAGTGGGCACACTACAGTCAGTGGAAGTCAGCCTGACACACACTGGCAGGCAACTAACCTTAGATTAAAGTGTAAAAATTAAGTGCCTATTTTTTAAGCAAAGTCCTGTGCCACTCGGTATGACAGGGGTGGGCACTGGCAGTGGGCACACTACAGTCAGTTGAAGTCGGCCTGACACACACTAGCAGCAGGCAAGCAGCTGAAATTACACTAAAGTGTAAAAATTAAATGCCTTTTTTATGCAAAGTCCTGTGCCAGCCGGTATGAGTGGTGGGCACTGGCAGTGGGCACACTACAGTCAGTGGAAGTCAGCCTGACACACACTGGCAGGCAACTAACCTTAGATTAAAGTGTAAAAATTAAGTGCCTATTTTTTAAGCAAAGTCCTGTGCCACTCGGTATGACAGGGGTGGGCACTGGCAGTGGGCACACTACAGTCAGTTGAAGTCGGCCTGACACACACTAGCAGCAGGCAAGCAGCTGAAATTACATTAAAGTGTAAAAATTAAATGCCTTTTTTAAGCAAAGTCCTGTGCCAGCCGGTATGAGTGGTGGGCACTGGCAGTGGGCACACTACAGTCAGTGGAAGTCAGCCTGACACACACTGGCAGGCAACTAACCTTAGATTAAAGTGTAAAAATTAAGTGCCTATTTTTTAAGCAAAGTCCTGTGCCACTCGGGATGACAGGGGTGGGCACTGGCAGTGGGCACACTACAGTCAGTTGAAGTCGGCCTGACACACACTGGCAGGCAACTAACCTTAGATTAAAGTGTAAAAATGAAGTGCCTTTTTTTTAAGCAAAGTCCTGTGCCACACGGGATGACAGGGGTGGGCACTGGCAGTGGGCACACTACAGTCAGTTGAAGTCGGCCTGACACACACTAGCAGCAGGCAAGCAGCTGAAATTACACTAAAGTGTAAAAATTAAATGCCTTTTTTATGCAAAGTCCTGTGCCAGCCGGTATGAGTGGTGGGCACTGGCAGTGGGCACACTACAGTCAGTGGAAGTCAGCCTGACACACACTGGCAGGCAACTAACCTTAGATTAAAGTGTAAAAATTAAGTGCCTTTTTTTAAGCAAAGTCCTGTGCCACACGGAATGACAGGGGTGAGCACTGGCAGTGGGCACACTACAGTCTGTGGGCCTGCAGCTCCTCACACACAGGCAGGCCAGGCAACTGCAATATGTATATAAAGGAAAAAAAAAAAGCAGACTAATGTTGCAGCCCTAAAAAGGGCTTTTTGGGGTGCTGTCAGGACGCTGTCCTTACAGCAGAGATCAGATGAGTCTTTCAGGACTGGAGTGGACACTGAATTCACTAGCCTAGCTATCGATTTCCCAATTAAATCAGCAGCAGTTACAGTCTCCCTCCTCTCACTAAGACTGCAGCTTCAGAATGAATCTAAAATGGATGCTGTGCAGGAGGTGGGAGGGTCTGGGAGGGAGGGTATGCTGCTGATTGGCTGGAATGTGTCTGCTGACTGTGAGGTACAGGGTCAAAGTTTGCTCAATGATGATGTATAGGGGGCGGACCGAACATCGCATGTGTTCGCCCGGCAGAGGCGAACGCGAACAAGCTATGTTCGCCGGGAACTGTTCGCCGTCGGATAGTTCGGGCCATCTCTACCCTGCTAAGGTCGAGGTGGCACAGGTGGCACATCTCGGCACGTCAGTGCTCCAGAAATGAAATCGATACTACTGTAGCTAGGAGCTGGCTATGACTTCAGATATAATTTACTCCAGTTTTTTTGAATAAATTACGATAAATGTGTGGGCCATCTAGGTCAGGCTACTTTAATATCTGCATCTTTTTGAATAATACAACTGGCTGCATCAGTTCAGAACGGATCTGGTTGTATTATATAAAAAATGAACATGCTGGATCCGGCATCAAATACCATTGTGAGTTAATGGGCGCCAGTTAGTTTTTTTTCGGACATGGCACCATTGACTTACATGTTTTTTTATGCCGGGTCCGGCATGTTTAGTTTCCCATGCCATACACAAAAACGCTGCTTGCAAAAAAACGGAACGCAAAGCATTCTGGTGCAATCCATTCCGGTTTGTCCAGTTTTGTTCCCATTGACATTGAATAGGGACAAAACCAGCGGTTTACTCTGGTTTTGAGATCCTCTGCCTGATCTTAACACTGGAAAGGAAAATGCATATGTTAAAAAGTAGCCTCACCTAGCTATTCCCAGGAAAACCATATATATATATATATATATATATATATATAGATATATATATATATATGTATACAGTCAGGTCCATAAATATTAGACATCGACAGAATTCTAACATTTTTGGCTCTATACACCACCACAATGGATTTTAAATAAAACGAACAAGATGTGCTTTAACTGCAGACTGCTGGTTTGTGTGTGCTTGCACACAGTAGGGTATTTCTTTGGCGCACAAAATACGACCTCAATTGAGACTTTTGGTGAAATAGCTGTTTTATTGTTCAGTAGACAACGCGTTTCGGAGTTTATCACTCCTTTCTCAAGTCTTGGGGGCGGCGCCCCTAGCAACCAGACGCACCAGAAGAAGCTCCAGCCATCTGGCCACTCTTTTTGCCGACGCCCCCAAGACTTGAGAAAGGAGGGATAAACTCCGAAACGCGTGTGTGTTATTCTCTCATTATCCCAATTACAATGAGCAGATAAAAAGTCCAGAGTTCTTTTCATGTGTGCTATTTGCATTTGGATTCTGTTGCTGTCAACTCTCAAGATGTGATCCAAAGAGCTGTCACTATCAGTGAAGCAAGCCATCATTAGGCTAAAAAACAAACAAAAAAAAAACATCAGAGAGATAGCAAAAACATTAGGCGTGGCCAAAACAACTGTTTAGAACATTCTTAAAAAGAAGGAACGCACCAGTGAGTTCAGCAACACCAAAAGACCAGGAAGACCACGGAAAACAACTGTAGTGGATGACCGAAGAATTCTTTCCCTGGTGAAGAAAACACCCTTCACAACAGTTGGCCAGATCAAGAACACTCTCCAGGTGGTAGGTGTATGTGTGTCAAAGTCAACAATCAAGAGAAGACTTCACCAGAGTGAATACAGAGGGTTCACCACAAGATGTAAACCATTGGTGAGCCTCAAAAGGAAGGCCAGATTAGAGTTTGCCAAACGACATCTAAAAAAGCCTTCACAGTTCTGGAACAACAGCCTATGGACAGATGAGACCAAGATCATCTTGTACCAGAGTGATGGGAAGAGAAGAGTATGGAGAACGAAAGGAACTGCTCATGATCCTAAGCATACCACCTCATCAGTTAAGCATCGTGGTGGTAGTGTCATGGCATGGGCATGTATGGCTGCCAATGGAACTGGTTCTCTTGTATTTATTGATGATGTGACTTAGGGGTGGGCGGTATAGGCGATATAGGCGATATAAATTTGGGCCACGATCTGGATTTTCGCCATATCACCTATATCGCCGGACTGCGATATGATTGCGCTCTCTGCGCGCACCATTTTCTCCTGAGCCGGCCGGCACAGTGGAGGGAGAAGGAGGGAGTCCCTCCCTCCCCACTGTGCGCGGCTGCCGCTGAACACCAATGAGGACAGAGTAGGAGGAGGAGGGGAGGGACTGTGGCCACTGTGCCACCAATGAATGTGCCGGCCATATCCCACAGGGTCCCCCCCCTCCCCCCCATCATTGGTGGCAGTGGGCAGTTCAGATCAGAGTACCAGCAGTGTAATGCTGGGGCTCCGATCGGTGTAATCGGCTGGGGCTGCTCACTAACATACCATGGCAGCCAGGGCTTCAGTAGCGTCCTGGCTGCCATGGTAACCGATCGGAGCCCCAGCATTACACTCAAATTTGGATGTAAATACCCTCAAATTAAAGCTGACAGTCTGCAGTTAAAGCACATCTTGTTCGTTTCATTTCAAATCTATTGTGGTGGTGTATAGAGCCAAAAATGTTAGAATTGTGTTGATGTCCCAATATTTATGGACCTGACTGCATATACAGTACCTTGCAAAAGTATTCACCCCCCCCTTTTTTTTTTTTTTTTAAATTGGGGTCACATTCAAATCAGAATTTTTGGCAATTCAATATGGCAAGCTTTTCAAAATGGCATCAGCCATTTTTCATATCAGAGGACAGGAAAGATGAGAAAGGAGAATCACATGAACCCAGGCAGTGTGTGTATACACACCAGCAGGCATTTGCAACCAAAAAGCGATAAAAATCCTACAGTGCAGTGTGTTTTTAAACATGCTGTTTCTTTCCACCAGCTACCATCTACCTACAGCTCTGGGAGACAGCTATGGGGGCGGCCTGTGCGCCCTCGTATGCTAATCTCTTCCTGGGGCTGTGGAATAGGGAGCTATGCATGTCTGATGACAGTGCGTTGATGGACCGGGTCATTTTTTGGGCCCGGTACATCGACAATATTTTCCTGATATTGCAGGGCACTTCCGATACACTCTGCCAATTCATGGAGGGTCTAAATGATAATAATTACAACATTCATTTGACCTTCAAACATGATAAAGAGCAAATTGAGTTCTTGGATGTCTTGATCAGACGTGATCCTCTGGGTTTTTTGAAAACCGATGTATATAGGAAGGATACGGCTGTCAATGCACTCTTACATGCGTCATCTTCTCACCCCCCTCAGACAATTAAGGCAATACCTACCGGTCAGTTCATTAGGATTAGAAGTGTGTGTTCCACCGATGAAGATTTTGAGGCCCAGGCAAACATCCTACGACAACGTTTTTTGGAAGGAGGATACAGTAAGAGATCAGTGAAGAAGGCATATAATCGCGCAAAACATTCAGCGCGACAGGATCTCATTCACCCCAAACCAAAAAAGAAAGCAACCGATATGGTAAGATATATTACCCATTACCACTCACAGTGGCAGCATATGCATGAAGTGCTGGAGAGATTTTGGCCGATATTGAGGGCGGATCCAACATTAGATAAGATCTTACCACCGTATCCATCTTTGGTGGCCAGGAGAGCTAAGAACTTGGGGGACCATCTTGTTAGATCCTACTATACCCCTCCAGCACAGTGTACAATCTTTGGTTCCAAGGGACCCAAATGGGGTTGCTCCCCCTGTGGCAAGTGCGTGGCCTGCGATAATATCTTAAAAACTACTGAATTTACCAACTCTGCACAAACTAAAACATACCGAATCACCCATTGCATTTCATGTACCACTAGGGGGGTAATTTATCATGCTACTTGCCCATGTCCAAAAATTTATGTTGGTTTGACAAGCAGAGAACTAAAGATACGTGTCCGTGAACACGTTCGGGGCGTCATAAAGTCCAAAGATTCCACTGATTTAACCGATCTCAAACCCATTCCGAAGCATTTTAGAAGACTCCATGACAGCGATCCCTTGCTCTTGAAAATCTGTGGGATCGATCATATCGATTTAGGAATGCGAGGGGGCAATGTGATGAAGTGTTTGGCTCAACGTGAGACGAAGTGAATTTGGACCTTAGACACTATGCAACCTAAAGGCCTCAATGATGCTCTGTCCTATGCCCCATTTCTGCAATGAGCACCATTATTCTTTTTATCTATTGTCGTTTTATGTTTTTTATTCTCTTGCTCATTTATGTCTATCTTAATGTTTATGTTCTCCTGTTTGAGATTTGTCATTTATGCTGCTTTTTTATATGTTTAGGATACTGTAGCTATACTCACCTTTTTACAAGGACCTTGGATGTATCCGTTTGGACTCGCTTTTCCATCATGATTGAAGACAGGAGTGTCACAGGATTTTCCTTCATCATTTGATCGACGCTCAAGATTACCTCATCAGTAACGTGTTATCCCATTTATTCATTATCTTCTTTTTTCACTTTCACTCTTTTCATGTATTCAACATCACTTTTTTTCTTTTCACATTTTTTTCATATATAAATACAGTATTTTTTTCACTTTTCCACTTTTCACTCTTTATCTATTCATTCTCCCGTTTCTTTTGTTTGTAGGACTATTTCCCATATGTTTTGACTATCACTGCCCTTCTGCCACTCCGCTCATTTTGTAATACTGAGCGCAATATGATTTTATCACATACAGTACAGACCAAAAGTTTGGACACACCTTCTCATTCAAAGAGTTTTCTTTATTTTCATGACTATGAAGGCATCAAAACTATGAATTAACACATGTGGAATTATATACATAACAAACAAGTGTGAAACAACTGAAAATATGTCATATTCTAGGTTCTTCAAAGTAGCCACCTTTTGCTTTGATTACTGCTTTGCACACTCTTGGCATTCTCTTGATGAGCTTCAAGAGGTAGTAGTCCCCTGAAATGGTCTTCCAACAGTCTTGAAGGAGTTCCCAGAGATGCTTAGCACTTGTTGGCCCTTTTGCCTTCACTCTGCGGTCCAGCTCACCCCAAACCATCTCGATTGGGTTCAGGTCCGGTGACTGTGGAGGCCAGGTCATCTGGCGCAGCACCCCATCACTCTCCTTCATGGTCAAATAGCCCTTACTTTCAAAGTTTTCCCAATTTTTCGGCTGACTGACTGACCTTCATTTCTTAAAGTAATGATGGCCACTCGTTTTTCTTTACTTAGCTGCTTTTTTCTTGCCATAATACCAATTCTAACAGTCTATTCAGTAGGACTATCAGTTGTGTATCAACCTGACTTCTCCTCAATGCAACTGATGGTCCCAACCCCATTTATAAGGCAAGAAATCCCACTTATTAAACCTGACAGGGCACACCTGTGAAATGAAAACCATTTCAGGGGACTACCTCTTGAAGCTCATCAAGAGAATGCCAAGAGTGTGCAAAGCAGTAATCAAAGCAAAAGGTGGCTACTTTGAAGAACCTAGAATATGACATATTTTCAGTTGTTTCACACTTGTTTGTTATGTATATAATTCCACATGTGTTAATTCATAGTTTTGATGCCTTCAGTGTGAATCTACAATTTTCATAGTCATGAAAATAAAGAAAACTCTTTAAATGAGAAGGTGTGTCCAAACTTTTGGTATGTACTGTATGTATGGTCAATATTTCATATATCTGAGTATTTCCCCTTCTTATCCTTCATTACCTTCTCACTATCATTCATGTCTTCACTACATAATCGCAGCGATACTATGTCCTCTGGTCTATTTTTTTGCTTATGATGTCTGGCGATCAAGTGACGGCGGGTCGCGATCACGTGACCTATCCCTTTTGACATCGGCGGCCGCGTGACGGGCCATCACGTGACCGCCGTTCGTCTCATAGGATCATCATGACATCACCTAAGGTCCTTGTCTGATTACTTTGGTGAGCGCAAGGGCGGCCGTGCGATTGGCCACCGCACGACCGCTCCGTGACAACATCCATTGGCAGGGCCGTGATAGGATGATGTTTTATCCATATCATTTGTTTTTAATTTATGTTAATGTAGCAGCACTTGATTGGAGGAGTATCCCTTTAAATAGCAGGAAGAACCGCATCCCCAGAGGAAGGTTTCCACCGAAATGCGCGTCAGGGTGTGCGATCTTCCTGTGGAGATATCATTCATATTTACGGTATGTGACTATTTACACCTCTATTTCAGTTTACTATGTGTACCATCTGTGAGCCACTTAACAGGGCAGGGATGCGATTTTTGTTGTTTACATAGGGTTTGCTCATGCACTTTACTTATATGGCACTTTGCACTTTATTAATCATGTTGCTCATCTTATAGACTCATCCTTACATCCTCTTCCCAGGCTCCTCTTTAGTCACACCTTTTATTTATATCTCCCAGGGTTGTACCGCACTTTCGATTTTGATATGTCTGTCATTTCATATTATATGTCTTTTTAATATGTACTTCAATAAAATATATATTTTTATAGCTAATTAGTCTCAGTGTTTGTCTATAGGTTTTCCAGTATTTCTGAGTTAGCTTTGCTAGAGGGGCTCATGCCATTTATTGCTTTACGCATTCCTTATGTAACCTCTCTTTAGTTTAATAGGTAGAGCAGGGGTATATCACAGCCACAAATTGGTGAATTTCACCCGAAAATGTAACAGACAAATTTGTGAAATGTTTTTGCCTGTCTACTAGGTAGAGCAGGGGTATATCACAGCTGAAAATTGGTGAATTTCACCCGAGAATGTAACAGACAAATTAGTGAAATTTATTTAACTGTCTACTAGGTAGAGCAGGGGTATATCACAGCCAAAAATTGGTGAATTGAACCCGAAAATGTAACATACAAATTAGTGAAATGTTTTTCCCTGTCTACTAGGTAGAGCAGGGGTATATCACAGCCAAAAATTGGGGAATTTCACCCAATAATGTAACAGGCAAAATAGTAAAATTTATTTACCTGTCTACTAGGTAGAGCAGGGGTATATCACAGCCAACAATTGATGAATTTCACCCGAAAATGTAACAGACAGATTAGTGAAATTTATTTACCTGTCTACTAGGTAGAGCAGGGGTATATCACAGCCAAAAATTTGTGAATTTCACACGAGAATGTAACAGGCAAATTTGTGAAATTAATTACCTGTCTACTATGTAGAGCAGGGGTATATCACAGCCAAAAATTGGTGAATTTCACACGAGAATGTAACAGACAGATCAGTGAAATGTATTTACCTGTCTACTAGGTAGAGCAGTGGTGTATCACAGCCCGAAATTTGTGAATTTTACCCGAAAATGTAACAGACAAATTAGTGAAATGTTTTTCCCTGTCTACTAGGTAGAGCAGGGGTATATCACAGCCAAAAATTGGTGAATTTCACCCAATAATGTAACAGACAAATTAGTGAAATTTATTTACCTGTCCACTAGGTAGAGCAGGGGTATATCACAGCCAAAAATTGGTGAATTTCACCCAAGAATGTAACAGACAAATTAGTGAAATTTATTTAACTGTCTACTAGGTAGAGCAGTGGTATATCACAGCCAAAAATTGGTGAATTGAACCCAAAAATGTAACATATAAATTAGTGAAATGTTTTTCTCTGTCTACTAGGTAGAGCTGGGGTATATCACAGCCAAAAATTGGGGAATTTCACCCGAGAATGTAACAGGCAAAATAGTAAAATTTATTTACCTGTCTACTAGGTAGAGCAGGGGTATATCACAGCCAACAATTGATGAATTTCACCCGAAAATGTAACAGACAGATTAGTGAAATTTATTTACCTGTCTACTAGGTAGAGCAGGGGTATATCACAGCCAAAAATTGGTGAATTTCACATGAGAATGTAACAGGCAAATTTGTGAAATTAATTACCTGTCTACTATGTAGAGCAGGGGTATATCACAGCCAAAAATTGGTGAATTTCACACGAGAATGTAACAGACAGATCAGTGAAATGTATTTACCTGTCTACTAGGTAGAGCAGTGGTGTATCACAGCCCGAAATTTGTGAATTTTACCCGAAAATGTAACAGACAAATTAGTGAAATGTTTTTCCCTGTCTACTAGGTAGAGCAGGGGCATATCACAGCCAAAAATTGGTGAATTTCACCTGAGAATGTAACAGACAAAATAGTAAAATTTATTTACCTGTCTACTAGGTAGAGCAGGGGTATATCACAGCCAACAATTGATGAATTTCACCCGAAAATGTAACAGACAGATTAGTGAAATTTATTTACCTGTCTACTAGGTAGAGCAGGGGTATATCACAGCCAAAAATTGGTGAATTTCACACGAGAATGTAACAGGCAAATTTGTGAAATTAATTACCTGTCTACTATGTAGAGCAGGGGTATATCACAGCCAAAAATTGGTGAATTTCACACGAGAATGTAACAGACAGATCAGTGAAATGTATTTACCTGTCAACTAGGTAGAGCAGTGGTGTATCACAGCCCGAAATTTGTGAATTTTACCCGAAAATGTAACAGACAAATTAGTGAAATGTTTTTCCCTGTCTACTAGGTAGAGCAGGGGCATATCACAGCCAAAAATTGGTGAATTTCACCTGAGAATGTAACAGACAAAATAGTAAAATTTATTTACCTGTCTACTAGGTAGAGCAGGGGTATATCACAGCCAACAATTGATGAATTTCACCCGAAAATGTAACAGACAGATTAGTGAAATTTATTTACCTGTCTACTAGGTAGAGCAGGGGTATATCACAGCCAAAAATTGGTGAATTTCACACGAGAATGTAACAGGCAAATTTGTGAAATTAATTACCTGTCTACTATGTAGAGCAGGGGTATATCACAGCCAAAAATTGGTGAATTTCACACGAGAATGTAACAGACAGATCAGTGAAATGTATTTACCTGTCAACTAGGTAGAGCAGTGGTGTATCACAGCCCGAAATTTGTGAATTTTACCCGAAAATGTAACAGACAAATTAGTGAAATGTTTTTCCCTGTCTACTAGGTAGAGCAGGGGCATATCACAGCCAAAAATTGGTGAATTTCACCTGAGAATGTAACAGACAAAATAGTAAAATTTATTTACCTGTCTACTAGGTAGAGCAGGGGTATATCACAGCCAACAATTGATGAATTTCACCCGAAAATGTAACAGACAGACTAGTGAAATTTATTTACCTGTCTACTAGGTAGAGCAGGGGTATATCACAGCCAACAATTGATGAATTTCACCCGAAAATGTAACAGACAGATTAGTGAAATTTATTTACCTGTCTACTAGGTAGAGCAGGGGTATATCACAGCCAAAAATTGGTGAATTTCACACGAGAATGTAACAGGCAAATTTGTGAAATTAATTACCTGTCTACTAGGTAGAGCAGGGGTATATCACAGCCAAAAATTGGTGAATTTCACACGAGAATGTAACAGACAGATCAGTGAAATGTATTTACCTGTCTACTAGGTAGAGCAGTGGTGTATCACAGCCCGAAATTTGTGAATTTTACCCGAAAATGTAACAGACAAATTAGTGAAATGTTTTTCCCTGTCTACTAGGTAGAGCAGGGGTATATCACAGCCACAAATTGGTGAATTTCACCCGAAAATGTAACAGACAAATTTGTGAAATGTTTTTGCCTGTCTACTAGGTAGAGCAGGGGTATATCACAGCTGAAAATTGGTGAATTTCACCAGAGAATGTAACAGACAAATTAGTGAAATTTATTTAACTGTCTACTAGGTAGAGCAGGGGTATATCACAGCCAAAAATTGGTGAATTGAACCCGAAAATGTAACATACAAATTAGTGAAATGTTTTTCCCTGTCTACTAGGTAGAGCAGGGGTATATCACAGCCAAAAATTGGGGAATTTCACCCAATAATGTAACAGGCAAAATAGTAAAATTTATTTACCTGTCTACTAGGTAGAGCAGGGGTATATCACAGCCAACAATTGATGAATTTCACCCAAAAATGTAACAGACAGATTAGTGAAATTTATTTACCTGTCTACTAGGTAGAGCAGGGGTATATCACAGCCAAAAATTTGTGAATTTCACACGAGAATGTAACAGGCAAATTTGTGAAATTAATTACCTGTCTACTATGTAGAGCAGGGGTATATCACAGCCAAAAATTGGTGAATTTCACACGAGAATGTAACAGACAGATCAGTGAAATGTATTTACCTGTCTACTAGGTAGAGCAGTGGTGTATCACAGCCCGAAATTTGTGAATTTTACCCGAAAATGTAACAGACAAATTAGTGAAATGTTTTTCCCTGTCTACTAGGTAGAGCAGGGGTATATCACAGCCAAAAATTGGTGAATTTCACCCAATAATGTAACAGACAAATTAGTGAAATTTATTTACCTGTCCACTAGGTAGAGCAGGGGTATATCACAGCCAAAAATTGGTGAATTTCACCCAAGAATGTAACAGACAAATTAGTGAAATTTATTTAACTGTCTACTAGGTAGAGCAGTGGTATATCACAGCCAAAAATTGGTGAATTGAACCCAAAAATGTAACATATAAATTAGTGAAATGTTTTTCTCTGTCTACTAGGTAGAGCTGGGGTATATCACAGCCAAAAATTGGGGAATTTCACCCGAGAATGTAACAGGCAAAATAGTAAAATTTATTTACCTGTCTACTAGGTAGAGCAGGGGTATATCACAGCCAACAATTGATGAATTTCACCCGAAAATGTAACAGACAGATTAGTGAAATTTATTTACCTGTCTACTAGGTAGAGCAGGGGTATATCACAGCCAAAAATTGGTGAATTTCACATGAGAATGTAACAGGCAAATTTGTGAAATTAATTACCTGTCTACTATGTAGAGCAGGGGTATATCACAGCCAAAAATTGGTGAATTTCACACGAGAATGTAACAGACAGATCAGTGAAATGTATTTACCTGTCTACTAGGTAGAGCAGTGGTGTATCACAGCCCGAAATTTGTGAATTTTACCCGAAAATGTAACAGACAAATTAGTGAAATGTTTTTCCCTGTCTACTAGGTAGAGCAGGGGTATATCACAGCTGAAAATTGGTGAATTTCACCTGAGAATGTAACAGACAAAATAGTAAAATTTATTTACCTGTCTACTAGGTAGAGCAGGGGTATATCACAGCCAACAATTGATGAATTTCACCCGAAAATGTAACAGACAAATTAGTGAAATTTATTTACCTGTCTACTAGGTAGAGCAGGGGTATATCACAGCCAACAATTGGTGAATTTCACACGAGAATGTAACAGGCAAATTTGTGAAATTAATTACCTGTCTACTATGTAGAGCAGGGGTATATCACAGCCAAAAATTGGTGAATTTCACACGAGAATGTAACAGACAGATCAGTGAAATGTATTTACCTGTCAACTAGGTAGAGCAGTGGTGTATCACAGCCCGAAATTTGTGAATTTTACCCGAAAATGTAACAGACAAATTAGTGAAATGTTTTTCCCTGTCTACTAGGTAGAGCAGGGGCATATCACAGCCAAAAATTGGTGAATTTCACCTGAGAATGTAACAGACAAAATAGTAAAATTTATTTACCTGTCTACTAGGTAGAGCAGGGGTATATCACAGCCAACAATTGATGAATTTCACCCGAAAATGTAACAGACAGACTAGTGAAATTTATTTACCTGTCTACTAGGTAGAGCAGGGGTATATCACAGCCAACAATTGATGAATTTCACCCGAAAATGTAACAGACAGATTAGTGAAATTTATTTACCTGTCTACTAGGTAGAGCAGGGGTATATCACAGCCAAAAATTGGTGAATTTCACACGAGAATGTAACAGGCAAATTTGTGAAATTAATTATCTGTCTACTAGGTAGAGCAGGGGTATATCACAGCCAAAAATTGGTGAATTTCACACGAGAATGTAACAGACAGATCAGTGAAATGTATTTACCTGTCTACTAGGTAGAGCAGTGGTGTATCACAGCCCGAAATTTGTGAATTTTACCCGAAAATGTAACAGACAAATTAGTGAAATGTTTTTCCCTGTCTACTAGGTAGAGCAGGGGCATATCACAGCCAAAAATTGGTGAATTTCACCTGAGAATGTAACAGACAAAATAGTAAAATTTATTTACCTGTCTACTAGGTAGAGCAGGGGTATATCACAGCCAACAATTGATGAATTTCACCCGAAAATGTAACAGACAGACTAGTGAAATTTATTTACCTGTCTACTAGGTAGAGCAGGGGTATATCACAGCCAAAAATTGGTGAATTTCACACGAGAATGTAACAGGCAAATTTGTGAAATTAATTACCTGTCTACTATGTAGAGCAGGGGTATATCACAGCCAAAAATTGGTGAATTTCACACGAGAATGTAACAGACAGATCAGTGAAATGTATTTACCTGTCAACTAGGTAGAGCAGTGGTGTATCACAGCCCGAAATTTGTGAATTTTACCCGAAAATGTAACAGACAAATTAGTGAAATGTTTTTCCCTGTCTACTAGGTAGAGCAGGGGCATATCACAGCCAAAAATTGGTGAATTTCACCTGAGAATGTAACAGACAAAATAGTAAAATTTATTTACCTGTCTACTAGGTAGAGCAGGGGTATATCACAGCCAACAATTGATGAATTTCACCCGAAAATGTAACAGACAGACTAGTGAAATTTATTTACCTGTCTACTAGGTAGAGCAGGGGTATATCACAGCCAAAAATTGGTGAATTTCACACGAGAATGTAACAGACAGATCAGTGAAATTTATTTACCTGTATACTAGGTAGAGCAGGAGTGTATCACAGCCAAAAATTTGTGAATTTCACCCGAAAATGTAACAGACAAATTAGTGAAATGTTTTTCCCTGTCTACTAGGTAGAGCAGGGGTATATCACAGCCAAACATTGGTGAATTTCACCCGAAAATGTAACAGACAAATTAGTGAAATTTATTTTTCTGTCTACTAGGTATAGCAGGGGTATATCACAGCCAAAAATTGGTGAATTTCAGTATCAATTTCAGTCAATTGTAACAGACAAATTAGTAAAATGACATAAAATAAAATAAATACAAAAAAAAATAAAAAATCTTGATGTATGAGGTGGAGATCCATATGGAGTAGGAGGTTGAGGAGGCGGTGGACGTAGCTGTGTAGATGGAAGCGGCGTTGGAGGAGGACGAGGTAGCCAACACTGGTTTTTGGTAGAGGTGGGACGAATCAAATTTTTTCGCATCAGAATCCGAAAACGTTCTCGAATCTATCGAATCTTTCGAATCTCGAATCCTACGAATTCTGTACATAAGAATTGTGTGAACGGTGTAAGAAACAAAGTGATCCAAACACTTACGGGGGGGATCTGTGGATGACACTGCTATGGGGGGGATCTGTGGATGGCACTGTTATGGGGATCTGTGGATGGCACTGTTATGGGGATCTCCGGTGGCACTGTTATGGGGGATCTGTGTATGGCACTGCTATGGGGGGATCTGTATATGGCACTGTTATGGGGGATCTGTGGGTAGCACTGTTATGGGGCATCACTGGAAGGCACTGTTAAGGGGGATCTCTGGATGGCACTGTTATGGGGATCTCTGGATGGCACTGTTATGGGGGATCTCTGGATGGCACTGTGATAGGGGGATCTGTGGAAGACACATATATACAGCGATGGACTGGCCATCGGGAGTACCGGGAGAATCCCGGTGGGCCGATCGAATTATGGGCCGGCCAGGGCCGCCATCAGGGGGCCCTGGCCGCACGACCCCCCTGCACGCACAGTACACTCAGCGGCGGCATCACTACCAGACGGGGGCGGGGCGGTTATCAGCGAGGCCCTGATAGACTGAAGAGAGATGTTAGCCCCGCCCCCGGCTCAGCTGAATAGATGGATGTGAGCCCCGCCTCCTGCTTCGCCCTCCAGCGCAGCTGAATGAATGTGAGCCCCTCCCCTACTGCTGCTCCGCCCCCCGTTTAGCAGAATGGATGGCTGTGAGCACCGCCACCACCCCTCCTGCCGCTCCGCCCCCGGCTCTGCTGAATGGATGGATGTGAGCCACGCCTCTCTTGTTTCCCCGCCCCTCTATTTGCTCCGCCCCCGGCTCTGCTGAATGGATGTATGTGAGCCCCGCCCCTTTATTTGCTCCGCCCTCGGTGGGCCGGTCAGTGGGCCGGTCTGGCTGAAGTCCAGGGCCACTTTATTGTCCCAGTCCATCCCTGCATATATAGCATCTTATGCTATGTGCAATCCACAGATCCCCCCCATAACAGTGTCCCTGCAGTGTGAATGACCCCCAATACAGGGGCTGGGGGCCAGCATCTGGATTAGAAATGACAGCGGGGACCAATGCAGTCCCTGTATTCAAATGCACCGGCCCCGCTCACTGTAGTATAATCTTATGATCTAACCTGCATTGTTAAGATATAATAATCCATCTGTATTACTTACATTACAACATTAAGTTCTGTAGCAGAGAGGAGGCAGGCCGGAAGGACGGGCGGGCGGCGCGTCACTCACTACTTCACGCGCCCGTGCCGCCTGCTTCATTCATAAAGTGGGTGGCGCAGGCACGTGATGTAGTGAGTGACGCGCCACCCACCTGTCCTCCCGGCCTGCCTCCTCCCTCCCTCGCTAAGAAACTTAATGTTGTAATGTAAGTAATACAGATGGATTATTATATCTTAACAATGCAGGTTAGATCATAAGATTTTCCTACAGTGAGCGGGGCCGGTGCATAAGAATACAGGGACTGCACCGGTCCCCGCTGTCATGCATTCGTCGGATTAGAATTTAGTAAATGAGGTCGGGATTCATGGATTCGACGGATTTGTCATCCCACCTCTAGTTTTTGGTTTTATTTATTTATTTATGGTATATATTAGGGTTCACCCCAAAAGAGTGGGAAATACAACAATGAGCAATTGCGCTGTAGTATAACAATGGCTGGGTAAGGCCGGTATAGATGTCTATTCTGCACAAGGTACGGACAAATCCTGTGGGATCCATGCCTGGTACATTTTAATGAACGTGAGCTTGTCCACATTGGCTGTGGACAGGTGACTGCGCTTGTCTGTGATAACGCCCCCCTGCCGTGCTAAACACACGTTCAGACAATACACTGGCTGCAGGGCAGGCCAGCACCTCCAAGGCGTAAAGGGCAAGCTCAGACCATGTGCCCAATTTGGAGACCCAGAAGTTGAAGGGTGCAGACCCGTCATTCAGTACTTGTAGGCGTGTGCACACATACTGCTCCACCATGTTGCTGAAATGCTGCCTCCTGCTAAGACGTTCCATATCAGCTAGTGGTGCTTGTTGTTGTGGCGTGCTGACAAAGCTTTTCCACATTCCGGCCATGCTAACCCTGCATTCTGAGGTGCTGGTGGTGCCCCAGCTGCGTTGGCGACATCTTGATCCTACTTTGCCTTCACCTTGTGCTTCCACTGTGCCCCTGCTGTCAGGTGGGAATACCACCAGCAGCGCGTCTATCAGCGTGTGCTTATATTCGCGCATCTTACGATCACGCTCCAGTGACGAAATTAAGGACGATGCATTGTCCTTGTAACGGGGATCCAGCAGTGCGGCCACCCAGTAATCAGCACAAGTTAGAATGTTACAACTCGGCGGTCGTTGCGGAGACACTGGAGCATGTAATCGCTCATGTGTGCCAGGCTGCCCAGAGGCAACAACAAGCTGTCCTCTGTGGCAGGTGTATCGTCTGTGTCCTCTGTATCTCCCCAGCCATGCACCAGTGATGGCCATGAGCTGGTCTGGGTGCCACCCTGCTGTGAACACAGTTCCTCCTCCTCCATCTCCTCCTACTCATCCTCCACCTCGTCATCCTCCAGAACTGTCCCTGGCTGGACAATTGTTTACCTGGAGTTTGTGGGTGCAGGAACCCACCCTCGGAGCCACTTGTAAATAACTGGCCTGAAACCCTATGAAATGATCCCTCTTCCTCCTCCTGTGCCACATCCTCTTCCATCATCGCCCGAAGTGTTTTTTCAAGGAGGCCTAGAAGTGGGATAGTAATGCTGAGAACGGCGTCATCGGCTATGTTGGTGGAGTACTCGAAACAGTGCAACAAGGCACACAGGTCTTGCATGGAGGTCCAGTCATTGATGGTGAATTGGTGCTGTTTCGCAGAACAACTCAACCATACGTGCTGCAGCTTAAACTCCACTATCGCCTGCTGCTGCTCACACAGTCTGGCCAGCATGTGCAAGGTGGAGTTCCACCTTGTGGGCACGTCGCATATGAGGCGGTGAGCGGGAAGGCCGAAGTTACGCTGTAACGCTGACAGGCGAGCAACAGCAGGGTGAGAACGCCGAAAGCGTGCACAGACGGCCCGCACTTTCTGCAGCAGCTCTGACATATCGGGGTAATTTTTAAGGAACCTCTGCACCTCCAAATTCAGCACATGTGCAAGGCAAGCGATGTGCATCAAACCGACTGGTCCCAGAGCTGCTACGAGATTTCGCCCATTATTGCACACCAACCACTCATCCGTCTGTTCTTCCATGCCCGTCCACAGCTCCTGCGTGGTGTGTTTCCCCCCCCCCCCCAAACAGATAAGTTTTAAAACTGCCTGCTGTCGTTTACCCCTGGCTGTGCTGAAGTTGGTGGTGAAGGTGTTATGCTGACTGGATAAGGAGGCTGCAGAGGATGAGGAAAAAGAGTAGGAGGAGGAAGCAACAGGATGAAAACTGAAGCGCCCTGCAATCCTCGGTGGTGGAAGGACATGCGCGAAACTGCTATCCGCCTCAGGCCCAGCCACCACTGCATTTACCCAGTGTGCTGTTAGGGAGATATAACGTCCCTGACTGTGCTTACTGGTCCACGTATCCATAGTTAGGTGGACCTTGCCACAGATGGCGTTGCGCAGTCCACACCTGATTTTGTCCCCCACTTGGTTGTGCAGGGAAGGGATGGCTCGTCTGGAAAAGTAGTGGAGGCTAGGCATGACGTACTGTGGGACAGCCACCGCCATAAGGCTTTTAAAACTCTCCGTCTCCACCGGCCGGAATGACAGCATTTCAAAGGCCAGTCATTTTGAAATGCTGGCATTCAGGGCCAGGGATCGCGAGTGGGTAGGGGGGTACTTCCTCTTCCGCACCAGTGTTTGGAAGATAGAGAGCTGAACGCTTCCATGGGGAATTGCGAAGATGCTTGGGTCAGGTGTTGGTGTTGCTGGCAGATCCTCTGTTTGCAGGGTGGCAGGTGCCAGTGTCACTCCAGAGGTGGATGAAGAGGCTGAGACTGCAGAAGAAGAGGAAGCAGGAGGAGCCAGAGACCTTTCTTTGTTTTTGAGGTGTCTACTCCACTGCAGCTCGTGCTTTGCACTTAGATGCCTGGTCATGCAGGTTGTGCTAAGGTTGAGAACGTTTCTGCCTCGCTTTAGCCTCTGATTGCACAGCATGCAAACCACTCGTGTCTTGTCGTCAGCACATTGTCTGAAGAACTGCCATGCCAGGGAACTCCTTGGAGCTGGTTTTGGTGTGCTCGGTCCCTTGCTGCGTTGGGCAGTAGCAGGCGTACTGTCTAGGGGACAGCCGCTCCGCTTTTGCACCCTGCCTCCTCTTCTGCTGTGCTGGTGGCTCTGTGCGACCACCGCCTCTTCCTCCAAACTACACAGGTCACTCGCATGACCTTGATTCCATGTGGGGTCGAGGACCTCATCGTCCTCCACATCATCTTCCACCCAGTCTTTACCCCTGCCCTCCTTGTCGGTCTGCACACTGCAGAAAGCCACAGCAATTGGCTCCCGTGTTTTTTCATCATCCGAGACGTGCCGCGGTGGTCCTCCTATGTACTCATCTTGAAACATAAGTGGTTGGGCATCGGTGCACTCAATCTCTTCCACTTCTGGGGCAGGGCTATGTGGATGGCCATGGGAAACCCTGCTAGCAGAGTAATCAAAAAGCAGAAGAGACTGTTGCATGACTTGGGGCTCAGACTGCTTGGCTGATTTGCAAGGAGGTGAGGTGAAAGACTGATGGACATCGGCTGCAGGTGCCAACTCTGATCTTTCAGCAGGAGACTGGGTGGGAGACAATATGAAGGAACTGCAGGCCCTGTCAGCAACCCAATCTACTATCGCCTGTACTTGTTCTGGCCTCACCATTTGTAGAGCCGCATTAGGCCCAACCAAATGAAGCTGAAGGTTCTGTCGCTTACTTGCACCTGAGGAAGGTGTTTCACTTGTGCGTGTAGCTGGGACAGATCGACCACGTCCTCTCCCTGCAACAGGAGCTCCTCCAGCAGCACTACGACCGGGGCCACATCCCTTATTTGATGCTCTCCTCATTCTCTGCAAATTTAGGATCTTGCCCAAAATGGGTGTTTTTTTAAACCCAGAATATTATCATAGTATTTAAAGCTTGTATTTCCACACCACTGACATATGCAGCAAAGGCCCCAGATGTAGGGTATTGCCAAAAATTGGTGTTTTTTTAAAAACCAACAATATTATTGCAGTATTTCAAGTTTGTATTTCACACTGACAGATGCAGCAAAGGCCGCAAATTATGTATTTTGCCCAAAATGGGTGTTTTTTTTTAAATAACAGAATATTATTGCAGTATTTCAAGCTTGTATTTCACACTGACAAATGCATCAAAGTCCCCAGATGTAGGGTATTGCCAAAATGGGTGTTTTTAAAATCCAGAATATTATTGCAGTATTTCAAGCTTGTATTTCACACTGACAAATGCAGCAAAGGCTCCAGATGTAGGGTATTGCCAAAAATTGGTGTTTTTTTTAAACCCAGAATATTATTGCAGTATTTCAAGCTTGCATTTCACACTGACAGATGCAGCAAAGGCCCCAGATGTAGGGTATTGCCAAAAAATTGTGTTTTTTAAAACCCAGAATATTATTGCAGTATTTCAAGATTGTATTTCACACTGACAGATGCAGCAAAGGTCGCAAATTATGTATTTTGTCCAAAATGGGTGTTTTTTTATAACAGAATATTATTGCAGTATTTCAAGCTTGTATTTCACACTGACAGATGCAGCAAAGGCCGCAAATTATGTGTTTTGACCAAAATGGTGTTTTTTTTTTAATAACAGAATATTATTGCAGTATTTCAAGCTTGTATTTCACACTGACAGATGCAGCAAAGGCCGAAAATTTTGTATTTTGCCCAAAATGGGTGTTTTTTTAAATAACAGAATGTAACAACAGTATCTAACGCTTGTATTTCACTGACAGATGCAGCAAAGGCTGCAAATTTAGTATTTTGCCCAAAATGGGTGTTTTTTTTAATAACAATGTAACAACAGTATCTAACACTTGTATTTCACACAGACAGATGCAGCAAAGGCTGCAAATTTTGTATTTTGTCCAAAATGGGTGTTTTTTTAATAACAGAATATTATTGCAGTATTTCAAGCTTGTATTTCACACTGACAAATGCAGCAAAGGCACCAGATGTAGGGTATTGCCAAAAATGGGTGTTTTTTAAAACTCTGAATATTATTGCAGTATTTCAAGATTGTATTTCACACTGACAGATGCAGCAAAGGCCGCAAATTATGTGTTTTGCCCAAAATTTGTGTTTTTTTTATAACAGAATATTATTGCAATATTGCAAGCTTGTATTTCACACTGACAAATGCATCAAAGTCCCCAGATGTAGGGAATTGCAAAAAATGTGTGTGTTTTTTTTAAACCCAGAATATTATTGCAGTTTTTAAAGCTTGTATTTCACACTGACAGATGCAGCAAAGGCCCCTGATGTAGGGTATTGCCAAAAATGTGTGTTTTTTTATTTTTAACTCAGAATATTATTGCACTATTTCAAGCTTGTATTTCACACTGACAAATGCAGCAAAGGCCCCAGATGTAGAGTATTGCCAAAAATTGGTGTTTTTTTTAACCACCTCAGCTCCCTACACCCTTAATGACCAGACCACATTTTACAATTCTGCACTACACTACTTTCACGGTTTATTGCTCGGTCATACAACTTACCACCCAAATGAATTTTACCTCCTTTTCTTCTCATTAATAGAGCTTTCATTTGGTGGTATTTCATTGCTGCTGACATTTTTACTTTTTTTGTTATTAATCGAAATTGACCGAAATTTTTGCAAAAAAATGAATTTTTCACTTTCAGTGGTAAGAATTTCCAAATAAAACTACATTTCTATATAAATTTTTCTCTAAATTTATTGTTCTACATGTCTTTGATTAAAAAAAAATTGCAATAAGTGTATATTTATTGGTTTGTGCAAAAGTTATAGCGTTTACAAACTATGGTACAAAAATGTGAATTTCCGCATTTTGAGGTTCTACAATGGCCAGACAGTAGAAACACCCCACAAATGACCCCATTTCGGAAAGTAGACACCCTAAGGTATTCGCTGATGGGCATAGTGAGTTCATAGAAGTTTTTATTTTTGGTCACAAGTTAGCGGAAAATGATGATTTTTTTCTTTTTTTTTTCTTACAAAGTCTCATATTCCACTAACTTGTGACAAAAAATAAAAACTTCTATGAACTCACTATGCCCATCACGAAATACCTTGGGGTGTCTTCTTTCCATAAGGTGCTCTTTAGAATTTGGGCCCATTTGCCCACGTAGGCTGCAAAAAAGTGTCACACATGTGGCATCGCCGTACTCAGGAGAAGTAGGGAAATGTGTTTTGGGGTGTCTTTTTACATATACCCATGCTGGGTGAGATAAATATCTCTGTAAAACACAACTTTTCCCATTTTTTTTATACAAAGTTGTCATTTGACAGAGATATTTATCTCACCCAGCATGGGTATATGTAAAAAGACACCCCAAAACACATTGCCCTACTTCTTCTGAGTACGCCGATACCACATGTGTGACCCTTTTTTGCAGCCTAGGTGGGCAAAGGGGCCCAAATTCTAAAGAGCACCTTTAGGATTTCACAGGGCATTTTTTACACATTTGGATTTCAAACTACTTCTCACGCATTAGGGCCCCTAAAATGCCAGGGCAGTATAAATACCCCATAAGTGACCCCATTTTGGAAAGAAGACACCCCAAGGTATTCCGTGAGGGGCATGGCGAGTTCCTAGAATTTTAATTTTTTTGGCACAAGTTAGCGGAAAATGATTATTTTCTTTTTTTTTTTTTTTTTTTACAAAGTCTCATATTCCACTAACTTGTGACAAAAAATAAAAACTTTCATGAACTCACTATGCCCATCACGAAATACCTTGGGGTGTCTTCTTTCCAAAATGGGGTCACTTGTGGGGTATTTATACTGCCCTGGAATTTTAGGGGCCCTAATGCGTGAGAGGTATTTTGAAATCCAAATGTGTCAAAAACGCCCTGTGAAATCCTAAAGGTGCTCTTTTGAATTTGGGCCCCTTTGCCCACCTAGGCTGCAAAAAAGTGTCACACATGTGGAATCGCCATACTCAGAAGAAGTAGGGCAATGTGTTTTGGGGTGTATTTTTACATATACCCATGCTGGGTGAGAGAAATATCTCTCTAAAAGTCAACTTTTCCCATTTTTTTATACAAAGTTGTCATTTTAGAGAGATATTTCTCTCACCCAACTTTTCCCATTTTTTTATACAAAGTTGTCATTTTAGAGAGATATTTCTCTCACCCAGCATGGGTATATGTAAAAAGACACCCCAAAACACATTGCCCAACTTCTCCTGAGTACGGCAATACCACATGTGTGACACTTTTTTGCAGCCTAGGTCCATAAAGGGGCCCAAATTCCTTTTAGGAGGGCATTTTTAGACATTTGGATTCCAGACTTCTTCTCACACATTAGGGCCCCTAAAATGGCAGGGCAGTATAAATACCCCACATGTGACCCCATTTTGGAAAGAAGACACCCCAAGGTATTCCGTGAGGGGCATGGCGAGTTCATAGAAGATTTTTTTATTTTTTCACAAGTTAGCGGAAATTATTATTTATTTTTTTCTCACAAAGTGTCCCTTTCCGCTAACTTGGGACAAAAAGTTCAATCTTTCATGGACTCAATATGGCCCTCAGCGAATACCTTGGGGTGTCTTCTTTCTAAAATGGGGTCATTTGTGGGGTGTTTGTACTGCCCTGGCATTTGAGGGTCTCCGCAATCATTACATGTATGGCCAGCATTAGGAGTTTCTGCTATTCTCCTTAATTTGAGCATACGGGTAATGAGATTTTTTTTTTGGGCTGAAAGAAAAAATGAACGACACAGATTTCTTCATTCGTATCGATCAATGTGGATGAAAAAATCTCTGCCAAAAAAAAAAAAAGGAGGGGAAAGGCGTCTGCCAGGACATAGGAGCTCCGTCCAACATCCAAACCCACTCAGCCCGTATGCCCTGGCAAACCCGATTTCTCCTTTCACATCAATCGATGTGGATGAATAAATCATTGCCGGGATTTTTTTATTTATTTTTTTATATACAAAGTGTTTGCCAAAGCATATGAACACCGCCCCTCAGCTCATAAGCCTCGGCAAACGTATCTTTTTTACTGCAGAGGAGAAATCTCGTCTTGCAGCGCCACATTCACCGACTTTTGTGTAATCTGACAGCAGCGCAATGCTTCTGTCAGAATGCACATCAGTGCTGCAGCTGGTTCATCGGTTGGTCCACCTAGAAGGTAAAAAAACTAAACCCAAAAAAAACAGGCCACAACGCAATAAATTTATTAACATTAACTTTATATAACATTTGCAACAGAACATTAACTTTGAAAAACTTTTTGGAACTTTTGAAACATTAACTTTTTTGCTTACCTGTGATTTTTTTTTTTTTTTTTTTTTACCTTTTAAAGGACAAACCTCTCCTTCCCCATGGGACAATGTGCAAAGCGCAAATCGCCCAGAGATGTGGCGAAGTACATTATGCACTTTGTCCCAGGTGAAATGAGAGGTTTTGCAGTAGCTGTGAGTGAAAGGGCCCTAAAAGCCCTGTGTGCCTGTCCTGTGTAACGCAATCCCTATGCTAAGTGTACCTGTGTGTGGTACTTCCGGAAACACTCCCCTAAGCATAGGGCAGGGTGGTCAGGGCAGTCAGGACAGAAATAGCGGGTGTCACGCCTTATTCCACTCCTGCTACAGACACAACATTTTTTTCGGGGTGGCAGTTGGTTTGAGGTACCAGCAACGACACTGGGGAAATGTCGCTCGAGTAGACGGCTCACTACACTGGTAGTTGGGGCCATGTAACCTCCTGGATACAGGAGGTTCTTGATGATCTCTTCCTGAAATTTGAGGAAGGATCTTGTTCTCCCAGCCTTACTGTAGAGAACAAAACTATTGTACATCGCCAATTGAATTAAATATACAGACACCTTCTTATACCAGCGTCTGGTCCGGCGGGAAAGTAAATATGGAGCCAACATCTGGTCATTGAAGTCCACCCCCCCATGAGCGAATTATAGTTGTGGACACAAAGGGGCTTTTCAATGACTCCAGTTGCTCGTTCAATTTCGATTGTCGTGTCTGCGTGAATGGAGGAGAGCATGTAAACGTCACGCTTGTCTCTCCATTTCACCGTGAACAGTTCTTCGTTACACAAGGCAGCCCTCTACCCCCTTGCAAGATGGGGTAGAGGGCAGCCAATCTGTTCTAAAAACAAATGCCTGAAGAGGGGCACACTTGTGTAAAAATTGTCCACATAAAGTTAGTACCCCTTGCCAAATAAGGGTGAAACCAAGTCCCAGACTGTCTTCCCACTGCTCCCCAGGTAGTCAGGGCAACCGACCGGCTCCAGGGTCTGATCTTTACCCTCATAAACTCGAAATTTGTGCGTATAGCCTGTGGCCCTTTCACAGAGCTTATACAATTTGGCCCCATACCGGGCGCGCTTGCTTGGGATGTATTGTTTGAAGCCAAGGCGCCCGGTAAAATGTATAAGGGACTCGTCTATGCAGATGTTTTGCTCAGGTGTATACAAATCTGCAAATTTGGTGTTAAAGTGGTCTATTAGGGGCCGAATTTTGTGGAGCCGGTCAAAAGCTGGGTGGCCTCTGGGACGAGAGGTGCTATTGTCGCTAAAGTGCAGGAAACGCAGGATGGTCTCAAATCGTGTCCTGGACATGGCAGCAGAGAACATGGGCATGTGATGAATTGGGTTTGTGGACCAATATGACCGCAATTCATGCTTTTTTTGTCAGGCCCATGTTGAGGAGAAGGACCAGAAAAGTTTTAAATTCGTAAACTTGGACGGGTTTCCACCGGAAAGACTGGGCATAAAAGCTTCTCGGGTTGGCGGCTATAAATTGAGTGGCATACCGATTTGTTTCTGCCACGACTAAGTCCAAGAGCTCCGCAGTCAAGAACAGCTCAAAAAACCCCAGTGCCGATCCGATCTGAGCTGTCTCAACCCGAACTCCAGACTGGTCGGTGAAAGGGGGAACTACTGGTGTGGCTGAAGTTGGGGGCTGCCAATCAGGGTTTGCCAGCACCTCAGGGACTCTAGGGGCTCTACGGGCCTGTCTGTGTGGTGGCTGCGATGGGGGAACTAATGCACGTGCCACCGTACCAGCTTCAACTGCCCTTCTGGTGCTCGCCACTTCACCATGTTGTACGGCACTGCTGGTACTAGGTCCAGGATGGGCTGCGCTGCTGGTGCATGCCTCACCACGTAATCTGACAGCGCCAGCCCCACTCTGCTGCCCTTGAAGCGGATCCTGCGCAACCTGTGGTCTAGAAACACGGGGCCGGGTACGCCTGGTGGTATCAGGGACCTCAACCTCCTCGTCCGAACTTTGGGTCAGACTGCCACTGCTTTCTACAGGTTCGTATTCTGAGCCGCTGGATTCGTCAGATGAGGGTTCCCATTCCTCATCCGACTGGGTCAAAATCCTGTAGGCCTCTTCAGAAGAATACCCCTTATTTGCCATTTGGTCAACTAAATTTAGGGGGTATTCCCTGAGACTACCCAAGAAAAAAAGCAAGCCTGTCTTACAAATGGGAGGCTAGCAAAGTACCGGAAGCCGCTGCGATTGATAAAAAATATCAAAACTGATTTTTTTTTATTGTAAAGTGATTGTGCAGTGATAAAAAAGAAAAAAAATTTTTGTCACTGCGGCGGGGCGCCCGATCGGGCAAACACTGCGTTTTGGGTTGAGGGCGAACTAAGGTGACACTAATACTATTATAGATCTGACTGTGATCAGTTCTGATCACTTACAGATACTATAAAAGTATCAATGCTGATTAGCGATACACTAATCAGCGAATCAGTGACTGCGGTGCGGTGGGCTGGGCGCTAACTGACGCTAACTACCTAACAAAGGGGCCTAAACTATCCTAAACCTAACAGTCAATACTAGTGGGGAAAAAAAGTGACAGTTTACACTGATCACTTTTTTCCCTTTCACTAGTGATTGACAGGGGTGATCAAGGGGTTAATTGGGGTGATGGGGGGTGATCTGGGGCTAAGTGTAGTGTTTGTTGTGTACTCAGAGTGATGTGTGCTCCTCTGCTGGGACCAACTGACGAAAAGGACCAGCAGAGGAGCACAGAAGCCATTTTTAACACCTTATATTTATAAATATAAGGTGTTAAATGGCTTCTGATTCGATTTTTTAAAAGTCACCAACCTGCCAGCGATGATCATTGGCTGGCAGGCTGGTAACGAACTTCTGATGTAACGATTCCCGGCCCGCACTGCGCATGTGCGGGCCGGCTCTGCCCGAAATCTCGTGTCTCGCGAGAGGATGTGCCGGCGCGACCAGGAGGAATTACAGGGCCGCCGCCAGGACGCAATCCTGCGTGCGGCGGTCCTGAGGAGGTTAATGCCAGAATATTATTGCAGTATTTCAAGCTTGTATTTCAAACTGACAAATGCAGCAAAGGACCCAGATGTAGGGTATTGCCAAAAATGGTTGTTTTTTTTAAACCCAGAATTTTATTGCAGTATTTCAAGCTTGTATTTCACACTGACAGATGCAGCAAAGGCCGCAAATTCTGAATTTTGCCCAAAATGGGTGTTTTTTAATAACAGAATATTATTGCATTATCTAACGCTTGTATTTCACACTGACAGATGCAGCAAAGGCTGCAAATTTAGTATTTTGCCCAAAATGGGTGGTTTTTTAAATAACAGAATATTATTGCAGTATTTCAAGCTTGTATTTCACACTGACAGATGCAGCAAAGGCCCCAGATGTAGGGTATTGCCAAAAATTGGTGTTTTATTTTAATAACAGAATATTATTGCAGTATCTAACGCTTGTATTACACACTGACAGATGCAGCAAAGGCCGAAAATTTAGTATTTTGCCCAAAATTGGTGTTTTTTAATAACAGAATATAACAGCAGTATCTAACCTCTTGCATTTCACTGACAGATGCAGCAAAGGCTGCAAAATTAGTATTTTGCCTAAAATGGGTGTTTTTTTTAATAACAGAATATAACTACAGTATCTAACGCTTGTATTTTACACAGACAGATGCAACAAAGGCCGAAAATTTTGCATTTTGCCCAAAATGGGTGTTTTTTTAAACACAGAATATTATTGCAGTATTTCAAGCTTGTATTTCACACTGACAAATGCAGCAAAGGCCCCAAATGTAGGGTATTGCCAAAAATGGGTGTTTTTTTTAAACCCAGAATATTATTGCAGTATTTCAAGCTTGTATTTCACACAGACCAATGCAGCAAAGGCCCCAGATGTAGGGTATTGCCCAAAATGGGTGTTTTTTAAAACCCAGAATATTTTTGCAGTATTTTAAGATTGTATTTCACACTGACAGAGGCAGCATAGACCGCAAATTATGTATTTTGCCCAAAATGGGTGTTTTTTTAATAACAGAATATTATTGCAGTATTTCAAGCTTGTATTTCACACTGACAAATGCATCAAAGTCCCCAGATGTAGGGTATTGCCAAAAATTGGTGTTTTTTTAAACCCAGAATATTATTGCAGTTTTTAAAGCTTGTATTTCACACTGACAGATGCAGCAAAGGCCCCTGATGTAGGGTATTGCCAAAAATGGGTGTTATTTTTAAACCCAGAATATTATTGCAGTATTTTAAGCTTGTATTTCACATTGACAATGCAGCAAAGGCCACAGATGTAGGGTATTGCCAAAAATGGGTATTTTTTTAAACCCAGAATATTATTGCAGTATTTCAAGCATGTATTTCACACTGACAGATGCAGCAAAGGCCCCAGATGTAGGATATTGCAAAAAAAGGGTATTTTTTTTAAACCCAGAATATAATTGCAGTATTTCAAGCTTGTATTTGACTGTCACAAAAGCACATATATCATAGTAACATAGTACATAAGGCCAAAAAAAGACATTTGTCCATCCAGTTCGGCCTGTCATCCTGCAAGTTGATCCAGAGGAAGGCAAAAAAAACACCTGCCAGGTAGAAGCCAATTTTCCCCACTTTAGGGGAATAAAAAATTCCTTCCCGACTCCAATCAGGCAATCAGAATAACTCCCTGGATCAACGACCCCTCTCTAGCAGCTATAGCCTTTAATATTATTACACTCCAGAAATACATCCAGGCCCCTCTTTAATTTCTTTATTGTACTCACCATCACCACCTCCTCAGGCAGAGAGTTCCATAGTCTCACTGCTCTTACCGTAAAGAATCCTCTTCTATGTTTGTGTACAAACCTTCTTTCCTCCAGGCGCAGAGGATGTCCCCTCGTCACAGTCACAGTACTGGGGATAAATAGATGATGGGACAGATCTCTGTACTGACCCCTGATATATTTATACATAGTAATTAGATCTCCCCTCAGTCGTCTTTTTTCTAAAGTGAGTAACCCTAATTTTGATAATCTTTCAGGGTACTGTAGTTGCCCCATTCCAGTTATTACTTAAGTTGCCCTCCTCTGGACCGTCTTAAGCTCTGCTATGTCTGCCTTGTTCACAGGAGCCCAGAACTGTACACAGTACTCCATGTGTGGTCTGACTAGCGATTTGTAAAGTGGTAGGACTATGTTCTTATCACGGGCATCTATGCCCCTTTTGATGCAACCCATTATCTTATTGGCCTTGGCGGCAGCTGCCTGACACTGGTTTTTGCAGCTTAGTTTGCTGTTTATTAAAATTCCTAGATCCTTTTCCATGTCAGTATTACAGAGTTTTTTACCATTTAGTATGTACGGGTGACTTGCATTAATCCTTCCTATGTGCATAACTTTACATTTGTCAGTGTTAAACCTCATCTGCCACTTATCTGCCCAAGACTCCAATCTATCCAGATCCCTCTGTAGTAGTATACTGTCCTCTTCAGTGTTAATTACTTTACACAGTTTAGTGTCATCTGCGAAAATTGATATTTTACTATGCAAGCCTTCTACAAGATCATTAATAAATATATTGAAGAGAATAGGGCCCAATACTTACCCCTGATGACAGTGACCCAATCTGAGTATGTACCGTTAATAACCTCTGTTTTCTATCACTCAGCCAGTTACTTACCCACATACAGACATTTTCTCCCAGTCCGAGCATTCTTATTTTATATACTAACCTTTTATGTGGTACAGTGTCAAATGTTTGGAGAAGTCCAGATATATGACATCCATTGATTCGCCTCTGTCAAGTCTAGAACTTACCTCCTCAAAGAAACTGATTAAATTAGTTTGGCATGACCGATCCCTCATGAAGCCATGCTGATATGGCGTTATTCGCTTATTTCCGTTGAGCTGTGCTGGTGCACTGAACTTGCATAAAATGGCCGCCGACGCCCACCTAACTAACAGATGGATAAAAGTTATTTTTCAGTGTCACTGGGCTCAGGGCAGGGTAAAAATATTGTGCACTGCATCCACAAAACAAAATCGCTGTAGATCGCTGAGTTAAACAAGCACTTCTGATAAAAGATACTTCGCTATTCTCTCCCCCACAGCAGCAGCATCCTATCCCTACACTAAACAGAGCAGAGTGACGTGCGGCGCTAAGTGACTCCAGCTTATATAGAGGTTGGGTCACATGCTGCACTGGCCGATCACAGTCATGTCATTAGTAAGCATGGCTGTGATGGCTTCTTAGGGCACACGAGTTAAACGTTTGTTGATTGGCTGCTCTGCAGCCTTTTAAAAAGAGCCATTAACTCGCCGAACACCAAACCTGAACCCGAACTTTTAATGAAAAGTTCGGGTTCGGGTCCGGGGTCCAAAAATCCTAAAGTTCTGTACAAACCCGAACTTTACAGTTCGGGTTCGCTCAACCCAAAATATGACCCCTGCCGCTCATCACTAGTCATTGTCCTGCTGGAAGGTGAACCTCCGTCCTAGCTTCAAATCACGCACAGAGTGGTACAGGTTTTGCTCAAGAATATCCCTGTATTTAGCACCATCCATCTTTTCCTCAACTCTGACCAGTTTCCCAGTCCCAACTGCTGAAAAACATCCCCACAGCATGATGCTGCCACTACCATGTTTCACTGTGGGCATGGTGTTCTTTGGGTGATGTGATGTGTTGGGTTTGTTCTTGGTGCACACTGTTACTGCCACTGCTGCTGACTACTTGAATCTTGGTGCACTGCATAGTTAAGTCCATGGCAATGAATTAGACTTGATGCTTTTATTGACCTGTAATACTGATGCACGGTATTTTGACAGCTAACATTAGGGATTAGCTATGAATCTTGGTGCTCTGCACAGTGATGTAGATGGCAATAAATTACAACTGCCTGTAATACAGGCGGCACAGTACCTACAGAACGGATTAACTATGAATAGGTGTGCACTAGAACAGCAATACCCCACCCCCCTCACTCTTTCTGCTATCTCCCTTCAAGTTCCAAGCCTTCACACTAAGATTGGGCTACCAAGAGGGATGAATATAATTAGGCAGAGGAGCCTGGGTATACCAGAGTTATCACGATTCGTGACAAATTAATTCGGAACAATTCAAATTTCTTGACTAAATTCGGCGAATCATCCAAATCACATTTTTCAATCTTCGTTCATCTCTACCTGGCAGGCTAAAGTTTCGCTCCACTCACCCTGTGTGCATTGGGACTAGTGTTTAGTGAACTTCTTTACAGTGCTGTTGGAGTTAATCCTTCCCTTTTGCTCTTTGTCCAGCTGCTGACTAAGGTGCTGATCAGCCTTCCTATTTAGCTGGCCTAGTGGTTTCACCTCCTTGCCTGGTCTTTGGGTTTTCTACCAGTAACCAGGAAGGTGCAATCTCTTGTCTGACTACCCATGTACTTTACCTAGCCTGACCTTGGAATTGCTATCTGGATTATGCACATATTCAGCCTACCCTGACCTTGGAATTGCTATCTGGAATACACAAGTACTCAGCCTTCCCTGTCTTTTGCCTGATCCTTTGGTGCTTCACACCAGTTTCTCTGCCCTAATGCCCTAATGAGTTAGTCGCCAACTACACCAGGACTACTCCAGGAGGTAGCAGCCTGGTTAGTTTCCTGCAACAGAGTCTAGATCCAGAAATTGGTTAGTTGGCACAGTGGGTCCACACACATTGCCTGTTAGAGTAGATGTACATTTGAATGGACAATTTCTGCTCTGTGTATTAGGTCAATAAGAAGTTTCTTGTGAGGGAATGTTATCTGTTGGTAGAATAGTAGATTGTAGAATTCAGAAAACAGTATGGCAGATCTATTGTTCTTTTAATAGGCCTAGATAAAGATACCCACAGAAGACTATTGCATTTTTCAGTGTAATGTGTGATGTCAAACCAAATGTTTTCATCGAGGTAGCTCAGCAGAGTATCACAGGGCAGGAGGAAAAGGAGTGGGGAGCCAGTGCTGGGAAGCAGAAAAGTAAGTTTCCCTTTACAGGTTCGGCCAAGTAGGGGGTTAACCACCCCCCCCCCTTTATTCTTGCAAAACTCCTTTAAAATATAACTGATACAAAAGCATAGTGTGTAAAGTTTCCAGATCTATAGTTTGCATGGTCTTTTCAGAAGACAGGACCTGGCATCTGTACAACCCACCTGGGCGCAGTAAACATACCAGTCCAGCACACAATGGAGAGATAACTACAGGTGCATGATGTAAAACAAAATGTAGTCAAAATGTATAATGAAGACTGGACATTATCTGTGATGTCTGTTCTCTTCTTATGTGTTATAGCAGCCCAAAAGGACAGCTAAATGAGCTATCATTTTGTAAAACATAATCACCTAGTCAGTGACTAATCATCCTGATTGTGTATAACGGAGTTGGCAGTTGGAAGAGCAGGAAGAGCAGGAAGCTTGGTCTGAGCCACGGATGCTTTCATTGTCGCTAGTGATACTGCAAGTAGCCATTTCCTGCCCTCATCAAGCCTGTTGTAGTCAAGCCTGTCATCGATTCAAAGCAACGTGCGAGAGAAATTCTATGGCACACCAATTTTAAATGATATTAAAGTAGTTTTATTTATTAATAAAATGAATAAAACTGCACTTTAATATAATTTAAAACTGGTGTGCCATAGAATTTCTCTCTCACATTGACTTATCTCTCTGTGAGCACCCACCTCTAAGAAGGTGTCCAGATCTCAATAACCAAAAAATCGATTTAAAGCAAGGTAGAATTTCTGTCTTAGGCTGTGTTCACATCATATTTTGCCCTACTTTTAATGTATACACATACTGTATACATTAATGGGGTATTCCAGTTATAACTATTAGATCAATGGGGTTCCTACCGCTGGGGCACCCACCGATCATGAGAACAGGTGCCCCAAAGCCCAGGGGACCAACCTAAAATGAACAGAGCAGGTGGCTGGAAATGAAATTAATTTCTATGGGAGTTTTTAAAAAGGGGGTTTTAATTGTGCAAAAGTAGTCAAACTACATATTTGGCATTGTTTTAAATGTACTGACCCAGAGAATTAAGTTATCATGTTATTTATGCTAAAAAATGAATGCCGCAAAATTTATAAAATAAAAACTCAGTGTCATTATTGCTGGGTTTTTTCCCCGTCCCCCCATTTGTATGGGAGTTTCGGAAATACCCAAGTGCTGTATTTCCGTAGCTCCCATTGAAATTAATGGAGTGACCATGCACATACCACCTGCATCATTAATTTCAGGTCAGCTCCACAGAATTTTTGGCCAACATTCTTGTGATCAGTGGGGGTCCTAGCTGTAGGGACCCTCATTGATCTAATAATTATCCTCTATCCTGTGGACTTGATATCACCAGAATAACCCATTGATGTACACAGTATGTATATACATTAAAAGTGGGACAAAACATGATGTGAACACACCCTTAGGCTACCTCTATATATACTCACCTAAAGAATTATTAGGAACACCATACTAATACGGTGTTGGACCCCCTTTTGCCTTCAGAACTGCCTTAATTCTACGTGGCATTGATTCAACAAGGTGCTGATAGCATTCTTTAGAAATGTTGGCCCATATTGATAGGATAGCATCTTGCAGTTGATGGAGATTTGAGGGATGCACATCCAGGGCACGAAGCTCCCGTTCCACCACATCCCAAAGATGCTCTATTGGGTTGAGATCTGGTGACTGTGGGGGCCATTTTAGTACAGTGAACTCATTGTCATGTTCAAGAAACCAATTTGAAAAGATTCAAGCTTTTTGAGATGGTGCATTATCCTGCTGGAAGTAGCCATCAGAAGATGGATACATGTTCTCATTCTGTTTACGCCAAATTCGGACTCTTACCATTTGAATGTCTCAACAGAAATCGAGACTCATCAGACCAGGCAACATTTTTCCAGTCTTCAACAGTCCAATTTTGGTGAGCTCGTGTAAATTGTAGCCTCTTTTTCCTATTTGTAGTGGAGATGAGTGGTACCCTGTGGGGTCTTCTGCTGTTGTAGCCCATCCGCCTCAAGGTTGTGCGTGTTGTGGCTTCACAAATGCTTTGGTGCATACCTCGGTTGTAACGAGGGGTTATTTCAGTCAACGTTGCTCTTCTATCAGCTTGAATCAGTCGGCCCATTCTCCTCTGACCTCTAGCATCCACAAGGCATTTTTGCCCACAGGACTGCCGCATACTGGATGTTTTTCCCTTTTCACACCATTCTTTGTAAACCCTAGAAATGGTTGTGCGTGAAAATCCCAGTAACTGAGCAGATTGTGAAATACTCAGACCGGCCCGTCTGGCACCAACATGTCACGACTGTGACTGATCCAGACAGGTCTGGGAGGAGAAGGTCGCAGCGACTTGCTACTCGCGATAGCTTGTGAGTTTGCTCCGTGGTTCAGGGTATGTCATCTGGGTTTTGCCTTGTGAACCTTTTTGTCCTGACTGGGAGTTTGTAGGCATCCTTCTCAGGTGAGTCCTGTCTGCCACTCCCAGCTACTATATTAGTTTCACTTTCACTTGCAGTCATTGCCAGATATAGTCCTTACTTCCAGTTCTATTGTGACCTTTGAAGGAGATCGTTTGATGGTGTTGCTGTTGAGCTCTTGTCCGGCGTGGACTGTCGTGATTGGGATCGCCTTCTCTGCTCGTGACTGGATAAGTCTATCTCTGATATAGTTTGTTTGTTGCTGTCTTCCCCTGCTGTTCTCCTAGACATGAGTGATGGTGACTAGTGCTCCCATCGGCCTTTCCCCACTCTAGGCTTGTTAGGGTGACTGAAGGTTTTAGGCATCCTGCTCGCCGCACGGGTTCACACCCCGTCTAGGGTATCAGGGCAGACAGGTGCCAGCTTAGGGTTAGTCAGGGGTGGCCATACTATTCCCATCCGTAGATAAGGGTCCCCCTTCCCCTCCGTCTGGTGCAACACGACTGCTGCTGGGGTAGCGGTCGTGACAGTATATCTGGCCTTTAAAAAAAAAAAAAAAAAAGTGACATTTCTTTTTTCTGTTCCACTATGGATCCGGTTACGGTTTTGGCGAAACAATTACAGGGATTATCCCTTGAAGTGGCAGGATTAAAAGCAACAGTGCTGCAGCAGCAGCAGCCATCCTTGGGTTCCACCGTTGCTACGGGAAACCAAGGTACTCCTGAGCCAAAAGTGGCTTTACCTGATAGGTTCTCAGGAGGGAGAGACCAATTTGTAACCTTCAGAGAAGCTTGCAAATTGTTCTTCAGGTTACGCCCTAGATCCTCCGGCGGTGAGGAACAACGGGTGGGTATTGTAATTTCTCTCCTGCAAGGAGATCCGCAGGCTTGGGCTTTCTCCCTACCATCAGACTCTCTGGCCTTACGATCAGTGGAGGAGTTTTTTGAAGCCCTGGGTCTCGTATATGATGACCCGGACAGGGTTTCACTGGCTGAGTCTAAGCTACGTAGACTTCGGCAAGAGAACCGGTCTGCTGAACTATATTGTTCCGAATTCCGTAGGTGGGCTACTGATACGTTATGGAACGACTCGGCCCTTAGGAGTCAGTTCTGCCAGGGGTTGTCTGAAAAATTAAAAGACGCGCTGGCGGTATACGAGGTCCCTGGGTCTCTGGAGGCTGCTATGTCTCTGTCCATAAGAATCGACAGACGACTCAGGGAGAGACTATTAAATTTTACGGAGGCCTCTATAGGGCAGGGATCGGTTTGTTATGATCCAGTCGAACCAATGCAAATAGGGGGCGCCACTAGACGGGTGAATCCTCCTAAGTTCCGCTGTAGGTCAGAGGTTTGTTTTCGTTGTGGGGGGAGGGGTCATTTTGTAAAGGTTTGTCCCTCAGAACCCAAGAGACCACAAACAAAGGAGCCGCCGGGAAAACTAGAGTCCCCAGATTGTGCGGAGGATAACAGTCTGGGCGTATTCGTTTCCTCCATACGCATGTCTCAGTTTTTGTTGTCCACTACCGTTGAGGCGGGCAATAAGACTGAGATCTGTTCCGTCTTTTTGGACAGTGGGGCGGGGGTCAACTTGGTGGATTCACGGTTTGCTCAGGCTCTGGGTTTTACTCCAGAACCGATACGCAGAACTATTCCTGTTTTTGCCATCGACTCCTCCCCTCTTACTCAGAAAGAGTTAACTCAGATCATTCATAATATCCATCTGCAGGTAGTTGACCTCCATAAAGAGCATATCTCGTGTTATGTCCTGGACGGTCTTCCGGCTCCTATGGTGTTGGGGCTTCCCTGGCTGGTGACTCACAATCCAGTGGTGGATTGGCAGGCCGGGGAGATTGTGGAGTGGAGTGAACATTGTAAGGACAACTGCTTGAGTAGTAGGTGCTCTACACTCTCTGTAACATCTTTACCTGCCTTTCTGTCAGATTTTATGGATGTGTTCTCTGAGAAGGGTTGTCAGGGGTTACCACCTCATCGTCCATATGATTGCCCGATTAATCTACTACCTGGGGCCAAACTACCTAAAACCCGGTTATACAATCTTTCCGGCCCGGAGAGGAAGGCTATGAAAGATTATATTTCGGAGAGTTTGGCTAAGGGACACATCAGACCCTCTTCTTCACCTGTGGCTGCAGGGTTCTTTTTCGTTAAAAAGAAAGATGGGGGCCTACGTCCTTGCCTGGATTTCCGGGAATTAAACCGGATAACTATCCGAGATCCCTATCCTCTTCCTCTCATTCCCGACCTCTTTAATCAGGTTGCTGGTGCTAAATGGTTCTCCAAAATGGATCTCAGAGGAGCCTATAACCTGGTTCGCATCAAAGAGGGGGATGAGTGGAAGACGGCTTTTAATACTCCGGAAGGGCATTATGAAAATCTGGTCATGCCATTTGGTCTTACTAATGCGCCTGCGGTATTCCAACATTTTGTCAACGATATTTTTAGTCACCTTATCGGGAGATTTGTTGTGATATATCTTGATGACATCCTGGTCTATTCCCCGGATCTGGATACACATAAGATCCATGTGAGACAAGTGCTGCAGATATTAAGGGCCAACAAATTGTTTGCTAAGTTAGAAAAATGTGTGTTCGCCGTAAAAGAACTGCCATTTCTGGGGTATGTGTTGTCAGATTCAGGTTTCCGCATGGATCCAGAGAAAGTCCGGGCGATTATAGACTGGGATCTGCCTGAGAACCTGAAGGCATTGCAACGCTTCCTGGGGTTTGCCAATTTTTATAGAAAGTTTATAAAAAACTATTCCTTGGTGGTCAAACCACTGACGGACATGACCCGAAAGGGATCCGATTTTTCCAAATGGTCACATGCAGCCAAAACTGCCTTTGCATCTCTGAAGGAGAGATTCACCTCGGCCCCTATTCTCGTACAGCCAGATGTCTCGCTTCCTTTTATTGTAGAGGTTGACGCATCAGAGGTGGGGGTGGGAGCGGTACTATCTCAGGGCCCGTCCCCTGGTGAATGGCGTCCGTGTGCTTTCTTTTCGAAGAAATTGTCTACTGCAGAAATGAACTATGATATTGGCAACAGGGAACTTTTGGCTATTAAGTTGGCTTTTAAGGAGTGGCGTAATTTTTTGGAGGGGGCGGTTCATCCCGTCACGGTGATTACTGATCACAAAAACTTACTATATCTGGAGTCTGCTAAACGTCTCACCCCTAGACAGGCTCGGTGGTCGTAATTTTTTACTAGGTTTAATTTTGTAATAACCTATCGCCCGGGGGCAAAAAATACTAAGGCGGATGCATTGTCTCAAAGTTTTCCTGGAGGGGGTGATTTTGAGGTACCAGAGCCCATTTTGCAAAAGGGGGTGGTGGTCTCTGCATTACACTCAGGTTTGGAGGGGAGGGTGTTGGAAGCTCAGGGGGACGCCCCGGCCTCCTGCCCATCGGGTAAACTGTTTGTGCCAGAAAATTTACGACTGGAGATACTAAAAGAACACCATAACTCCACACTGGCAGGACACCCAGGTAGTAGGGCAACCTCTGAGTTAGTGTCTCGTCGGTTCTGGTGGCCTAAATGGCGCCAGGAGGTGTTGAATTTTGTGTCTGCATGTGCTACCTGTGCTCGTTCTAAGGTAGATCATACTCGTCCGGCAGGGCGTCTTTTACCTCTGGCCATCCCCAACAGGCCTTGGACGCACCTGTCAATGGATTTCATTACGGATCTACCAGTATCAGCGGGGAAGACTGTTATTCTTGTAGTTGTTGACAGATTCAGTAAAATGGTGCACTTTATTGCTCTTGCCGCATTGCCTAATGCTAACACACTGGCTCAGGTTTTTGTTGACCACATCGTGAAGCTTCACGGGGTCCCTTCCGATATTGTTTCGGATCGTGGTACCCAATTTGTTTCTAAATTTTGGAAAGCTTTTTGTTCTCGTTTAGGGGTTCATCTGTCGTTTTCTTCATCTTTCCATCCACAGTTCAACGGTCAGACTGAACGTACCAATCAAAACCTAGAGACATATTTGAGATGCTTTGTTTCCGAAAATCAGGAGGAATGGTCATCTTATTTACCGTTAGCCGAGTTTGCCATTAATAATCGTCGTCAAGAATCCACCGATAAGTCACCATTTTTTGGTGCGTATGGTTTCCATCCTCAGTTTTGTACGTTTAGTGAGGGGGGGCCGTCTGGGATTCCCGAGGAGGAACGATTTGCGTCTTCACTTTCTTCAGTGTGGCAGAGTGTGCAAGAAAGTTTGAAGAGAATTGGTGGTAGATAAAAAACGTGCGGCTGATAGGAAGCGCTCTGAAGGTCCGGACCTTGGGGTGAATGACTTGGTGTGGTTGTCTACCAGAAATATCAAGTTGAAGGTTCCCTCGTGGAAATTAGGTCCGAGATTTATTGGTCCTTATAGGGTAATTAAGATCATTAACCCGGTGGCTTTTCGTCTGGAGCTACCTCAGACTCTAAGGATCCAAAATGTCTTCCACAGATCTCTGCTTAAGAGATATGTAGAACCTCCTGAACCATTGCCACTACCGCCTCCACCGGTGGTTGTTGATGGCAGTTTTGAGTTTCAGGTAGAAAAGATTGTTGATTCACGATATGTTCGCCGCTCTCTTCAGTACCTGGTGCACTGGAAAGGTTATGGTTCCGAAGAGAGAATGTGGGTTCCAGCATCAGAGATAAAAGCGGACAGACTCATTCGGGCTTTTCATAGCTCCCATCTGGAGAGGCCTGGTCTTGAGGGTCCAGGGGCCCCTCGTAGAAAGGGGGGTACTGTCACGACTGTGACTGATCCAGACAGGTCTGGGAGGAGAAGGTCGCAGCGACTTGCTACTCGCGATAGCTTGTGAGTTTGCTCCGTGGTTCAGGGTATGTCATCTGGGTTTTGCCTTGTGAACCTTTTTGTCCTGACTGGGAGTTTGTAGGCATCCTTCTCAGGTGAGTCCTGTCTGCCACTCCCAGCTACTATATTAGTTTCACTTTCACTTGCAGTCATTGCCAGATATAGTCCTTACTTCCAGTTCTATTGTGACCTTTGAAGGAGATCGTTTGATGGTGTTGCTGTGGAGCTCTTGTCCGGCATAGACTGTCGTGATTGGGATCGCCTTCTCTGCTCGTGACTGGATAAGTCTATCTCTGATATAGTTTGTTTGTTGCTGTCTTCCCCTGCTGTTCTCCTAGACATGAGTGATGGTGACTAGTGCTCCCATCGGCCTTTCCCCACTCTAGGCTTGTTAGGGTGACTGAAGGTTTTAGGCATCCTGCTCGCCGCACGGGTTCACACCCCGTCTAGGGTATCAGGGCAGACAGGTGCCAGCTTAGGGTTAGTCAGGGGTGGCCATACTATTCCCATCCGTAGATAAGGGTCCCCCTTCCCCTCCGTCTGGTGCGACACGACTGCTGCTGGGGTAGCGGTCGTGACACAACAATCATGCCACGCTCAGAATTGCTTAAATCACCTTTCTTTCCCATTATGACATTCAGTTTGGAGTTCAGGACATTGTCTTGACCAGGACCACCCCCCTAAATGCATTGAAGCAACTGCCATGTGATTGGTTGACTAGATAATTGCATTAATGAGAAATAGAACAGGTGTTCCTAATAATTCTTTAGGTGAGTGTATATTAGTTGTGCCTGGCAAGTTGTTGGAGCCGGACACAACTGATAAATGTGCACAGCACTTGAGTGCACAGATCTGTCGTCTATCCAATGATAGCACCGTACAGAAAAACTGAGCATGCAGCATTTTCTGTCTAGCCCTTTTTGACATTCAGTGTCACAACTGATTCACCTGATGTATGAGAACAATCCCTTAGAAAACTATGGGATCAGTTCTGGCTCTGTTTTCTTCAGGTGTTTCTGGTTCAAGCCAGAGGAGAACTGAACTTGATTGCCGGATATGTAGGGGGCCTAAGACAGAAACTCAGCCTTGCTTTGAATCAATGACAGGCCTGGCTACAACAGGCTTGATGAGGGCAGGAAATGGCTACTTGCAGTATCACCAGTAACAATGAGAGCATCCATGGCTCAGACCAAGCTTCCTGCTCTTCCAACTGCCAACTCCGTTATACACAATCAGGATGATTAGTCATTGACTAGGTGATTATGTTTTACAAAATTATAGCTCCAGGTGTCCTTTTGGGCTGCTATATCAAATAGGAAGAGAAAAAACATCACAGATAATGTCCAGTCTTAATTATACACTTTGACTACATTTTGTTTTTCATCATGCACCTGTAGTTATCTCTCCATTGTGTGCTGGACTGGTATGTTTACTGCGCCCAGGTGGGTTGTACAGATGCCAGGTCCTGTCTTCTAAATAGATTATGCAAATAATAGGGCTAGAAACTTTACACACTACTTTTTTTGTTGAGTTTTTAAAAAAAAATTTTTTAGGGGGTTTGCAAGAAGGGGGGGGGGGGGGTACTTGGGCGGTCCTGTAAAGGGAAGTTTACTTTCTTGCTTCCCAGCACTGTCTCCCAGCTCCTTCTCCTCCCAGCCTGCGGTGCTCCTCTGGGCTCCCTCAATAAAAACATCCAGTTTGATATCGCTTGAAGCCAATCACTGGCCGATATGACCAATGTTCACATGATGCAAGACGATCCAGTCACAGCCGTGGCCAGTGATTGGCTACAAGCGATATCTATCACATTCAGCTGCTTAGGGGTTAAAAAAATATATACTCACCTCATCCACTTGCTCGTGGAGAGGCCGTCCGCTACCATCTTGATTGAAGATCAAGGCCGCCGAAGGACCTGTAGCAAACATGATGATGCCACTACGTGATCACGCTGGGCGCGTACGGTGACACCTCTCTGCGAGCAAGTAGATGAGGCAAGTATATTTTTTGGACTTTCAGCCCCCATTTCAGGAAAAATTGATTTGTTGTGCAAGGAATATTTCCTGAAATTCAGATCGAAGTCCACTTCAGATACTTCGATTCACTCACCATTAATAGAAATAATCTCTAAGGACTTTATCAAGTTGTGATTTCAATTGTAAAAGAGTTTAGGGTCTGTTCACACTTAGCAAATACACTGAACATTTACCATCGGGATTTGCGTGTAAAAAATCTGCAGCGTATTACAGTACCAGCAATGGGGATAACATTTTTACAAATCTCACTTTGGGAAAAATCGATGTGGAAACTGACCTGCAGAGCAAATTTTAAATCCACAACATGTAAATTTTCTGCAGATTTTCAGATTTTAAAATATGCAGCAAATATACAAGAGAATCCAGATTTGCAACAAAATCCATATCAAAAGCCACAACAAGATCCATAATAGATTTTTTTTTTTCCTTTCATTTGAGGGTATACCCTGAAACAAGTTTTCTCATTAAATGGGGTTGTGTCACGGCTGTATGTGGGCAACAATAGTAATACACAGTACAGAGCTACTGACTGGACCCAGAACTAGGGAGGAAAACGGGTGACCCCTGTCCGACCCTCAACGCTCTCCCTATTCTGCTAAAGCACATGCCCGGATCCAAATGGCGGAAAGAGGCATGCCCACGTGCCTAAGACTAATGACCACTGTAACCCCTACAATAGTGGAAGGGGCACGGGCACCAGTGCCCTACTCAGTATATGGAGGGAACCGTGGCCACCTCAGATCCAGTCAGAAAATAAACAGGAACACAACAATGTCTGCACACTTAGCTGACGGTGTTGCAGCCGCAGAGAAGACGGATCCAAGGACAGGCTGGCAATATCCGGAGTGCTAGCTGCAGCAGAACACAGGTCCAGTGAACTGATAGCTACAAGTGAAGAAACTAAAGCCAGAGCTACAACTGAAGTGAGAACTATAATCCACATCCTATCATAGGAGGAGGGGTGATATAAAGAGAGGAAAATCAAACACATGAAGGACAGCTGTGGTGAAAGAAACCAAAAGTAAACAGAGTAGTGAGAACTCCTCCCAGCTCTAGTAGTGACATCATCACAGGGGTGGAGAAACAGAGCTGTGAGAACGTCCCAAAGCTCTGGTAGTGACAGTACCCCCCCCTCTACGGGTGGACTCCGGACACCCAGGACCCACCTTCTCAGGATGAGCCCTATGAAATGCCCTGATGAGGCGAGTGGCTTTAATGTCCGACACCGGAACCCACATCCTCTCCTCAGGACCATAACCCTTCCAATGAACGAGGTACTGAAGAGAACCGCGGACCATGCGAGAGTCCACAATTCTGGAAACCTCAAACTCCAGATTGCCATCAACCAAAATCGGAGGAGGAGGCAAAGAGGAGGGTACCGTGGGCTGGACATATGGTTTTAAGAGAGATCTGTGAAATACATTATGTATCTTCCAAACCCGTGGAAGATCAAGACGGAAGGCAACAGGATTGACGACTGACAAGATTTTATAAGGCCCAATAAACTTGGGACCCAATTTCCAGGAGGGAACCTTCAACTTAATGTTTCTAGTAGACAACCACACCAGATCACCCACATTCAGGTCCGGACCAGGCACACGTCTCTTATCAGCCACACGCTTATACCTCTCACTCATCTTTTTAAGATTACCCTGAATCTTTTGCCAAATGGTAGACAAAGACGAGGAAAATCTCTCCTCCTCAGGTAAACCAGAAAGAGCCCCTCCCGAGAATGTCCCAAACTGTGGATGGAACCCATATGCACCAAAGAATGGTGACTTATCAGAAGATTCCTGACGACGGTTGTTCAGAGCAAACTCAGCAAGAGGGAGAAATGAACACCAATCCTCCTGGTTCTCTGAAACAAAACAGCGCAAATATGTCTCCAGATTCTGATTGAGGCGCTCAGTCTGACCATTCGACTGCGGATGAAAAGCAGAAGAGAAGGACAGCCGAACCCCCAGGCGAGAACAGAAAGCCTTCCAGAACCTGGACACAAACTGCGTGCCTCTATCGGAAACAATATCAGAGGGAATGCCGTGCAATTTAACAATATGGTCGACAAAAGCTTGCGCCAACGTTTTAGCATTAGGTAAACCAGGGAAAGGTACGAAATGAGCCATCTTGCTAAAACGGTCCACCACCACCAGGATCACCGACTTCCCCGAGGAACGAGGAAGATCTGTGATAAAGTCCATGGACAGGTGTGTCCAAGGACGGGAAGGAATGGGTAACGGGAGAAGGGAACCTGAAGGCCGTGAACGAGGGACCTTAGCGCGAGCGCACGTCTCACAAGCAGCCACAAAACCCTCCACCGACTTACGAAGAGCCGGCCACCAAAATCTCCGAGCAATGAGATCCACCGTGGCTCTACTCCCGGGGTGACCAGCAAGAACCGTATCATGATGCTCCTTAAAGAGTTTGTGACGTAGCTCAGGAGGCACGAACAACTTCCCAGAAGGACAACGGGCAGGTGTCTCAGTCTGGGCAGCCTGGACCTCGGCCTCCAAATCGGAATATAGAGCAGAAACAACTACCCCCTCCGCCAAAATGGGACCCGGGTCCTCGGAGTTTCCTCCTCCCGGAAAACAGCGAGAGAGAGCATCAGCCTTCACATTTTTTATCCCAGGTCGGAATGTAACAACAAAATTGAATCTGGAGAAGAACAGAGACCATCTGGCCTGTCTCGGATTCATACGCCTGGCCGACTCCAAGTATGCCAGATTCTTATGGTCGGTAAAAACGGTGATAGGGTGCCTGGCCCCCTCCAACCAATGGCGCCATTCCTCGAAAGCCAACTTGATGGCCAACAACTCCCTATCGCCCACATCATAGTTTCTCTCTGCCGGGGAGAGTTTTTTAGAGAAAAAGGCACAGGGTCGCCACTTGGCAGGGGAAGGGCCCTGGGACAAAACCGCACCCACACCCACCTCGGAAGCATCCACCTCAACAATAAAAGGTAAGGAAACATCGGGATGCACCAAGACGGGAGCAGACGCAAAATTCTCTTTAATCTTAGAAAAGGCTGCAAGCGCCTCCTCCGACCAAGAGGAAAAATCCGCCCCCTTTTTTGTCATGTCAGTGAGGGGTTTGACAACAGAGGAATAATTCAAAATGAACTTTCTGTAATAGTTCGCAAAACCCAGAAAGCGCATCAATGCCTTCTGATTCTCAGGAAGCTCCCACTCAAGTACAGCACGGACCTTCTCGGGATCCATGCGAAAACCAGAAGCAGAGAGGAGAAAACCCAGAAATTGAATCTCCGATACCATAAAAAGACATTTCTCCAGCTTGGCGTACAATTTATTTTCCCGCAGAATCTGCAGAACCTGAAAAAGATGATCCTGATGGGTCTGAACATCAGGGGAAAAAATCAAAATATCATCAAGATACACCAATACAAATTTCCCCATTAAATGATAGAAAATACTATTAACAAAATGCTGAAAGACGGCTGGAGCATTCATCAGGCCGAAAGGCATAACGAGATTCTCGAAATGCCCGTCAGGGGTATTAAAGGCCGTTTTCCATTCATCCCCCTCTCTGACCCTGACCAGGTTGTACGCGCCTCTCAAATCCAATTTGGAAAACACCTTGGCCCCAACAATTTGATTGAAGAGGTCCGGGATCAGAGGAAGGGGATAGGGATCGCGAATCGTGATACGGTTCAGCTCCCTAAAATCTAGGCAAGGTCTCAGAGAGCCATCTTTCTTTTTAACAAAAAAAAACCCAGCGGCCACAGGTGACTTTGAGGGACGAATATGCCCCTTTTCGAGACTCTCGGAGATGTAAGTTCGCATAGCGATTCTTTCCGGTTGTGAGAGATTGTAGAGGCGTGCTTTTGGCAGCTTGGCGCCGGGAATGAGGTTAATGGGACAGTCAAACTCCCGGTGAGGAGGTAGCTCCTGAACACCGCTCTCGGAAAACACGTCCGAGAAATCAGAGAGAAATGATGGCACCGTTTTAGTAGACACCTCTGCAAAAGTCGCTGTGAGACAATTCTCTCTACAAAAGTCACTCCACTCATTTATTTGCCTTCCTTGCCAATCAATAGTGGGGTTATGTCTAGTGAGCCAGGGTAACCCCAAAACTAGAGGAGACGGCAATCCGTTAAGGACAAAACAAGATATATCCTCCACATGAGTGTCACCTACAGCTAGCCGGATATTTTGAACAATGCCTTTCAGAGATCTCTGTGAGAGTGGAGCAGAGTCAATAGCAAAAACAGGTATATCTTTATCTAATGTGCAAACCTGAAAACCATGCATGGCTACAAATTGAGTGTCAATAAGATTGACGGCCGCTCCACTATCGACAAAAATCTCACAAGAAATGACTTTGCTCTCTAGCGCCACCCTGGCAGACAGGAGAAAACGGGAACTGCAGGTCAGAGGAAAAGCATCAAATCCTACATCAACTTTGCCCAAAGTAGCAGATGAAGCAGAACTTGATGATTTACCTTTTGAGATTTTTCTCTTATTATCGCTCTTAGTACGGTTCAAGAATCTCCTAGATGGACAAACATTTGCCAAATGACCTATGCCCCCACAACAAAAACAGACCATACTCTGAGGACTAAATCCTCTTTTATCAGGGGCAAGTCGAGCTAGCTGCATGGGCTCCTCCTCAGAGGGGAGCGAGACAGGATGAGGCCCCTGCACACTGAATGAGTCCGCACCACTTCCCCTAGACTGACAATGGCTGGACAGAGAGGTCTCGTTTCTTTCTCTTAGACGCCTGTCAAGGCGTACCGCCAATGACATGGCAGACTCTAAGGACGTTGGTCTCTCATGGAAAGCAAACGCATCTTTTAATCTCTCCGAGAGACCATAACAGAACTGACTCCGGAGTGCAGCATCATTCCAACCCGAATCAGCTGCCCATCTCCGAAATTCAGAACAATAAAGCTCCGCAGACCGTTTGTTCTGGCATAAAACACGTAGGTTAGATTCGGCCAGAGCAACACGATCCGGGTCATCATAAATCTGCCCCAGGGCCACAAAAAATCCCTCCACGGATCGAAGGGAGGGATCCCCTGATGGCAGCGAAAAAGCCCAAGTCTGAGCATTACCCCTGAGCAGGGAGATGACAATCCTCACCCTCTGCTCTTGATTACCAGAAGAGTGAGGACACAAGCAAAAATGGAGTTTGCATGCCTCTCTGAAACGAACAAAATTCTCACTGCCCCCGGAGAACGTCTCCGTAAGTGAGACCTTTGGCTCGCAACAGACTCCATGAGCCGGAGCAGGGCCCAATGCTTGAAGCTGAGTCATAGATTGACGGAGATCCGCTACTTCCAAAGAAAGACCCTGCATGCGGTCAACCAAGCCAGAAAGCGGATCCATGTCAAAAAAGGACGGTTTTGGTGGATTATAATGTCACGGCTGTATGTGGGCAACAATAGTAATACACAGTACAGAGCTACTGACTGGACCCAGAACTAGGGAGGAAAACGGGTGACCCCTGTCCGACCCTCAACGCTCTCCCTATTCTGCTAAAGCACATGCCCGGATCCAAATGGCGGAAAGAGGCATGCCCACGTGCCTAAGACTAATGACCACTGTAACCCCTACAATAGTGGAAGGGGCACGGGCACCAGTGCCCTACTCAGTATATGGAGGGAACCGTGGCCACCTCAGATCCAGTCAGAAAATAAACAGGAACACAACAATGTCTGCACACTTAGCTGACGGTGTTGCAGCCGCAGAGAAGACGGATCCAAGGACAGGCTGGCAATATCCGGAGTGCTAGCTGCAGCAGAACACAGGTCCAGTGAACTGATAGCTACAAGTGAAGAAACTAAAGCCAGAGCTACAACTGAAGTGAGAACTATAATCCACATCCTATCATAGGAGGAGGGGTGATATAAAGAGAGGAAAATCAAACACATGAAGGACAGCTGTGGTGAAAGAAACCAAAAGTAAACAGAGTAGTGAGAACTCCTCCCAGCTCTAGTAGTGACATCATCACAGGGGTGGAGAAACAGAGCTGTGAGAACGTCCCAAAGCTCTGGTAGTGACAGGTTGTCTGGAAGTTTAAGAAATTAATTTTGTTTGGACTTTTAGCATAGCAAACAGCCTTACTTGACTTTCTCATTCACACCATTCCATTAACTGCGGCCAAAGAGGGAAGGGAATGAGTGAAGGACAATATTTTTCATTTAATTTGCAATTGCATAGTACTGATGAAATAAAAAAGAAAAGCAGACAAAAATTCTTAAAAATTAGGGGGGTCATTTATTAACCTGAAATACACCTATATTAGGAGTATTTCAGGTGCAGATTTTTCCCCACTCACGGCAGATCTAAAAAAGTGGATGTGGCATGGGCGGGGAAGGGGATGAGCCAGCAGTAGTGATGATGAGCAGTTCGTTGGATGTTCGACTGGTTCGGCCAAACTTTGTTTGAAAGTTCGGTTAGGGTTCCGAAATTCACCCAAACTTGATCCCGAACACCGAACCCAATTGAAGTCAATGGGGACCACCCGAACTTTGGGGCTGAAAAATGGTTGTAAAAAAGTCATAGAAAGGGCTAGAGGACTGCAAAAGGGTCCAAAATGGGGGTAAGAGAAGTGTAATTGCCCTGCAAACAAATTTGGGATGGGAAATGACTTAAAATAACATAAAATTCATAAAAATAAAAAATAATAATCATGAACCAGGAGGCGGAGGTCCAAGGGGAGTAGGAAGTTGAGGAGACTGTAAAAGTGGCGGTATAAGTGGAAGAGGCGGAGGAGGCAGAGGAGGAAGCAAATATTGTTTCTGTTTTGTTTTTTTAAATGTATCAATTCTGTGTGTGACCTTTAGCCACTTTTTGGGGTGCTTCTCTACACTGCCTCTGAGCCAGGAGGAGGAGGAGGAGGCGGATGTGGCTGTGCAAGTGGAAGAGGCGGACACCAGGAGGAAGAGTCAGACGAGGGGGACGTGGTGGTGTAGGTGGAAGAGGAGGAGGAGGCGGAGGAGGTAGCCAACATTTTTTTCTTTCTTTTGTTTTATTTTTCTTACTTTTTTTTGTTTTTTTGTTTGTGGAGGCCCTAAAACATTTGGAAATAGCAAAGAGAGCGCACAAAGTTAGCTGGAGTTTAACAGTGGATGGGTGCAGCCGGTATACTTTTCTACTCTGCACAAGGTACTGACAAGTCCTGTGGGATCTATGCCACGTTCATCTTAATGAATGAGAGCTTGTCCACATTGGCTGTGGACAGGCAAATGCATCTGTCCGTGATCACCCCCTATGCTGTGCTAAACACATGTTCAGACAATACAGGGCAGGCCAGCACCTCCAAGGTGTGAAGGGCAAGCTCAGGACATGTGCCCAATTTGGAGACCCAGAAGTTAAATGGGGCAGACTCATCAGTCAGTACGTGTAGGCGTGTTCACACACACTGTTACACCATGTTTCTAAAATGCAGCCTCCTGCTAAGATTGTCCGTGTTAGATGGTGGTGCTGGATGTTGTGGCGTGCTGACAAAGCTTTTCCACATTTCGGCAAGGCTAACCCTCCCTTCTGAGATGCTGGCGGTGCCACAGCTGCGGACTTCCTCTGCCTCGTGCTTCCACTGGATCCCTGCAATAAGGTGGGAACGCCATCAATAGCGCGTCTACCAGCGTACGCTTGTGCAGTGACCAGGAACGGGGTACGCTGACGCCACTTATGCAGTGGCTGGGTCAGGTAGATAATATTCTGTATATGTTTGTGACGCCAATTGCAGCGTGCGCAGGGTACAATCCCAGGGCCCTTCCAAGGTGTTATAACGTCCCAGATTAGGAATGCCAGAGTGGTGTAATGGCCTATAATGTCTCTATAAGGTGGTGATAATTGTAGCAACAGTGTCTTCTACCTGGGTACGGCTGGACTCCTGGCTCCTGGCTCACTTGCAATAAATTTGAGTGTAGTGATAGTAGGAGTAATAGAGTAATTTTGCAGTAGAAATGATGTCCAGACCTTGAGATGAAGTTCAAACGTTTCTTTACTGAAGATAACTTTCATCCAAGCAGTATACTGCTTTGGTCTCTGGTCTCAGCAGGTTTTGGCAATCATTGGCAGGAATAAATGCTTCTGCTTTATATGTGGGGAGCTTGCAGGATAAGACGTCTGCTTGGTAGCTCTGTAACTGTGGCAGAAATTAATCTTCTGCACTTTTCTGTAACTTCTGCTTTGTGGGGACAGACTAGCTGAGGAGGAATGGCTTCTCCTAGGTCTCTGGACTTAACTCACAGATGATTTCTCAGCGGATGCTTTCTTCCTGGAACCTTGGAGGTTGTAGTTTTCTGCTTTCTTCATCCAGCTGAGCTGCAGGTGCTTAGACTGGGAATGTGATCAGGTCTCAGCCGAGACAAGATCCTTGCTGTCTTCCCTATGCAGGGGATCTCCTGAACGCTAACACACAGCCTTCCCCAACAGGGGTGGCTGGCACACTGACTCTAACTTCCTTCTCCACCAATGCTGCAGGATTGGGAAAAGCCTACTCTGCTCACAGAGGGGGAGCTAAGCTGAAATAATCCATTCCAGCCTAGATATACTAAACTGAGACTAGTACCTGGCCAATGCATTACTGCCAACTGCTGGTGAACCTGGAAAATTACAAGGACCAATAGTATTTAACATGGTTTTAGATGCACATTTGTGAAGACATAATGTAAATGACATCAGATGACAATATAAAGGCTCTTAAAAGATTGTTAGGGGTGTAGAGGCGTGTAGTAACACAACTTTGGGGTGTTACACTTGTACCATTGACACACACCACCAGGCTGGGCTTGGGGCTCAGCGGCACAACCACTCATTGGTCTGTTCTTCCATGCCCGCCCATAGCTCCTGCATGTTGTGGGATTTTTCCCCAAAACATATGAGTTTCAGAACAGCCTGCTGTCATTTCCCCCTGGCTGTGCAGAAGTTGGTGGTGCAGGTGTTTCTCTGACGTGATGAGGAGGCGGTAGAGGAAAAACAGGAGGAGGAAGTGGAGTAGGAGGAGGAGGCAACCAGAGGCACCAAGAAACATCCAGCAATCCTCGTTGGAGGTAGGCCAAACCGCTCTCTGCCTCTTTTCCAGCCACCACTACTTTTACCTAGTGGGCAATTATGGTGATATAATGTCCCTGCCCGTGCTTACTGGTCCACATATTGTCACGGTGGGGAGTGGGGGAAACCCCCCACCATACAATGTCAGGTATAAAGGGGAAGCAGCTAGGCCAGGACACCGGTATCAGGGAGAAGATCACCTCCTAAAGCGTCCCTAATCCTCTCCCTAACTCCTCACCGTATGAGCGGACCTGGATGGTAGGACGGCTCATACCCAGGATACCTTTGGCCCTGAGTCGCCCTGAGAATCCCTCACAAACGAGCTGAGGAGAGGCGCCCTGTTCTTCCAGGACATGGAAGAACAGGACTCTCAAAAGACCTAGCAGCAGGGAAAAGGAAAGACCATACACAGCAAGAAGAACGGCAGGTAAGAACACAAGACAACACACTTACCTGCCGAAGTCTCAACGACTGGATCCCGTGCATATGTACAGGAGCCCTAACACCAAACAGGATGCCGTACCAGCAACTCACACAGGTGTCCAGCACACCAGACTCCGCCAGAACCCCCATTCTGAAAGGTGCATGGCAGCCCCAGGCAGCGCTGCATACAGGCTTGTGGTTCACCCCTCCGGGAAACCAACCTCCTTCTGGAGGACACAACACACAGGGAAAATGTCTTACATACATGCAGGGACAAACACCAACAACAGCCCAGACATGTAACAGCAATCAAGACGTACACCCTGAACATAAACCCACACCTAACATACAACAAGTGAGGTAGGGTATAAGGAGCATACAAAAGGAAGACAATTTATGTCCAACAAGGTGGCCCTCAAGGACTGGGCAGAATCATCCAGGAAAGGAGCAGAGCTCCATCACCCAAACAAGACTGGAGTACAACTGCCACCAGCAAGGAAGCCACAGATAAAGTAAAGCTAGTGGCCACACCCAGGACACACCAAACTCCACACTAGCTAGATTATTAACCCCTCGCTCAACAAAACGCAGGGAGACACACCTTAAACGGGAAACGCACGTGCAAACTGACAACAACACGTTGCCACCTGCAACCGGTCTGCACGGCAACCGCGTCACGGTCAAACAACAATATGACCGTAACACATATTGGTGGTTATGTGGACCTTTCCACTTGTTCATGCAGGGCAAGGATGGCCCGCCTGGAAAAGTAGTGGCAGCTGGGAACGAGGTATCGTAGGACAGCCGTCGTCATTACATTTTTAGAACTCTCTGTCTCCACCAGATGGAATGGCAATATTTTAAAGGCTGGGAATTTTGAAATGCTGGCATTCAGGCATTCAGAGCCAGGGTTCGCGGGTGGGTAGGGGGGTACTTCCTCTTTCTCTCCAGTGTTTGGGGTATGGACAGCTGAACGCTTCCATGGGACTGTGGGGAGATGCTAGGTGACACTGCTGGTGGTGGTGGTGGTGTTGCTGTCACATTCTTACTTTGAGGGGTGCCAGATGGCCCTGTGGCTCCAGAGGGGAAGGAAGAGGCCTAGACCACAGCAGAAGAGGGAGCAGGAGGAAATTCAGATCTTTCATGGTGTTTACTCCACTGAAGGTCATGCTTTGCAATTATATGCCTGGTCATGCAGGTGGTGCTCATGTAACACCCCAGAGTTGTGTTACTACACGCCTCTACCCCGCTACTATCTTCTAAGTGCTGTTATATTGTCATCTGATGTAATTTATATTATGTCTTCACAAATGTGCATCTAAAACCATGTTAAATACAATTATTCCTGTAAATTTCCAGGTTCACCAGCAGGTGGAAGTAACTCTTTGGAAAGGTACAAGTCCCAGTTTAGTAAATCTAGGCTGGAATTGATTATTCCAGCTTAGCTCCCCCTCTGTGAGCAGAGTGGGCGGTTCCCACATCCTGCAGCATGGGTAGAGAAGGAAGTTAGAGTCAGTGTAGCCTCCCCCCTGCTAGGGGAAGGCTGTGTGATAGCGTTCAGGAGAACCCCTGCATAGGGAAGACAGCAAGGATCAAGTCTCGTCTGAGACTTGATCATATCCCCAGTCTGAGCACCTTCAGCCTCAGCTGAATGAAGAAGCAGAAAACTAACTACAACCTCCAGAGTATGAGGAAGAAAGCATCCCCTGAGAAATTATCTGTGAGTTAAGTCCAGAGATCTAGGAGAAGCCATTCCTTCTCAGCTAGTCTGTCCCCACAAAGCAGAAGTTACAGAAAAGTGCAGAAGATTAATTCCTGTGACTTTTACAGAGCTACCAAGCAGACGACTTATCTTGCGAGCTCCAAATTTAAAGCAGAAGCATTTATTCCTGCCAACGATTGCTAAAACCTGCTGGGACTCAGAGACCAAAGCTGTATACTGCTTGGATGAAAGTTATCTTAAGTAAAGAAACGTTTGAACTTCATCTTAAGGTCTGGACATCATTTCTGCTGCAAAATTCCTCTATTACTCCTATCACTACACTTAAATGTATTGCCAGTGAGCCAGGACCCAGGAATCCTCATGGGCTCCACCCTCACTTCCTGCATTGATCCTGACCGAGCAGCTGAGGAAGATGGCGCTCCCAAAGCTAAAGTGGGACCAAATGTCTGTGCAATGAGAACCAGTTTATGCGACTCACCCACCGGAGATCCGGGTCTCCCAACTTGTGAGGAGAGCTGGCCCCAGCACCTTCGGAGTGTCCCCGGAAGCTGTGGATTCCTCGACTGGTGCTGAGACGGCCGCCGCTGCTGAAGTAAAGATGGTTGCCGTTTCCGAACCCGCTCCAGTGGAAGATGACGTCGATACTACAGTCCGGACCCCGGAGGCTGTGGATCCCTCCGCGACGGCTGAACTCACAGACCAAACGTCCTCCAAGATGGCCGTCTCACTCAAGCCTGCTCCCGCGGAAGACCCCGACTGCCAAGTCGTCCAGACACTGGAAGTGTCTGCACCACCAAGTGCCTCATCGCCAGCGACCGACATCCCCGCCCAGGAACAAGCTGCGTCCTCTAAGGAGCCGAACGCAGTTCCGAAGACAGCCGTGACCACCAACAATGATCTGCAGGAGGCACCGAAACCGGCCGCTTGGCAGCGACATCATGTAGTAGCAGTCCCGCTCCCTGAGACCCCGGTCCAACCCGTAGCTGCCCCTGCACCGCGCCCGGTGGTATCTGACTTACCTACTACGCCCACAGAGGCCCCACTCCGCCGCCCAGACAGGATAGCTCCAAACCAAGTCACCTTAACCCCGAAGTGCCTCTCGAAATTACCTGTCATGCCCAGAAGCCAGTGGGAGTACAAGACAGCAGTTGAAGAGTGGGTTAAGCAAGTCTTAAATGACCCCCGTCCCGGCGATCCTAAACTCGCCCGGCGCACCGGAACAGTGCTATGGTTTTCTGTAGAGAGGGGAGTGGGCTTCCTTCAAGATAATTATTCGGGAGCCGAAGTATTCGTGGGCCGCCGCTCTGTTAAGCAGACCTATTTGCCACAGGCCCGCCACAACTTATATGTCGGGGACCAGGTGGAATATACACCGTTGCGGTCTGTACAAGGACCCTTTGCCGCAGGAGTGAACCTTTTGGCCAAGCCATTAACCCTTGCTTCTACCCCAGAGACCTGGCAGGAAGACCCAGGCTCTGCAGGGAGAGTCCGATGCCTACAAGAGACCCCGGATGGCCAATTGCGTTTTAGGGAATGGGCACAACTTGAGCCAAAGCCTCTCATCCCTGACCTGGCAGCACCCCCAACACTACAGGTGGGTCAGATTAATAACTCTGTCCTAACTTTTAACCCCAGGGTGTAACCTTATGTTTTGCCATGGAAGCTCCCACAGGCACCCCGAGTTTGCCTTCCAGAGCCTCTTCAGCCAGAGGTTTTACCCACCTCTGCACCGGCAAGGGATTCCGGCTTGCAGCAGGTCACTGCAGCATTCACCAGGCTGACTGCTCAGCCAAATCCAAAGGACACCACTAGAGGGCAGTGGCGCACCACTACAGCTGCCAAATTGAGCTACCAAAGACAGGAGCGCCTTTTAACCTCCTCAGGACCGCCGTACGCAGGATTGCGTCTTTGCGGCGGCCCTGCTCTTCTGGGTGGACGCGCCGGCGCGTCCTCTCGCGAGACGCGAGATTTCCTGTGAACGCGCGCACACAGGCGCGCGCGCTCACAGGAACGGAAGGTAAGAGAGTTGATCTCCAGCCTGCCAGCGGCGATCGTTCGCTGGCAGGCTGGAGATGTGTTTTTTTTAACCCCTAACAGGTATATTAGAAGCTGTTTTGATAACAGCGTCTAATATACCTGCTACCTGGTCCTCTGGTGGTCCCCTTTGTTTGGATCGACCACCAGAGGACACAGGTAGCTCAGTAAAGTAGCACCAAGCACCACTACACTACACCCCCCCCGTCACTTATTAACCCCTTATTAGCCCCTGATCACCCCATATAGACTCCCTGATCACCCCCCTGTCATTGATTACCCCCCTGTCATTGATCAACCCCCTGTAAAGCTCCATTCAGACGTCCGCATGATTTTTACGGATCCACTGATAGATGGATCGGATCCGCAAAACGCATCCGGACGTCTGAATGAAGCCTTACACGGGCGTGATCAATGACTGTGGTGATCACCCCATATAGACTCCCTGATCACCCCCCTGTCATTGATTACCCCCCTGTAAAGCTCCATTCAGATGTCCGCATGATTTTTACGGATGCACTGATAGATGAATCTGATCAGCAAAACGCATCCGGAAGTCTGAATGAAGCCTTACAGGGGCATGATCAATGACTGTGGTTATCACCCCATATAGACTCCCTGATCACCCCCCTGTCATTGATTACCCCCCTGTAAAGCTCCATTCAGATGTCCGCATGATTTTTACGGATGCACTGATAGATGGACCGGATCCGCAAAACGCATCCGGACGTCTGAATGAAGCCTTACAGGGGCATGATCAATGACTGTGGTTATCACCCCATATAGACTCCCTGATCACCCCCCTGTCATTGATCACCCTCCCTGTCATTGATTACCCCCCTGTAAAGCTCCATTCAGACGTCCGCATGATTTTTACGGATCCACTGATAGATGGATCGGATCCGCAAAACGCATCCGGACATCTGAATGAAGCCTTACACGGGCGTGATCAATGACTGTGGTGATCACCCCATATAGACTCCCTGATCACCCCCCTGTCATTGATTACCCCCCTGTAAAGCTCCATTCAGATGTCCGCATGATTTTTACGGATGCACTGATAGATGGATCGGATCCGCAAAACGCATCCGGACGTCTGAATGAAGCCTTACAGGGGCATGATCAATGACTGTGGTGATCACCCCATATAGACTCCCTGATCACCCCCCTGTCATTGATTACCCCCCTGTAAAGCTCCATTCAGATGTCCGCATGATTTTTACGGATCCACTGATAGATGGATCGGATCCGCAAAACGCATCCGGACGTCTGAATAAAGCCTTACAGGGGCATGATCAATGACTGTGGTTATCACCCCATATAGACTCCCTGATCACCCCCCTGTCATTGATCACCCCCCCTGTCATTGATTACCCCCCTGTAAAGCTCCATTCAGATGTCCGCATGATTTTTACGGATGCACTGATAGATGGATCGGATCCGCAAAACGCATACGGACGTCTGAATGAAGCCTTACAGGGGCATGATCAATGACTGTGGTTATCACCCCATATAGACTCCCTGATCACCCCCCCTGTCATTGATTACCCCCCTGTAAAGCTCCATTCAGATGTCTGCATGATTTTTACGGATGCACTGATAGATGGATCGGATCCGCAAAACGCATACGGACGTCTGAATGAAGCCTTACACGGGCGTGATCAATGACTGTGGTTATCACCCCATATAGACTCCCTGATCACCCCCCTGTCATTGATCACCCCCCTGTCATTGATCACCCCCCTGTCAATGATCACTCCCCCTGTCATTGATCACCCCCCCCCTGTCATTGATCACCCCCCCCCTGTCATTGATCACCCCCCCCCTGTCATTGATCACCCCCCTGTAAGGCTCCATTCAGACATTTTTTTGGCCCAAGTTAGCGGAATTATTATTTTTTTTTCTTACAAAGTCTCATATTCCACTAACTTGTGTCAAAAAATAAAATCTCACATGAACTCACCATACCCCTCACGGAATCCAAATGCGTAAAATTTTTTAGACATTTATATTCCAGACTTCTTCTCACGCTTTAGGGCCCCTAGAATGCCAGGGCAGTATATATACCCCACATGTGACCCCATTTCGGAAAGAAGACACCCCCAGGTATTCCGTGAGGGGCATATTGAGTCAATGAAAGATTGAAATTTTTGTCCCAAGTTAGCGGAACGGGAGACTTTGTGAGAAAAAAATTAAAAATATCAAATTCCGCTAACTTGTGCCAAAAAAAAATAATTTCTATGAACTCGCCATGCCCCTCATTGAATACCTTGGGGTGTCTTCTTTCCAAAATGGGGTCACATGTGGGGTATTTATACTGCCCTGGCATTCTAGGGGCCCCAAAGCGTGAGAAGAAGTCTGGTATCCAAATGTCTAAAAATGCCCTCCTAAAAGGAATTTGGGCACCTTTGCGCATCTAGGCTGCAAAAAAGTGTCACACATCTGGTATCGCCGTACTCAGGAGAAGTTGGGGAATGTGTTTTGGGGTGTCATTTTACATATACCCATGCTGGGTGAGAGAAATATCTTGGTCAAATGCCAACTTTGTATAAAAAAATGGGAAAAGTTGTCTTTTGCCAAGATATTTCTCTCACCCAGCAAGGGTATATGTAAAATGACACCCCAAAACACATTCCCCAACTTTTCCTGAATACGGCGATACCACATGTGTGACACTTTTTTGCAGCCTAGGTGGGCAAAGGGGCCCATATTCCAAAGAGCACCTTTAGGATTTCACAGGTCATTTACCTACTTACCACACATTAGGGCCCCTGGAAAATGCCAGGGCAGTATAACTACCCCACAAGTGACCCCATTTTGGAAAGAAGACACCCCAAGGTATTCCGTGAGGGGCATGGCGAGTTCCTAGAATTTTTTATTTTTTGTCACAAGTTAGTGGAAAATGCTGATTTTCTTTTTTTTTTTTTTTTTCATACAAAGTCTCATATTCCACTAACTTGTGACAAAAAATAAAAACTTCCATGAACTCACTATGCCCATCAGCGAATACCTTGGGGTCTCTTCTTTCCAAAATGGGGTCACTTGTGGGGTAGTTATACTGCCCTGGCATTCTAGGGGCCCAAATGTGTGGTAAGGAGTTTGAAATCAAATTCTGTAAAAAATGACCTGTGAAATCCGAAAGGTGCTCTTTGGAATATGGGCCCCTTTGCCCACCTAGGCTGCAAAAAAGTGTCACACATCTGGTATCTCTGTACTCAGGAGAAGTTGGGGAATGTGTTTTGGTGTGTCATTTTACATATACCCATGCTGGGTGAGAGAAATATCTTGGCAAAAGACAACTTTTCCCATTTTTTTATACAAAGTTGGCATTTGACCAAGATATTTATCTCACCCAGCATGGGTATATGTAAAAAGACACCCCAAAACACATTCCTCAACTTCTCCTGAATACAGAGATACCAGATGTGTGACACTTTTTTGCAGCCTAGGTGGGCAAAGGGGCCCATATTCCAAAGAGCACCTTTCGGATTTCACAGGTCATTTTTTACAGAATTTGATTTCAAACTCCTTACCACACATTTGGGCCCCTAGAATGCCAGGGCAGTATAACTACCCCACAAGTGACCCCATTTTGGAAAGAAGAGACCCCAAGGTATTCGCTGATGGGCATAGTGAGTTCATGGAAGTTTTTATTTTTTGTCACAAGTTAGTGGAATATGAGACTTTGTATGAAAAAAAAAAAAAATCATCATTTTCAGCTAACTTGTGACAAAAAATTAAAAATTCTAGGAACTTGCCATGCCCCTCACGGAATACCTTGGGTGTCTTCTTTCCAAAATGGGGTCACTTGTGGGGTAGTTATACTGCCCTGGCATTCTAGGGGCCCAAATGTGTGGTAAGGAGCTTGAAATCAAATTCTGTAAAAAATGACCTGTGAAATCCGAAAGGTGCTCTTTGGAATATGGGCCCCTTTGCCCACCTAGGCTGCAAAAAAGTGTCACACATCTGGTATCTCCGTACTCAGGAGAAGTTGGGGAATGGGTTTTGGGGTGTCATTTTACATATACCCATGCTGGGTGAGAGAAATATCTTGGCAAAAGACAACTTTTCCCATTTTTTTATACAAAGTTGGCATTTGACCAAGATATTTATCTCACCCAGCATGGGTATATGTAAAAAGACACCCCAAAACACATTCCTCAACTTCTCCTGAATACAGAGATACCAGATGTGTGACACTTTTTTGCAGCCTAGGTGGGCAAAGGGGCCCATATTCCAAAGAGCACCTTTCGGATTTCACTCGTCATTTTTTACAGAATTTGATTTCAAACTCCTTACCACACATTTGGGCCCCTAGAATGCCAGGGCAGTATTACTACCCCACAAGTGACCCCATTTTGGAAAGAAGAGACCCCAAGGTATTCGCTGATGGGCATAGTGAGTTCATAGAACTTTTTATTTTTTGTCACAAGTTAGTGGAATATGAGACTTTGTAAGAAAAAAAAAAAAAAAATCATCATTTTCCGCTAACTTGTGACAAAAAATAAAAAGTTCTATGAACTCACTATGCCCATCAGCGAATACCTTAGGGTGTGTACTTTCCGAAATGGGGTCATTTGTGGGGTATTTGTACTGTCTGGGCATTGTAGAACCTCAGGAAACATGTCAGGTGCTCAGAAAGTCAGAGCTGCTTCAAAAATCGGAAATTCACATTTTTGTACCATAGTTTGTAAACGCTATAACTTTTACCCAAAACATTTTTTTTTTACCCAAACATTTTTTTTTTATCAAACACACGTAGAACAATAAATTTAGAGCAAAATTTCTATATGGATCTCGTTTTTTTCAAAATTTTACAACTGAAAGTGAAAAATGTCATTTTTTTGCAAAAAAATCGTTAAATTTCGATTAATAACAAAAAAAGTAAAAATGTCAGCAGCAATGAAATACCACCAAATGAAAGCTCTATTAGTGAGAAGAAAAGGAGGTAAAATTCATTTGGGTGGTAAGTTGCATGACCGAGCAATAAACGGTGAAAGTAGTGTAGGTCAGAAGTGTAAAAAGTGGCCTGGTCTTTCAGGGTGTTTAAGCACTGGGGGCTGAGGTGGTTAATGAGCTTTAGCAGCTCAAGCAGTGAGGAGGGCCTACAAGTCCTTCTCTAAATGCCTTCTTTACCTTTTAAAATATATAGAACTACTGGGAGCCACAACATTGACTGCACTTGATGGGTGAAGATCTGTTGGCCATTTTTTCTATTTGTTACCCTTGTTTACTCTTCACCAGGATGGACATTGTTTGTAAGGACTCCCCCCAACTACTTTAACCCTTTACATCCCAGTTTGTACCAAGTTTGTACATTGTTTTATCCCCTTTCTCAGGTTATTTGAGAGCCTCATGGAACTATGGTTCTCACTTTTGCTGCTATTTTACGTGCTTTTATCTACTGTTTTATACTGTTCCTTGGATTACAAATATACCCCCTATTGGATTACAATTAACACTATTATTTCCCGTGGATTACAAGTGACTTTTCTTTGTTTCCAGAGGATTCCAACTTTTAAAGCACTTCAAGTAAAAGGACTCAAGTCATATATGAGCGTATAATGATAATACTGATTGCACTAATAAATGCATAATGTGTTGCTCAGTTTTTTCCAACATGGTTACAGGTTATGCAACGTTACAAGCCAGCACCCAAAGAAAGGACTCAAAAGTGTACCTGAGCTCTTTGTGATCTCTATTGTGATATTTTGCACTAATTTTGCTTAAATGTTTACAGGTGTAGCAATGTTCAAGTAATTATGCCCATTGTGGGTATTCTTTTCCAGATGCGGCAATGTGAATTTATGCACTTTTTGTGATATTGCACTTAACCTTTGCCTTTAGCCAATCAGTAGCACCTTACTTCTGTGTACCTCTGTTCTCTTTATATGGACTGTCTTTGCGGATACTAATGGCCTACTCATGGTGAACGAGTAAGACAAGTGGTAGGTCCCAGGTAGGTCCTGAAACTAGTGATTGTGCCATAAGCCTTATATTTTGACTTTGGTGCAGAGAAGGGAATACAGGATAAAGCCACCCTTCCATTTGGGGGCATTTCATTACACAATGGTGGGACTACAGAGTAAAGACACCCCCATGCTTTCTTTGGTATTAATGGCCATAATAATACTTCAAAGTCAGTCAGTAATGATTGCTTAGTGCAGACCTTTGGTTCACTGGTAATACCGAGAGAGAAACTGTTAATTAGGACACCCTACTCATGTGGGCAGGAACCTTAGGGTAGCCGTTTTATGTTTGTCTTTGTATGTCTTTATGTGTACCTCATGCAGCACTTTGTATTAAATTGGGTACCCCAGAGCTTGTTCTTCTTATTCTAAGCATAAGCCGAGGGCGGCTTAACTCAAAATAAGGGGGAATGTAACACCCCAGAGTTGTGTTACTACACGCTTCTACCCCACTACTATCTTCTAAGAGCCGTTGTATTGTCATCTGATGTAATTTATATTATGTCTTCACAAATGTGTATCTAAAACCATGTGAAATACAATTGTTTCTATAGTTTTCCAGATTCACCAGCAGGTGGCAGCAACACTTTGGCAAGGTACAAGTCCCAGTTTAGTGAATCTAGGCTGGAATGGATTATTTCAGTTTAGCTCCCCCTCTGTGAGAGGAAGGCTGTGTGATAGCGTTCAGGAGAACCCCTGCATAGGGAAGACAGCAAGGATCAAGTCTCGTCTGAGACTTGGTCATATCCCCAGTCTGAGCACATTCAGCCTCAGCTGAATGAAGAAGCAGAAAACTAACTACAATCTCCAGAGTATGAGAAAGAGAGCATCCCCTGAGAAATCATCTGTGAGTTAAGTCCAGAGACCTAGGAGAAGCCATTCCTCCTCAGCTAGTCTGTCCGCACAAAGCAGAAGTTACAGAAAAGTGCAGAAGATTAATTCCTGTCACAATTACAGAGCTATCAAGCAGACGACTTATCCTGCAAGCTCCAAATTTAAAGCAGAAGTATTTATTCCTGCCAACGATTGCTAAAACCTGCTGGGACTCAGAGACCAAAGCTGTATACTGCTTGGATGAAAGTTATCTTCAGTAAAGAAACGTTTGAACTTCATCTCAAGGTCTGGACATCATTTCTGCTGCAAAATTCCTCAATTACTCCTACTATCACTACACTCAAATTTATTGCCAGTGAGCCAGGAGCCAGGAGTCCAGCCATACCCAGGTAGGAGACACCGTTGACACAATTATCACCACCCTATAGAGACATTATAGGCCATTACACCATTCTGCCATTCCTAATCTGGGACGTGCGTTATAACACATTGAAAGGGCACTGGGATAGTACCCTGCGCACGCTGCAATTGGTGTCGCAAACAAATACAGACTATTGACCCAGCCACTGCATTAAAGTGGCAAAAGCGTACCGTATCCTGGCCATTGTGCTCAGGTTTAGAACATTGATGCCTCGCTTCAGGCTCTGATTGTACAGCGTACAAACCACCCGTGTCTTGTCATCAGCACATTTTCTGAAGAACTGCCACGCCAGGGAACTCCTTTGAGCTGGCTTTGGTGTGCTCTGTCCCGAACATGGCAGTATGGGTTCGCTCATCCCTAGCTGTGATGTGTTCAGTATGTTTTCAAATCTATTCTTTCAACAAGAAAGACATTTCTTAGTGATTTTAACCTTTGAGCATAATTCTAGACATGAAAGATCATCAATGTGAATACCAATCACTGTAGTATTTTGAGATACACATACTGTATATTAAAATAAAAAAAATACCTACTGGTATTATTTCAGCCTGCTACATTCCAGTATTATTGATACCATAGTGAGGATCAAGTTACCCATGGATCCCCACCACTCTAAGGTGGAAGAAGGGGACTGCCAATCTCAATTGTAAAGGAAAAAAATCACATTGCACATGTTAATTTTTCCCTCTTTAATGATTACTAGCTTAAAGGGAACCTGTTACCTGGAATTTGGCAATAGAGCTGAGGGCATGGGCTGCTAGATCGCTGCTAGCACGTCCGCAATATCCAGTCCCCATAGCTCTCTCTGTTTTTATTGTGTAAAACAAACGATTTGATGGATATGCAAATTAACCTGAGATGAGTCCTGTCCATGAGATGAGTCCAGCGTAAAGGAGCCCAGCACCGCACCGCATCCTCCGAATCTCCTCCTTGCTCCCCGACATCAAAAAGCTAGAGCGCCGTAATCTAGCGCATGCCCAGTGTCGGCATAGTGTTCCTTCCCTGTGCTGGCATCAGTCTCAGGGAAGGAACAGTGCATGCACTAGCTCGCGCATCGCGAGATTACGGTGCTCTAGCTGGACTCATCTCAGGGACAGGACTCATCTCAGGTAATCAAATCTATCAAATCGGTTTTTTGACACAATGAAAATAGAGAGAACTATGAGGTCTGGATATTGCGGACGTGCTAGCGACGATCTAGCAGCCCATGTCCTCAGCTCTATTGCCAAATTCCAGGTGAAAGGTTTCCTTTAAAGTGTAACTGATGTTACAGTTTATTTCTAATATAGTGAAGTGACAGGGATGTTAAACAATTTTGTAATATATTTTATCAGGGAAACATGTTTCTTTGTACTAGTAAACGGTATAATAAGTCTTTTTAGCAAAGCTCTAACTGAGCATTGCTAAGGTGAGTCTGTCTTAAGTCTTCACAATTTTACTGAGCGCTGTGTATAACAAGTCAGATAGGCTGATGGGTAGTGATAGTTAAAACACATGTCCATAGTCAGAGACTGGGGTAGTAAGAGGCAGGCTGGAAGCCTCTGTATATCACACAGGCATCTTCAGTGCTCATCAAACTTGAAGACTGAAGACAGACTCTCCTTAGCAATGCTCATGTAGTACCCCAGAGCGGGCACTACCATTCGTACAACCTGCTACTTTCTCTAAGGTCTAACCGATGTATGACACCATTATGTCTTCTGTTTCCAGGTCGGTTCAGAAGGTGCTATGTAACTGTTTTGTATTGTATCTCATGCACTGTGCCTGGTTTACCAGCAGATGGCAGTATGTCTGGCAGTGAGCCAGCCCTAGCCCAGGGTTGTGGAAGTTGCAACCGAAACTCTAGAGTCTATCAAAGAGTGGTCAGAAGCCCACCAGGCACTGAGCCAGCTATTAGTGACATGTAGCCAAGATGAAAGAGGCCCCTTACAAGATACCAGACAAGAGGGAGAGTTCAGCACAGCGGTAATAGAGAAAGGAACCCAGTTCACCTGCCAGTGCACCCTAAAACCTGCTGAAGCCAAGAGCTATTGTGATTCTGTATGAGCTGCTACCTGTTTATGCCAGTATGAAGTAAATCAACTCAACTTGCATCAAAGTCTGGACCTTACTCATTTATTTCCTACCAATTACAAACTTTCTGTGTAGCCTCTACAAAGCCTGACCTCGGAGCACCCGATCCAGGTAGGAGCACGTGACACCTCTCAAAGCCAAGAAAAAGCCTTTTGGCACCAGGAGAGGTATAGAGTGGACTCTCATTGCATCCATTGGAAGCCATTTGGCACCAGGAAAGGTACAGCATGCATGGGCACTGCATGCATGGGCACAGCATGCATGTTGGTATCTGCATCCCCTGAATTTAATGGAGGCCATTTTGGCACCAAAAATCATAAAAAGCAGAGTGGACCCAGCATGCATGTGGAACCTGCACTCCCTGAATTTTATGGTGGTCGTTATGGCACATAACAGGTAGCATTTAGTGTTAGGTTCCCATCTTACAGAGATCGCCTTGACGTGTGGCAGACAGGCTCAAATAATTTTGTACAAAATTTATTTGCCAAGAATCTCAATTTTACTAAATAAGTGTAGCATTAGCACCAGAATATTTTCTATAACTATGGCATTATTGTACTTTATTTGTGTTTTCAGAGTGCTGTTGCATTGTGATTTTTTTTTTCTTTACCTCTCATAGTCAAACCACTGCTCAGTATCCTAACCCTGGAACTAGTAGAGCCTTTGTGGACTGGCCGACTGCATGCTGCACTCAGTTAGAGTTTTGCTAAGGAGACTCTTTACAGCCTGTTATCTAGTACAAAACATCTTTCCCTAATAAAGTATATTCCATAAATGTATAACATCCCTGTCTCTACACTATATAAAAAAACTGAAATGAACGATACATTGTAAGTAGTTGTGTAGTATTAGAAAAAACATGCCTGCAATCTTCCAGAAATAGCCCCACACTAGTGATGAGCGAACCCGTGGAAGTTTGGGTTTGCTGGGTCCGGACTCTAACTCGAACCCAAATCTGAACCCCATTGAAGTCAATGGGGACCTGAAGTTCACTTTACTATTTTCCATCATAACATGGTTATATCGGAAAATAACATAATACTTAAGACAAAATGAAAAAAGGGACACCTTTAGAGGCATTCAATTTTGCATTCCATCATAGTAGAAGTCTATGGGCAGCATAACGGATCGGTCCTGGTTTCCGTTATGCAGGACAGGACTCCTGCATAACGGAAACCAGGACGGATCCGTTATGCTGCCGATAGGCTTCTATTATGATGAAATACAAAACAGAAGCCTTTAAGAAGCATTTTGTTTTGCATTCTGTCAAAATAGAAGTCTATGGGCAGCATAACAAATCCGTTATGCTCCCATAGACTTCTATTATGACAGAATGCAAAATTGAATGCTTCTTAAGGTGTCCCTTTTGCATTCGGTCTTAAGTATTATGTTATTTTCCGATATAACTATGTTATAACGGAAAATAATAAAGTATTTCATAAATCGCCCGAACCATGAATCGAACCCAAACTTTAGTCAAAAAGTTCAGGTTCGGGTCCGGGTATCCAAACTCTCAATGTACGGTATGAACCCGAACTTTGCAGTTCGGGTTCGCTCATCCCTACCCCACACCTGTCCATAGGTTGTGTTGGTTGTGTTTGCCATTGTGCCTCATCTCCACTCAAATGAATGGGGCTTGCAATAGCATAAGTTACCTATGGACAGCTGTGGTGACGTTTTTGGAAGAAGATAGCCAAGTTTTTCTAATCCCGGATAACCCCTTTAAGAAATGAAAGACACGTTGCAACCACTAACAGCACAAATAACTGCATTTGTTGAGTAGAAGGAGTCAGTATATAATAGATGCCATATGATTATCTGTAGCACGTTGTACTGTAATTTTAGCAAGGTATAACCTCTCCAAGACCTAAGCATGTTACTAGGTAACCTGATTGTCACAAGCTGCCATAGAAACCTCTCAGAAATCTGCCAACAGTTGACATTTTTAGGATATTGTTACATGAGGTCCATCAGAAAAATTATTTTAATTATTTACTTACTGAACTTAAAAAAAATGTGAAAAAAAATCACACCACACCCACTAACCATACTATTATACCTAAACAGTACAGCTTAAGGAAGGCCTGCATGCTGAAATGTTGCTGTAATGTGCTTCATGATAAATAAAGTATTGAGCAGATTCCTTGTACCCTTCTTGCACATTAATTTACAACTTTTTTATTTCAATTTTAATTTTTTTGTTGAGAAACAGTATTAATTCCACAGTAGTGTTGTTGATCGATTGCTCTGGCCGAACACATCGGGATGTTCGGGTGCTCTACCGTGCACCCGAGTACAATAGAAGTCAATGGGAGAACCCGAGCATTAAACCAGGCACCCCCTGCTCTGAAGAGAGGAGGATGCCTGGTTCATAGGAAAAGGTCTGAAAATGATGAAAACACCACCGAAATGGTTTGGGAACATCATGGGGAGGATGTATGGATGCATCTTGGACTCCCAGGTCGCTGCTGGGAACGATGTTGTCCGAGTAGTACACCACTTTTAAAGACTGACAATAATACGCACAAAACCAAAGATAATATCGATTTTAGGCTACTTTCACACCTGCGTTTAGGTGCGGATCCGTCTGGTATCTACACAGACGGATCCGCACCTATAATGCAAACGCTGGTATCCATTCAGAACGGATCCATCTGCTTTACTCTGTCAAAAAAAAGTCTAAGTGTAAGTCAAACGGATCCGTCCTGACTTACATTGAAAGTCAATGAGATCCGTTTACAATTGCACCATATTGTGTCAATGTAAAAGGATCCGTCCCCATTGACTTACATTGTAAGTCAGGACGGATACGTTTGGCTCCGTATCGCCAGGCGGACACCAAAACGCTGCAAGCAGCGTTTTGGTGTCCGCCTTCAGAGCGGAATGGAGGCGGAACGGAGCCAAACGGATGCATTCTGAACGGATCCTTATCCATTCAGAATGCATTGGGGCTAAACTGATCGTTTGGGGGCGCTTGTGAGAGCCTTGAAACGGATCTCACAGGCGGACCCAGAAACGGCAGTGTGAAAGTAGCCTTAGAGGAAAAATTGTTAGGAAACATTCTTTCCTGTATATTCCTGTACTATGTAATGTGCAAGTGCTGCCAAAAATTACAAGGAAGAGGCACTCCGATACAACCTGTATATCATATAAAGGAGGGCCTCATTCACATTGTGGTACAATAGTTCAGGTAGTGGGACTCCTACACTCATAAAGCCTATGCACTAAGTGAAAGGGCTGCCAAAAATGACAAGGAACCGGCATTCCAATACACCCTTTGTTACACATAAAGGAGGGCATCATACACAGCCTTGAAAAATTATGATTGATGGCCTGCTGGTGACCCTCAAAAACATTTGGAGCAAGGGACTGCTGATCTGACCATCTAAAACATTATGGGGGGCTGCTGCCGCTTTGGTGACTCTAGATAACCTGGGGCCGATCCCACGTCCCCGTGACTGCGACGATCCATTCGGATGTCTGCCCTATCAATTTTCAATGTTTTTTTCAGCCCACCCCATGTAGACCATGGGTAACGGGGAAATCATGGTTCTATTCCGGAGAGCCAGACTGAGAAACAGCCACATCCATGCAAGGCAGCATGCGCGCAAATTACCTATTAGGCATAATTAGGTGAGGGCTTGCAGGTGAGCTGACCCTGTAAAAGATTGCAGGTGAAGGTCTGCAGGTGAGCTGATCCTGTAAAAGATTTTAGGTGCGGGCTTGCTGGTGAGCTGACCCTGTAAAATATTGTAAATGAAGGCCTGCTGGTGAGCTGACCCTGTAAAACATTATATGCGAGGGCCTGCTGGTGATCTGACCCTCTAAAAAATTATATGCGAGGGCCTGTTGGTGAGCTGACCCTATAAAACATTATATGCGAGGGCCTGCTGGTGAGCTGACCCTCTAAAACATTATATCCGAGGGCCTGTTGGTGAGCTGACCCTGTAAAACATTGTAGGTGAGGGCCTGCTGGTGAGCTGACCCTGTAAAACATTATATGCGAAGGGCATATATGCGAGGGCATTATATGCGACGAATAAGCATGTTGATATTATGGAAGATGAGGAGGAGGATGAGAAAAAGAAGATTCAACCATATACTCTTGTTTGTGGTGGAAGGGGTGCATGGGAATACAGTGTATTCAGTACATTATAAACAACACATTTAAAGTGCTGTTATGTTCATTAGCTTTTCTCTGGTGGAGTTGAGAAGTCATGGTCAATCTAGGGCTTGTTAATTTTCAGTTGACAGGCGGATACTCTTATCTCTTATTTTTTTTGTTTTAAACAATTTTATTGATTTTAAACAATAAAACAGTTTCCAAAGTATGAGGTTACAGTAAAATGAAATATAGTATGAATTAACAATTCAGTTCACAGTTACACCTCATTCAGATATCAACAGCGGTGTAAACAGAAAATAAAGAGAGAGAGAGTACAGTGTATGCTTGGTTGTGTAAACGACAATACAGTCATGGTTCAAGGCCACACATTCAGGTGTGATATTAGACAATGCAAATATCTCAAAGGGGGGAAGGTATATAAAGAGGGAGGGGGGTACATGAGAGATCTGAGGAGTTAAGAAAAGTTTCTATATTTTCTCCATGCTGACCAGATCGAAAGAAATTTCTTTCTAGTTCTCATTTCCCAATTAGAAAGCTCCTCTAGGCGGTAAAGTTGGTCTATTTTATTTTTCCAGTGATCGATTGAGGGAGTTTCTGAGGAGCGCCACCTTGCAGGGATTAACAGACGAGCTGCTGATAGCATAAAGGATAAGAGAGGGGTGTTTTGGCTGCTTCAAGCGGATAGGCTAAGGGATAGGAGAGCAATTTCTGGTAAGCATGGAAAATCAGATTTGCATATATTATTGCTAATTTGGAAGATTTGCTTCCACCAGGTCTGTAGAGGGGGGCAAGACCACCAGATATGCATAAAAGTGCCTACATCTGAGTTACATCTCCAACATGTATTGGGAACGTCGGGGTACAGGAGAGCTACTTTATCTGGAGTTCTGTACCATCTAGACAAAATTTTATATCCGTTCTCCTGTACCCGAACGCACCTAGAGAGTTTATGTGGGACAATAAGTAAGTGTTTGATTTCTCTAATGGAGAATTGTTTATTTAGGTCCTTTTCCCATAAACCTAAGAATGCGGGTTTGGTTTCGATAAGGGGCAATTTCAGTTTTTTATAAATGAAGGAGATCAATTTGGGGGGGGTAGCAAGTACCAGATATCAGAGGTACAAACCAATTAGGAGAGTTTTCCTTAGGCATGGATTTGTTTCGCAAATTCAGTACCTTTCTCAGGAATTTAAGAGTGAGGAAGTTAGAGGCAGGAATATTAAGAGAAGCGGCTATTTCTGGCTCTGATAGTACATTACCATCTTTGTCAATAAGGTCTGTTATTAAGGTGGGTGAGGATCTAACTTGTATAGGGGCTGTAGAACTGACTTCTACAGGAGCTAGAGATAGTAGATCTTTAACCTGCAGAAGGGGGGGGAATGATAAGAGGACCTTGTAGATAGAAGAAAACCAGTTCCACACTCTAATGGTGGAGCGTATCAATGGGTTGGTACCGGGGGGCAAATCTAATAGAGGTTTGTCGGCAAGTAACAGAGATCTAAGGGGTGAGCTAAAATTTGCATTTTCAATTGAGAGCCAGAGCTTATGAGAGGGACAGCGTATCCAATCAATTACTCTACATAGATGGATGGACTTCATATATATTTTGGGGTCTGGGAGGCCAATGCCACCTAGGTGTTTAGGGTTGGTAAGAGTGGCTTAGGAGATTCTGGATTTCTTCCCCTGCCATAAAAACTGTCTGGTAAGTGAATTCAATTGTTTGAAAAAAGAGCGAGGAATCGCAATAGGTAGCACCTGGAGAAGGTAGGTAAGTTTAGGGATGATTATGGACATCAAAATATTTTTCCTGCCAAACCAGGAAAGATGGTGTCCTTCTAATGAGTCCAATTGAGCGACGATAGATTTTAATAAGGGGGTGTAGTTCAATCGGAACAGATCAGGAAGGTAGGAGTTCATTTTAATGCCTAAATAAGTTAGTCTTTGTTCAGTCCAATTAAAGGGAGAAGACAATTGGAGAGTTTTAATGCAGGAAGGGGATAGCCCATATGTAAGACCTGTGATTTTTGAGGGTTTATTTTGAAATTTGACAGAAGGCTAAATTGGTTAAGTAAAGAGAGTATTTTGGGCATGGAGGTACGGGGATTAGTGGATAGGATTAAGAAGTCATCAGCAAATGCAGCCAGTTTGAATTCTTGAGTCCCAATTTTCAAACCCTGGATGGAGCTCTCCTGTCTTAGGGCCTGCATAAGGGCCTCCATAACTAGGACAAAGATAAGGGGGGAGAGGGGACAGCCCTGGCGTGTGCCGTTGCTAATCTGAAAAGTAGCTGGTTAAGATTGTTCACTAGGACCGAGGCGGAAGCGTTTTTGTACATTGCAAAGATGGCTTGTATATATGGTTCTTATGGAAATTGAATTTAAGTAACGTGAGTTTTATGTAGGACCAGTCTATGCGGTCAAAAGCTTTTTCCGCCTCGGTACCTAGGAGAACTAAAGGTAGTTTTTTATGGGCTGAGTAGAAGAGGGCATCTAATATTTTAGTTGTGTTGTCTTTACCCTCACGGCCTTTGACAAAGCCTACTTGATCTGGATGTATAAGGGCAGGGAGAAGGGATTGGATTCTTGTTGCTAGCATTTTTGCTAATAATTTCAGATCGATGTTTAGGAGGGAGATAGGGCTGTAATGGGCACACAAATTGGGATCTTTACCCTCTTTAGGTATAATTGTAATCATAGCATTAGTCATACTAGTGGAAAGTGGGTGATTTTGGAGGGTCAAATTACATACTCGTAGCAGGTGAGGGAGTAAGATGGATTGGAAGGTGGAGTAGTAAGTAGTAGAGAGTCCATCTGGTCCGGGGCATTTGTTGTTTGGGGAGTTGTTAAGAGCTAAGGTAAGTTCTGAGATGGAAAATGGTTTTACCAGGTCTTTGCTTTGGGAAAGGGATAAGGCAGGTAAATTCAGTGAATCTAAAAAGGAATTAGTCAATAGGTTTATGTCTTTCTTGGACAAAGTGTCAGAGGGGGAAGGTAAGTTGTAAAGATCTTTATAAAACAGACGGAATTGCTCAGCTATGGAATCAGGCGAGTATATTTTATGGCCTTGAGGGGAAATTAGTGAGGTAACGTATCTGGAAGTTCTCTTACGTTTAATACGATTCATCATAAATTTCGACGCTTTATCGCCGTGAGCATAAAATTTATGTTGGGACGAAAGATAGTATTTGGCGGATTTTTTATTGAGTAAATTTTTGAGTTGTGATCTGAGGGCAGAGAGGTCCGAAAGATGCTGAGGGTCTAAGGATTTTTTGTAAATCTTTTCCATAGCATGGATATGGTCCAAAAGGGATGTTAATTGGTTATCTGCTTGTTTTTTTAGATAGGAGCATTTGCTGATGAAGTGGCCTCTGATAAATGCTTTATGAGCATCCCATAATACCTGTGGGGAAATATCTGGGGTATCGTTAGAAGTGAAGTATTGTTCTAAAAGGGAGGAAAAATGCCTTACAAGGGTATTATCGCTCAATATGGACTCATTAATTCTCCATGAAGGGGACTTACCAGATCCAGGCAAAGGTCGAAAAATACAAAAAATCGGGGAGTGGTCGGAGATGGTTATATTACCAATTTCAGGATCGAAGGTTTGGTGCAGGAAGTCCTTGGGTACAAAAATATAGTCGATTCTACTGTATGATTGACCTGGAGTTGAATAAAAAGTATAGTCTTTAGATGTAGGGTTCATACACCTCCTAATATCTAGCATTAAGTTTATTCAGGAGTTTAGTAGAAGTAGAGGATTTTTTGGAGGACGTATTTACCGAGGGGAATAGGGCTAGATTAAAGTCACCAGCTAGAATAAGTGTACCTTCACGGACTGATTCCAATAGGGAAAGGACTGATAGGAGCCATGGGACTTGGTTGGAATTGGGCGAGTATATGTTTACAAAGGTGAATAATTTATGCCCAATGAGGCCTTTTAGGATGATATACCTTCCCTCGGGGTCTAAGATGTGTGTAGAATATTGAAAAGGGACGTTTTTCTGGAAGCCTATACTGACTCCTCTTGAGGCCGCCCCGTCTGCACCACAGTGGTACCATTCCGGAAATCTAGAATGGGATAAGTCTGGAAATTTACCCTGTTTGTAATGGGTCTCTTGCAGGAAAATTACAGAGCAGCTCTTTTTCCATAAGAGATCTAAAATTTGACACCTCTTAGCTGGGGATCTAATACCCTTCACATTGAAGGATGTTAATTTGAAATCAGACATGAGGGTTTAAGTAAATGGAGAAAAAGAAATCCCATACCATACTGCTGGTCTCAGGTGTATAGGTCAGTGATAAGTGAGGTGCGGCCCCAAGAGGAGACAGGTTCTGGAATGACACAACTTTATATTTAAAATCGTACATCTGTATATCTCTCAAATAAAGGAATAACAAAGAAAAAATATAACGTACAACAAACCCATAGCAAAATCGCATGGGGAAACAAATGTCATCAAAATGTAATATGAAGAAGTATGAGGTGGGGATCACAAGGGGGGAAATGGTTAATCAACCCTGTTGCGACCCCTTCAGCACATGGAGGATAACCTCTAACAAGAGGATTTCAGACAGACGGCATTAAGGTCATGTAATAATACAGTGTGGGGGGGGAGGTAAAGATAGAGGGGTAGAAAGCGTCCGCAGCTGCTGACTGAAAGGTAGGGAGGAAGGATAAAAGAATAAGGATGAATAGGATAGGAATAGCAGAAGGAAGGAAGGCAGGAGCTTTGCATAGATGGTAAAGCAAGGTGTTCACTCAAATATGGTCAGACTCTATGGAGTTAACTGTGTGATCTTCCGCTTAAACTTCTGCGCTTTTGGGGTGCGCGGCAGTTCAAAGGGGGAAATCTTTGGGAGTTCTGGCAGCTCTGTGAGATCTTGGTATAGTTCCCAGTTTTCAATTTCTAGAGGAGGTATTTGAAGATGATCATAAGCTCCAATCAGATCATTGAATGTGGAAATGGTGAGGCGACGACCCGCATGGAAGAAAGATATTCCAAATGGAAAGGTCCATCTGTATAGGATCTTGTTGGCTCTGAGCCAATCTGTAAGAGGCTTTAGGTTTCTCCTCTTCTTCAGTGTCGATGGAGCCAGGTCTTGATATATTGTGATAAGTGGTAGAGTGAAGAACCGCACTCAATCAATTGTCTCTGGTGCCAGTCAAGGACTGCGAACAGTCAGTAAATATGAAATGAAAATTGCGGCGCTCAGATACTGGATTATTGCGTACAAAACTTTTTTTATTTTTTCATATTTTCAAGCATTTAGCAGTGATTCATCCAAAACAGCCCAATTTTAGATCCTTGGTGCAAACAGTGGATTTAAGACCAGACGTTTCGGTCGTAACAGACCTTCATCAGTGGTCACATATTTTATCTGAAATAATACATGGTGCGAGACATAAGTTTGGCATCAAAAAATCTGAAAATACTTATTCTTTTACATAAAAAAACAAATTTTTTACATATATATATATACAAATGTGATAATCCAATATATTGCATAGTATATAATTGACACATAAGGGAACATGTTGCTGACGTCTCAGAATGACGAAATACATCAAGGCCGCACGATGCAGGTTATGGTTGGATGGATGTCTGATCATGATAAACCGCTACAATAAGGTATATATAGGTCATGACAAAAATGAGGTAGCTACCCAATTATCTATTATATCCATCGTCATATCCTGCATAGTACAAAGTATAAATGTGGAACGATGAGGTGATACACTTCATAAAATGTGGCCCCTCCTGTAGTATTGGTGGTAAGTCCGGTCTAGGTACATGGAGGGTCACAGTGTATATTGTTAGTATTGACATCATAAATTATAATATGCAATGTGGCACAGAATGTATGGGTTGTAACATGCACATACAACATGGTTTGTGAGGTATTAAGTTATGGCAATGCAATATTAGGTATACATGCTATTAAACGTAGTATTAGGTATTATGCATGTGTGTGCACGCCTCTATCCATACATCCGTGTCACCTTACATGTGTTAGACAAGATCGATCAAAGTGGTGGATACTTGTTCCTGTAGGGGATGATTCCCTGGGGAGTGACATGGCAGGCTGTATATCGGTATCGGATCGGAGGTGGCGGATGCCGCTGTAAGTACTGTCTTGATCCTCTATAATCTGTAAGGAAAATATTTGTACAGCTCATTACCTGTTCTGGTAGGGTCCGGACATCTGGGTTTGGATGCATGGCATTGCATCTAGCCCGTCCCTGTCTTAAATGTACGGTCTCCCTTGTAGTTCCGGTCACCTGACCGGAAGTGACGCGGACGCTGGAACGCATGTTTGCGTTCCACAGGGATGTCATGTGATCAGGGAGGAGGTACAAGTGTTTCACCGTCGGACACATATCGGAGTATGTGTCTGACTGATGTGCAAGCTCCTATGTCTAATAAGGGAAGTGATACCTGACATGGACGTTGATCAAACGTAATGTCAGATCTTTCTGATGCCACAGGGGGCTGTATTATATAGTTTGTGTTGTTTTGATAATTATTAAACAGATAAGTCAAAATAGCTGTGTACTATAATGCATATTCTATAATTATGAAGAGAGGCGAAAAAGGGGATGGGGGAGGGGTATGAAGGAGAGGAGAACCTGGAGAAAAAAAGGATTAGTCATGCAGGGATAGGGGGGAAAAGATAATCTCACCCACATCAGTTGCAATATTATTTTCAGCGTGTCTGTGAAAGTGAAAAGACAAAAGCATATTAGAGCAATATTAACATACACGGGTCATACATTAATAAAAAAGTCGCATTCACGGTTTAGTCCATTAGGTGCCAGTGTCCCTAGTTTATGGATCCAGAACGCCTCTCGTTGCCTTAGGAGGAGTATCCGGTTGCCTCCTCTCCTTGATGGGTCTATCTGGTCCAGAATTTGGAAACGCAATTGCGAAATTTGATGTTTTTTATCCGTAAAGTGGTGTGGAATTGGTAAGAAAGTATGCCCAAGTCTTATTGTCGACTTGTGCTTACTTATGCGGTCCCGTGCGTGTTGCGTCGTTTCTCCTACATAAGCGAGTCCGCATGGGCATTTTATCAAATAGACCACAAAAGTTGAGTCACAGGTGTAGAATCCACGAATCGGAATCCTTTGTCCAGTCCGTGGATGTGTGGCATATTCGCCTTTTATGACGCTGGAACATTGGGCGCAATGGAGACATGGGTATGTTCCTAATCGTCTGCTTTGTAGGAAGGTTTGTCTGGGTAGCTTCGTGAAGCTGCCTATGTCGGCTTTTATTAGTTTATCCCTGATGTTAGATGACCTTTTATAGCATATTAACGGCGTTTGAGTAAATTCTTTTATAGAGGGATAGGCTTTGGTTAAGAGTGACCAGTGTTGTTTGAGGGCCTGTTGGATTTTCGGCATTAGAGGATGATATGTAGTCACGCATGCAATTCTGTTCTCATTATTGATTTTATTACTTTTTTGTTGTGGTTCTCGGATCCCGGGGAAGTCCTGTAGGGTATCTTTAAGGATGCTATCTGGATAACCCCTCCTGCGGAATTTTTCTGTCATGGCTTCAAATTGTGTGTTTTTTAAAGCGTCATTACTCACGATGCGGTCAACGCGTGTCAGTTGTGATCGGGGTAGGGATTGTTTTGTGGCCCTGGGGTGGCAACTGTTATAGTGGAGTAGGCTGTTCCGGTCAGTGGGTTTATTGTATAGATCTATAGACAATGTACCTGTGGAATCAATTTTGACCAGTGTGTCAAGGAAACTTATTTCCTCCGTGCTGGTGTGTGAGGTAAAGCCTAACTCTTCATAAGTTTGGTTCAGGTCAGTTACCATCTGGTGTATAGAGGAAATTGGTCCCCTCCATATACAAAAGATGTCGTCTATGAAACGATACCAAATATCGGCATATTGTTGGAATAAGGGGTTCGTATAGACATGATCTTCTTCGAATGCTATCATGAATGCGTTTGCATAAGGCGGGGCCACATTAGACCCCATTGCGGTACCCTGTTTCTGGCCAAAGAATGTGTCCCCAAATAGAAAGAAGTTTTTAGTGAGTATTATCTCCAGGATTTTGAGACAAAATTCCTGTTGTGTACTGTCCAGAGTGGACTGGTTGTGTAGCAGCCTTGCTGTAGCTCGGAGCCCCTTGGTGTGTGTTATTGATGTATACAAGCTGTTTACATCTAGGGTCACAAGAGTGCTTCCCGGTGTGATGGTTATCCCTTTGAGTTTTCTGAGGAAGTCGGTGGTGTCAAGTATAAAGGATTTGGATGTTTTGATAAGTGGCGTCAGTATTTTTTCCATATAAACGGCAAGTGGGGAAAGGATGGAGTCAGTGGATGCTACTATGGGACGACCTGGGGGGTTGATAAGGCTTTTATGAATCTTTGGCAGTATATAAAATACGGGGACAATGGGATCCTGTTTGGTGAGAAAAGTGGCTTTCTTAGGGTCAATAATTCCTGTTTCTGAATATCTGTTGATGGTATTGGTGATTAGATTTTTTATCTGTATTGTGGGGTCTCTGGGAAGTGCTTCATAAGTGTTTACGTCGGATAATTGTCGCCTAACCTCTTTTAGGTAGTCAGTCTTATCCATTACCACTAGCGCCCCTCCCTTGTCTGCCGGTTTGATGATGATATTTTTGTTCTTTTGTAATAAATCAAGTGCTAGTATTTCTTCAGGGGATAAGTTATTGGTATGTTTGTAATGGCCCTGCATGTTTGTCGTGAGTATCTCTTTAATCAGGTTTTGGGACAAGGAGATGTATGTCTCAACGGGGTGTTTATTTTTTGGTGGCATAAAGGAGCTCTTATTCCTTAAGCCCAGATGCTCTATGGATAGTATTCCTGGCATCGTGGGTATATGTGGTTCCTGTGTTGGGAGTTCCTGAAAATGAGTTTTTAATCTCAATGTCCGGTAGAACCTCTGTAGCTCCTGCTCTAAAGTGAAAGTGTTGAGTTTAGGTGTTGGGCAAAAGGATAGACCCTTTTGTAGTACAGTAGTCTCTGCAGGTGAGAGGGTAGTAGAGGAAATATTGATCACTAGGTTGTCCTCCTTACCTGCGAACGTGTCTGTATGCGATCTCCGTAGTTTTCTGCCACCCCTCCTTGTCTTCCGCTTCGCCCTTTGCCTCTCCGTTGGTACTGGCCTGAAAAACGAGGTTGATATCCGTAATTTCCTGATCTGTCGCTATCCGAGTTGGATGAGCCGGAGTGATAGGTGTTGCGATATCCTCTGTAGCTTGATTGTTGTTGGTTGTTGCTTTTCCACCGGTAAACCGTGTCTGCTCTGTAGTCCTCAGCGTCGCGAAGAAATTTTTGGCGTTTATTATATTCAGTGTTTTTCTTGTAGTCTTGTAGTTGAGTCTCAATCTTTTCTTTAGCCTTTGTCAATTCCTCCTCTGGGGTAGTGGAAACGAGTTGAGCTTCGGCGGTTTCTATTCTCTTGGATAGGTCGCTGATTGAAGTCTGTAGCTCTTCAATTGTTAGGAGAATAAGATCAAATGAGCATTTGTTGAGTATGTTTTCAAAACGTTCACAAAAGCTTTTCTTTTCAGCGAATAGTGTTGGTCTCAGGTGTGACCTCAAACCTCACGGTATGCGATTGCTCTTGTAATACTCTGTCAACGTGCTGCAGTGGAGTTCCCAGCCAGTGAGACGTCTGCGGTCGCGTTCATATTCCCGAAGTTTAATTTCGTAACTCGGTATCTGTAAGAAGTCGTTGGGTAAGTGTACCCCGGATACTATGCTTTCTGCTGTGATCGTGTCGTACGAAAATACGTTGGTCATATCTGGATGACGGTGCAAGGTTCTTGCAGTTATCAAAGCAAGTGGTAGAGTGAAGAACCGCACTCAATCAATTGTCTCTGGTGCCAGTCAAGGACTGCGAACAGTCAGTAAATATGAAATGAAAATTGCGGCGCTCAGATACTGGATTATTGCGTACAAAACTTTTTTTATTTTTTCATATTTTCAAGCATTTAGCAGTGATTCATCCAAAACAGCCCAATTTTAGATCCTTGGTGCAAACAGTGGATTTAAGACCAGACGTTTCGGTCGTAACAGACCTTCATCAGTGGTCACATATTTTATCTGAAATAATACATGGTGCGAGACATAAGTTTGGCATCAAAAAATCTGAAAATACTTATTCTTTTACATAAAAAAACAAATTTTTTACATATATATATATATATATACAAATGTGATGATCCAATATATTGCATAGTATATAATTGACACATAAGGGAACATGTTGCTGACGTCTCAGAATGACGAAATACATCAAGGCCGCACGATGCAGGTTATGGTTGGATGGATGTCTGATCATGATAAACCGCTACAATAAGGTATATATAGGTCATGACAAAAATGAGGTAGCTACCCAATTATCTATTATATCCATCGTCATATCCTGCATAGTACAAAGTATAAATGTGGAAAGATGAGGTGATACCCTTCATAAAATGTGGCCCCTCCTGTAGTATTGGTGGTAAGTCCGGTCTAGGTACATGGAGGGTCACAGTGTATATTGTTAGTATTGACATCATAAATTATAATATGCAATGTGGCACAGAATGTATGGGTTGTAGCATGCACATACAACATGGTTTGTGAGGTATTAAGTTATGGCAATGCAATATTAGGTATACATGCTATTAAACGTAGTATTAGGTATTATGCATGTGTGTGCACGCCTCTATCCATACATCCGTGTCACCATACATGTGTTAGACAAGATCGATCAAAGTGGTGGATACTGGTTCCTGTAGGGGATGACATGGCAGGCTGTATATCGGTATCGGATCGGTGGTGGCGGATGCCGCTGTAAGTACTGTCTTGATCCTCTATAATCTGTAAGGAAAATATATGTACAGCTCATTACCTGTTCTGGTAGGGTCCGGACATCTGGGTTTGGATGCATGGCATTGCATCTAGCCTGTCCCTGTCTTAAACGGACTCTGTCACCACTTTCTAACCCCCCCTTTTTAAAGTATTGTTATCTCCATGGCGCCCCTGTGATTACAAAGGTGTTGTTAGAAGATAAATTCGCCGTCTCCTTTTGATAAAAAGAGTTTTTATCTAACCTGTCAATCTTCTTGATAAGGTGCCCAGGGCGTTTCTGTTGGTCTCAAGCTGCGCCCGCCGCCGCCGCCGTTGGTGCCCAGCTCCTCCCCTGATGCTTTCAGCGCCGCCAGGCTGTGGCTGGCTGCAGTGCTCGTCTGATGAGGAGGTTGAGCGAAGTGCGCGCATGCGCACTTCGCTCAATGAGGCTGATTCTAAATGTCCGCACGGGCGCATCTGGCACAGGCCTGTGCGCATGCGCGGGATCTTTGAAAAGGAGGAGGGGGCACTGAGCGAGAGCCGGAGGCGTATTTCATTACATTCAGGCGGCGCTGAAAGCATCAGGGGAGGAGCTGGGCACCAACGGCGGCGGCGGCGGGCGGCAGCTTGAGACCAACAGAAACGCCCTGGGCACCTTATCAAGAAGATTGACAAAGGAGACGGCGAATTTATCTTCTAACAACACCTTTGTAATCACAGGGGCGCCATGGAGATAACAATACTTTTAAAAGGGGGGGTTAGAAAGTGGTGACAGAGTCCCTTTAAATGTACGGTCTCCCTTGTAGTTCCGGTCACCTGACCGGAAGTGACGCGGACGCTGGAACGCATGTTTGCGTTCCACAGGGATGTCATGTGATCAGGGAGGAGGTACAAGTGTTTCACCGTCGGACACATATCGGAGTATGTGTCTGACTGATGTGCAAGCTCCTATGTCTAATCAGGGAAGTGATACCTGACATGGACGTTGATCAAACGTAATGTCAGATCTTTCTGATGCCACAGGGGGCTGGTCACTCTTAACCAAAGCCTATCCCTCTATAAAAAATTTTTATCAAACGCCGTTAACATGCTATAAAAGGTCATCTAACATCAGGGATAAACTAATAAAAGCCGACATAGGCAGCTTCACGAAGCTACCCAGACAAACCTTCCTACAAAGCAGACGATTAGGAACATACCCATGTCTCCATTGCGCCCAATGTTCCAGCGTCATAAAAGGCGAATATGCCACACATCCACGGACTGGACAAAGGATTCCGATTTGTGGATTCTACACCTGTGACTCAACTTTTGTGGTCTATTTGATAAAATGCCCATGCGGACTCGCTTATGTAGGAGAAACGACGCAACACGCACGGGACCGCATAAGTAAGCACAAGTCGACAAAAAGACTTGGGCATACTTTCTTGCCAATTCCACACCACTTTACGGATAAAAAACATCAAATTTCGCAATTGCGTTTCCAAATTCTGGACCAGATAGACCCATCAAGGAGAGGAGGCAACCGGATACTCCTCCTAAGGCAACGAGAGGCGTTCTGGATCCATAAACTAGGGACACTGGCACCTAATGGACTAAACCGTGAATGCGACTTTTTTATTAATCTATGACCCGTGTATGTTAATATTGCTCTAATATGCTTTTGTCTTTTCACTTTCACAGACACGCTGAAAATAATATTGCAACTGATGTGGGTGAGATTATCTTTTCCCCCCTATCCCTGCATGACTAATCCTTTTTTCTGTCCAGGTTCTCCTCTCCTTCATACCCCTCCCCCATCCCCTTTTTCGCCTCTCTTCATAATTATAGAATATGCATTATAGTACACAGCTATTTTGACTTATCTGTTTAATAATTGTCAAAACAACACAAACTATATAATACAGCCCCCTGTGGCATCAGAAAGATCTGACATTACGTTTAATCAACGTCCATGTCAGGTATCACTTCCCTTATTAGACATAGGAGCTTGCACATCAGTCAGACACATACTCCGATATGTGTCCGACGGTGAAACACTTGTACCTCCTCCCTGATCACATGACATCCCTGTGGAACGCAAACATGCGTTCCAGCATCCGCGTCACTTCCGGTCAGGTGACCGGAACTACAAGGGAGACCGTACATTTAAGACAGGGACGGGCTAGATGCAATGCCATGCATCCAAACCCAGATGTCCGGACCCTACCAGAACAGGTAATGAGCTGTACAAATATTTTCCTTACAGATTATAGAGGATCAAGACAGTACTTACAGCGGCATCCGCCACCTCCGATCCGATACCGATATACAGCCTGCCATGTCACTCCCCAGGGAATCATCCCCTACAGGAACAAGTATCCACCACTTTGATCGATCTTGTCTAACACATGTAAGGTGACACGGATGTATGGATAGAGGCGTGCACACACATGCATAATACCTAATACTACGTTTAATAGCATGTATACCTAATATTGCATTGCCATAACTTAATACCTCACAAACCATGTTGTATGTGCATGCTACAACCCATACATTCTGTGCCACATTGCATATTATAATTTATGATGTCAATACTAACAATATACACTGTGACCCTCCATGTACCTAGACCGGACTTACCACCAATACTACAGGAGGGGCCACATTTTATGAAGGGTATCACCTCATCGTTCCACATTTATACTTTGTATTATGCAGGATATGACGATGGATATAATAGATAATTGGGTAGCTACCTCATTTTTGTCATGACCTATATATACCTTATTGTAGCGGTTTATCATGATCAGACATCCATCCAACCATAACCTGCATCGTGCGGCCTTGATGTATTTCGTCATTCTGAGACGTCAGCAACATGTTCCCTTATGTGTCAATTATATACTATGCAATATATTGGATTATCACATTTGTATATATATATATGTAAAAAATTTGTTTTTTTATGTAAAAGAATAAGTATTTTCAGATTTTTTGATGCCAAACTTATGTCTCGCACCATGTATTATTTCAGATAAAATATGTGACCACTGATGAAGGTCTGTTACGACCGAAACGTCTGGTCTTAAATCCACTGTTTGCACCAAGGATCTAAAATTGGGCTGTTTTGGATGAATCACTGCTAAATGCTTGAAAATATGAAAAAATAAAAAAAGTTTTGTACGCAATAATCCAGTATCTGAGTGCCGCAATTTTCATTTCACATTGATATATTGTGATGGCAGCCTCCTCATATGACAGATCACCATGGTTTCTAGCAGCCTCCAGGACATCAGCTTTAACTTGGAAGTTAAGAAATCTGCATATTATATCTCTGGGGGGCTCTGAGACTTTGGGCTTAGGCCTCAGTGCTCTATGAGCACGTTCAATGATAATTTCAGAATGGTATTCTGGACCCAGGAGAGAGCAGCACATTGTGAATATTGCTCCAGGGATGTCAGCCGCAGCAACAGATTCCAGTATCCCTCTAAATCGCAGGTTGTTCCTGCGGCCCCTGTTTTCTTGATCTTCTACCGCATCATGGAGCTCATTTAGGTAAGTGTGGCATCTCTGTAAGGAGGTTGAGGTCGCGTTTTGATGATCAAATACTGCGGCCTGGCGGGTTTCTAGGGATACTACCCGGTCCCCTATATGATGCATGTCATGACGAAGGGCCGTAATCTCACTCAGTAACGGCTCCATGGCTTTGGTTAGTGAGTGCTTTAAGAAGCGGCGTGTGATCGGAAGCGCCGTTTTACCCTGGGAGTCTTCAGCATCGCTTTCTCCTTTAGAGAAGTCAACTGAGCGTTCGCTCACCTTCTGTGGCGGGTTCGGCGCCATCTTGGGCTCTCGGGACACCAGCGCGGCAGCGGCCTTTTTGATGAATTTATCCATGTCCCCACTGTTGTTAGCTGCTCTGCTAGTAGATGAGGGTTCCACGGATCTAGCTTGACCTATTTCGACCATTTTGTCGACTGTTTGCTAGCTTATGCTAGTGCTGAAGGGGATCTTTCACAGAGAGCTCCTGACTATGCGGCCATCACAGTCCGGTGCTAGCTCCGCCCCACTCTTATCTCTTATAATGCCACCAGCAGCACTAAATACCCGCTCAGACAAAACGCTGGCAGGGCAGGCCAGCACCTCCAAGGCGTAGAGCGCGAGTTCGTGCCACGTGTCCAGCTTGGACACCCAGTAGTTGTAAGGCACTGAGGGATCATTGAGGATGCTGACACGGTCTGCTATGTACTCCTTCACCATCTTCCAAAATTTTTCCCTCCTTGTGACACTAGGCCACGCATCAGGGTGAGAGTGCTGGCGGGGTGTCATGAAACTGTCCCAGGCTTTAGAGAGTGTTGCCCTGCCTATGATGGAACTGCTGTGTGTTCCCCTTGTCTCCCCTCCTCGGTTGGCCAAGGAACTACGGATACAAACTGAAAAGACTAGCGTGGTATTAGCAGGAGGTGCTCAAACCCACATGCAGTCGTGCATATATATAGGGGAGCAAATCCTGCATGTCTAAGCCCGGGCACCACGCCAAGGTTTCTCAAGTAGCCCGGGACCTAACACTCTCCTAACTGAGCCGTATGGGCAATACCAGGAGCCAGTGGGCAAATTACAGGAGCATGAGGCCGACTCACAAACAACTCACCAGTTACCTCCAGCATAAAACCATGCTTGCAGTGGGAGGAGGGAGGAGTCTGCGAGTCCCACTCAAGACTGGCTGATATAGCCCAGGCTTCACAGGTGCACCTAAATGTGACCTGTAGATGGAAAACAGGCACATTTAAATTGGAGTTTATACACCTCCAGGAATCTCTATATATACAAACTGAAAAGACTAGCGTGGTATTAGCAGGAGGTGCTCAAACCCACATGCAGTCGTGCATATATATAGGGGAGCAAATCCTGCACTTGTGGCCCGTTGCTAATGGCAATCCCCAGCAAAATGCATACGGTGGAGGATGCCCGCGGCGAACCACAAGTACCACAATAGACATCCTACACAAGGTAACACTGGCTCCTGGTATTGCCCACTGGCTCCTGGTATTGCCCATACGGCTCAATTAGGAGAGTGTTAGGTCCCGGGCTACTTGAGAAACCTTGGCGTGGTGCCCGGGCTTAGACATGTCCTACACCGTAGGATATGTTGACTAATCTCTCAATTTTAAAATCAGTTTGAGGGTTTAGTAAGATTGCAGCGTGCACCTGTCTTTGCTATTATTTTGTTATAAGGAACTACGGACTCTGCCGCCAGCGTTGTCAGGTGGAAATTTTTTGGAGCAATTTTTCAACAAGGATCTTATGGTATTGCACCGTTTTGCTCGTCCTCTCCACCAGAGGAATGAGAGATGAAAAGTTCTCTTTGTAGCAGGGGTCGAGAAGGGTGAACAACCAGTAATCCGTGTTGTCTAAAATGCGTATAACGCGTTGGTCACGGGAAAGGCAGCCTAACATCAAGAGGATCACTCTCAATCTCCTCATCCTCTTTCTCCTCTTCTGCCCACCCACGCTGAACAGATGGAATTAAACTTCCATGGGTACTACCCTCTGTAGCGGAGGCAACCATCTACTGCTCCTCCTCCTCTTCATCGTCCAATTCGCGCTGAGAAGACGAATTGAGGGTAGTCTGGCTATCTTCCTGTGTAATGTCTTCCCCCATTTCCACCTCTTCCACATGCAAAGTGTTGTCCTTAATTGTGAGCAGCGAGTGTTTGAGTAGACACAGTAGTGGTATGGTTACTGTCACCGCCAGTTCTGTGAGAAGGTCTGGCAGACGTTCTTCTCTACCTCTTGTATGATGTTCTTTGTTTTGGTTTCACTTTCTCATCTCTTTTCCTTCTGCCAGGTGTCACTTATTTAGACTAATCATCTTCCTTTATATTCCCTCCCATACTGCCTCACTTTGCGGTTTATACTACCTCCTTGATGAAGTGTTCACTGCTGGAGGCTGCTTCTGCTGTTTGCTCAGATAAGTCCTTTACTTTATTGTGTTTCCTTGCTGGCTTGAATCTAGGTGACCCTGACTCCGTCCGTATTAAGTGCAGGGAGCCGGTGGTCGTGTGCCCTCACTATTATAGGGTTTTCAGGTGTCACACAGGCTTACGTACGAGGGCATGCAATTGTCTACCATCGAGACCCTTGCATGTGCATAGCAGTCAGGGAGAGCTCTTAGGGTTTTATAGGGCTCACCTATAAGCTCCTTAGTTTGGAATCAAGCCAGTCGCTCGTTTATTTATAAGTTCCAGCTATCTGCAAACTTCATCCAAGACAGTTACGCTGATAATAGCGTTATCGCCCGTCACCATCTGTGTTGATTCATCAAAGTTTCTTAACACCTCACAGAGGTCAGACATCCATGCCCACTCCTCGCTTGTGAATAGTGGAAGCTGACTGGAAAGGTGACGACCATGTTGCAGCTGGTATTCCACTACTGCCTTCTGCTGCTCACAAAGCCTGGCCAACATGTGGAACGCAGAGTTCCAGAGCGTGCTCATGTCTCACAACAGCAGGTGAGCTGCCAATTTCAAGCGCTGCTGCAGCGTTGACTGACCGGCTGAAGCTGTCGATGACTTGCGGAAATGTGCAAACATGCAGCGCACCTTCACCAGTATCTCAGGCAAATTGGGGTAGGTTTTGAGAAACCAAAATGTTGAACATGTGGGCTAGGCATGGGATGTGTCTGAGCTTGCCGATCTCCAAAGCCGCCACCAAGTTACGGCCATTATCAGACACAACCATGCCTGGTTGTAGGTTAAATGGCGAGAGCCACAGCTCAGTCTGGTCTCTTATCCCCTGCCACGACTCTGCGGCGGTGTGCTTCAGCACGGCCTGTTGCTGCTTCCCCACTGCAGTTCTACACTGCTTCCAGTTAACCTACTGATGACTAAATGGTGCTGCACGCGGATAATTCGAAGATGGAAGTGGAGGAGGAGGCGGGGGAGGGGAAGCGTGATTTGGAGCCACTAACATAGGTGCTGGCGGAAACCCTGATCGACGTAGGGCCCTCAATGCTTGGTGTCGGTAGCACCTGTTTCATCCCAGGGTATTACTTGATCCCGCCCTCCACAACATTCACCCAGTGTGCCGTCAGGGAAATGTAGCGTCCCTGGCCGAATGCACTTGTCCATGTGTCTGTGGTTAAGTGGACCTTCCCAGTAACTGCATTGGTCAGGGCACATGTGATGTTGCGGGACACATGTTGGTGTAAGGCGAGCACGGCACACCTTGAAAAATAGTGGCGGCTGGGGACTGCGTAACGCAGGACGGCCGACGACATCAGGCTGCGGAAGGCGTCAGTGTCCACAAGACTAAATGGCAACATTTCCAGGGCCAGTAATTTGGAAAGCTGCAAATTTAGTGCTATGGCCTGTGGGTGGGTGGCTGGGTATTTTCACTTGCATTCAAAGGGCTGGGATAAGTACATTTGGATGCTGCGCTGGGACACGAAAGTGGATGTGGTCACTGATGGTGCTTGCGAAGGTCCTGGTACAGGGCTGGAGGCATCCTGGCCTGCGTCTTCAACAGGGCATTGGCCAGCACGTAATATTGGGGAAGAGGAGGCAGTGGTGTGACCCGCAGACCCAGATTGTGGACCCAGGTGTTCGTCCCACTTATTACAGTGCTTGGATGCCATGTGGCGGATCATGCTGGTGGTGGTGAGGTTGCTAGTGTTCACACCCCGGCTCATAATTGTATGGCACAGGTTGCAAACTACTATTCTTTTGTCGTCCACACTTTCCTCAAAAAAGCTCCATACTGCGGAACATCTACCCCTTTACATAGGTGATTTCTGCAAGGGGGTGCTCCGTGGAAACATTGCGGGCCTGTTTGGTGTGGCCCGCCTTCTCCATTTTGGTGTCACGGTAACTTCCAGGCTAGGTGTTAGAAGGTCGAAGAGGCTGTCTGCACGTGATGTCATCTGACAGCCTATTTTAATTTCACTTTGTTGTTGATGGTAATGACCACACCTCTAGTCAGGTGCAGCATAGTGGTCATTACTATTTAAGTCTGGCTACTCCCTTCACTCCTTGCGGTGTATAGCTTCATTTGCAAGTGGAAGAGCTGGTGTGTGTTGTCTCCTCTGGTGTTCCTGCTCTTTCTTCTATTTCAGGAGTTAACTGTCTCATTCCTGTGTATTTATTTTGTGTTGTTTCCCCTGCCTTCTGGTATTGGGTCTGAGTCAAGACCCCTTTTCCTTCAGCTTAAGGAACGGGTCGTCTTTGGGCCCTATCACTACCTCAGGGCATTATAGGGCAGTCAGGCTTTAGGTTCCAGTGAATGAACGGTCCTACCACTGAGGTCCGTTCATTCGGTTAGCAGTCAGGGCTAGGGTTAGGATTTATTAGGTGGTGACCCTTTTCCTCTCCCTAGCTTCTAGGCCAGATACCCCTTCTCTTGTGTTTGGTGTGGTGTTCCCTCCCACACCTTGCCGTGACATTATACACCTCCAAAACCGCCATTTTGTTTGTATCAGTGCGGCAATGGATCCAATCCCTCATACAACTACAGGGGTTGTCTTTGTAGGTTGCTGACCTCTGCAATAGAACAATTCTGGAGTCTCCAGCATCTGAAAAAATCAGCGTCGTCTTTATTTCAATTCCGGTTAAAATTACATAGATAAGACTTTACCACCCTCCACCACAGGTTAACATGTTTCAAACGCAATGTTCTTAATCATAACCTTCTGACGTGTACAACAGCTAGGGAGAAATAGTCTACGTCCACCAATGGAAGGGGAGGGAAAAGAAAGGGGAGGGGGAGGGAGAAACAGGTGTTTGTGGACAGAGGAACAATCAACCCCGGGTTGCACACTTAAAAATCTACTTGCCACCACCAACATGATATTCAACAATTCAAATTCAGTGCATATATTTGATACCATTTTCTGCTGACTAGCTTGCACATATACACAAAGCTACTCTGCAGACAGGTAAAATTAAAAACACAATATAAAAATACAAAAACGTAAAATATAAGAAAAAGAACTGGATTGCACATCCTCAATACTATGCTTTTATCTAACTGCTTCTCAGCATAATTAACATTGCTTCTCAGTGCAATATATCATATACCTACCTCTATGCTAAATACTGTACATGAGGCATTAGTATACAATTTGATCAAAAAGCATAGGCCCACAAGGTTCCTGCATCCTTCCTTAAAGAGGACTTTTCATCAGCATCAAGTATGTAAACTGAATATACATACATGGAGAGCGGCGCCCAGGGATCCCCCTGCACTTACTATTATCCCCGGGCGCCGCTCCGTTCTCCGGTTATAGGCTCCGGTAAAGTCATAGTTAGGCTCCACCCATTTGAGCCTGCCGCGGTCTCTTTCTCCTATGTTGTAGCGCTGGCCAATCGCAGCGCTCAGCTCTTAGCCATGCTATGAGCTGAGCGCTGCGATTGGCCAGCGCTACAACATAGGAGAAAGAGACGCCGGCAGGCTCAAATGGGTGGAGCCTAACTATGACTTTACCGGAGCCTATAACCGGAGAACGGAGCGGCGCCCGGGGATAATAGTAAGTGCAGGGGGATCCCTGGGTGCCGCTCTCCATGTATGTACAGTATATTCAGTTTACATACTTGATGCTGATGAAAGGTCCTCTTTAAGGGTGTCAAATAAAATGCCATCCTCAAAAAGGATTGGAAGGCACTTGTGAACTGCTTGTTTGATAAGAGGAAATTGTAGACTATAGGTGAGTACAAGTGTTGGTTTATTAGTTTTGACATTACTGCTGATCAGCTCCTGTTTGTGGGATTTGAAAAGGAGGTCATTTCTATTTTTATTTGTGGCGATGTTTTTAGCTCGCCTGAGCATCCATTCGGCATAACCTCTATTTTTTTTATCTATTCCATATGCGATTAGTCTCCCTTTTAAACCCTCCCTCTGTGCTGCAGTTTCTTCTCGCTCTAATAAACTCCCCTACCGGGATGGCTTTTATAGTGTGACTTGGGTGATAGCTGCTTGCCTGAAGAATGGTGTTACCAGATTTCTCCTTATGATAAGTCTCCGTATAAATGATTTAATCTGGAATACCCCTTAGATTCAGATCTAACAAGCAAATACTTTGCCTATTCATATTATGTGTGAAACGCAGATTATACACATTTGTGTTGGCGAATTCAATAAAGTCTGGTATGGCTGACACATCACCACTCCATATGAGTAGCAAATCGGCAATGTATCTGCCATACCAGTCGTTGTCACCACCAAACGCATTGGAGTCTGAAAAAAGAAAGCGTTCTTCCCAATAACCCATTAAATTTGCCAGAGATTGGGAAAACTTTGCCCCCATCGAAACTCCTCGAATCTGCAAAAAAAATTCATTGTTGAAACTAGAGATGGGACGGGGGATTCGTCGAATCCACGAATCCCTCGAATCTTGCTGGATTCGTGGGATTCGTGGACTCGAATCCAGACGTAATTTGCCTGAAACGAATCCGACGAATCCGGTGGGAGGGACTGGGAGGCGGAGCTGGGGGCCGGTGCGTTCACTGTGCTCCGGCCCCTCCGCTCCAGTAGTTATATAATGTGTAATTGTGATTAATAATCATGCTGCCCCCTCTGTGTGTAGTATTACATTCAATAAATCTTACTTACAGCCGGCTACTGCTATCGTAACAGGCCGGCCGGGCAGACGAGCGGCAGCGTCACTGACTGACGTCACCTGCTTGCGCCGCTTCATTCATAAAGCAGGCGGCTCAGGCAGGTGACGTCAGTCAGTGACGCTGCCGCTCGTCTGCCCGGCCGGCCTGTTACGATAGCAGTAGCCGGCTGTAAGTAAGATTTATTGAATGTAATACTACACACAGAGGGGGCAACATGATTATTAATCACAATTACACATTATATAACTACTGGAGCGGCAATGGGGGGGTCTGTGGATGACACTGTTAAGGGGTGGGTGGTGGGTCTGTGGATGGCACTGTTATAGGGTGGGGGGTCTGTGGATGGCACTGTTATGGGGTGGGGGGGTCTGTGGATGGCACTGTTATGGGGTGGGGGGGTCTGTGGATGGCACTGTTATGGGGTGTGGATGGCACTGTTATGGGGTGTGGATGGCACTGTTATAGGATGGGGGGTCTGTGGATGGCACTGTTATGGGGTGGGGGGGTCTGTGGATGGCACTGTTATGGGGTGGGGGGGGTCTGTGGATGGCACTGTTATGGGGTGGGGGGGGTCTGTGGATGGCACTGTTATGGGGTGGGGGGGTCTGTGGATGGCACTGTTATGGGGTGGGGGGGTCTGTGGATGGCACTGTTATGGGGTGGGGGGGTCTGGTGATGGCACTGTTATGGGGTGGGGGGGGGGGTCTGTGGATGGCACTGTTATGGGGTGTGGATGGCACTGTTATAGGATGGGGGGTCTGTGGATGGCACTGTTATGGGGTGGGGGGGTCTGTGGATGGCACTGCTATGGGGTGGGGGGGGTCTGTGGATGCCACTATTATGGGGCGGGGGGGTCTGTGGATGCCACTGTTATGGGGTGGGGGGGTCTGTGGATGCCACTGTTATGGGGTGGGGGGGTCTGTGGATGCCACTGTTATGGGGTGGGGGGGGTCTGTGGATGGCACTGTTATGGGGTGGGGGGGGGTCTGTGGATGGCACTGTTATGGGGTGGGGGGGTCTGTGAATGCCAGGGGGAGAGGTGAGAGGCACTATGATACTACTGGCACATTGGGGGGAGGCACTATGATACGGGCACATTATGGGGGGAGATGGCACTATGATTCGGGCACATTATGGGGGGAGATGGCACTATGATACGGGCACATTATGGGGGGAGATGGCACTATGATACCGGCACATGGGGGGAGGAGAGAGGCACTCCGCACTTGATACTGGCACATGATTAGGGGGGCATCTATGGGGACACTTACTGGCACATTATTGGGTGGCACTGTGGGGGCATCTACTGAGGCCACAAAGAAGGGGTATTTTATATGGGGGGCTCTGTGTGGTACTAGTATTATCAGGGGTAGTTTCTGCAGTATAGTATTGGGGAGCAAAGCGGCACAGTATTGGGGGTGTTAGGATGATTTGTCCAGAAGATGGGAGGATGATGGAAAAGTAGTAAACTAAGATTTTTTTTTTTTGTCAAGCTGCAGAGACGAAAAATGGCTGAAAACTGGTGGTCTGGTCTGAAGGGAGAAGATGAGGAAAGAGAACATCTACAAGAGACGTCACTGGATGTAAGAGGTATGGGGCTGTATTACCCTGTATGTTCTGTAGTGATAGGAGCAGGGGTCATCGCGGTCATATAGGGTGCGACCGTGACTGGGAGGTGGAGGTTCAGACAAACTGACGCGGTCTGACTTTGTTTCTTACACCGTGCGTTCACACAATTATGTACAGGATTCGTAGGATTCGAGATTCGAAAGATTCGATATATTTGAGAACCTTTTCAGATTCGGATTCGGATTCGAAAAAATTTGGATTCGTCCCACCTCTAGTTGAAACCAAAATAGTTGTGTGTAAGTAAAATGCCAGTTATGTCAAGGATGTAGTCTATAAAGTTTGTGGGGTGGCTACTATATCTATACAAGTGGTACTCAAGTGCTTGAAGAGCTATATCATGGGGTATAGACGGATACAAGGAAATTACATCTATTGTGAGCCATGTAAAATGTTTTTCCCACACTCTGTTTGAAACTGCTTTAAGGATGTCAGTTGTAGCTTTAAGATAACCTGGCAATCTTTTTACAAGTGGTTGTAATATGCTATCTAGCCACTCACCAATTTTTTCTAGGAGCGACCCTATACCTGAAACTATTGGCCTTAATGGGGGAGGATTCATCTTTTTGTGTATTTTTGGAAGTGCGTGTATAATGGGAGTAATCGGTGCCTCCACATCCAGGAAACTGAACTGTTTTTCATCAATAACACCATTGCTTTTACCTTTATCTAAGAGAGCATTATATTCCCTTCGATATTTATCCAGAGGATTTTCACATAGTTTCCTGTACGTGGAGGCATCAGACAACAAGACCATTATCTGCTCAAAATAGCTCTCTTTATCCATAACTACGACTGAACCTCCTTTGTCAGCTGACCTTATGATAAGGTCTGGATGTTCTCTAAGTTGTTTTAAAGCTATTGTTTGAGCTGATGTAAGATTATAATCATGCCGTGTACCTTTTGCCCGTCTGTGTATTTCAGTTAGCTCTTTCTCAAGTGCCTCCTGAAATATACTATCAGTGCGGGAATTGATCGGATATGATTCCGGATTACTTAGCTTAAATTTCTGCGGCATGGTAATAGGTATGGGTAAGCTACTTTCTATCTGTAGATCTGTGAGATAGGCTACAGATAAATGTTCCTGAAAAGAAAAATCAGGGTGAGTAATATTATCTGTTAAACAAGTCCTTGTGTCTATCTGGTCATCAGTAGTGGTTTCAAAAATTTTTTTCCTAAGCATCAAATTTCTTATGAACTTGTTAATGTCCAATGTTGTGGAAAATAAGTCAAAGTTCACCGCAGGGGCAAAATTCAAACCTTTGGACAAAACATCAATCTGTTCATCTGTGAGTATAACTTTGGAGATATTAACGACTTCATAGGAAACCCGATCTTGTGCACAGATATCTATTTTTTTTTTATTCATAAGGACCTCCGCAATACCGTCGCACAGATCCAGAGACCTCTAGCAGCTGGTTCCAACTGTGGGAATCAGGCCAGAACTAAACCTAAGGTTGCTCTCCCAGACATGTTTTCCGGGGGCAGTGATAATTTCACCCTGTTTAGGGAGTCATGTAAATTATACACTGCGTGCAGAATTATTAGGCAAATGAGTATTTTGACCACATCATCCTCTTTATGCATGTTGTCTTACTCCAAGCTGTATAGGCTCGAAAGCCTACTACCAATTAAGCATATTAGGTGATGTGCATCTCTGTAATGAGAAGGGGTGTGGTCTAATGACATCAACACACTATATCAGGTGTGCATAATTATTAGGCAACTTCCTTTCCTTTGGCAAAATGGGTCAAAAGAAGGACTTGACAGGCTCAGAAAAGTCAAAAATAGTGAGATATCTTGCAGAGGGATGCAGCACTCTTAAAATTGCAAAGCTTCTGAAGCGTGATCATCGAACAATCAAGCTTTTTATTCAAAATAGTCAACAGGGTCGCAAGAAGCGTGTGGAAAAACCAAGGCGCAAAATAACTGCCCATGAACTGAGAAAAGTCAAGCGTGCAGCTGCCAAGATGCCACTTGCCACCAGTTTGGCCATATTTCAGAGCTGCAACATCACTGGAGTGCCCAAAAGCACAAGGTGTGCAATACTCAGAGACATGGCCAAGGTAAGAAAGGCTGAAAGACGACCACCACTGAACAAGACACACAAGCTGAAACGTCAAGACTGGGCCAAGAAATATCTCAAGACTGATTTTTCTAAGGTTTTATGGACTGATGAAATGAGAGTGAGTCTTGATGGGCCAGATGGATGGGCCCGTGGCTGGATTGGTAAAGGGCAGAGAGCTCCAGTCCGACTCAGACGCCAGCAAGGTGGAGGTGGAGTACTGGTTTGGGCTGGTATCATCAAAGATGAGCTTGTGGGGCCTTTTCGGGTTGAGGATGGAGTCAAGCTCAACTCCCAGTCCTACTGCCAGTTTCTGGAAGACACCCTTTTCAAGCAGTGGTACAGGAAGAAGTCTGCATCCTTCAAGAAAAACATGATTTTCATGCAGGACAATGCTCCATCACACGCGTCCAAGTACTCCACAGCGTGGCTGGCAAGAAAGGGTATAAAAGAAGAAAATCTAATGACATGGCCTCCTTGTTCACCTGATCTGAACCCCATTGAGAACCTGTGGTCCATCATCAAATGTGAGATTTACAAGGAGGGAAAACAGTACACCTCTCTGAACAGTGTCTAGGAGGCTGTGGTTGCTGCTGCACGCAATGTTGATGGTGAACAGATCAAAACACTGACAGAATCCATGGATGGCAGGCTTTTGAGTGTCCTTGCAAAGAAAGGTGGCTATATTGGTCACTGATTTATTTTTGTTTTGTTTTTGAATGTCAGAAATGTATATTTGTGAATGTTGAGATGTTATATTGGTTTCACTGGTAAAAATAAATAATTGAAATGGGTATATATTTGTTTTTTGTTAAGTTGCCTAATAATTATGCACAGTAATAGTCACCTGCACACACAGATATCCCCCTAAAATAGCTAAAACTAAAAACAAACAAAAAACTACTTCCAAAAATATTCAGCTTTGATATTAATGAGTTTTTTGGGTTCATTGAGAACATGGTTGTTGTTCAATAATAAAATTAATCCTCAAAAATACAACTCGCCTAATAATTCTGCACTCCCTGTATTTTAAGCTGCATCCTCGCTCTTGGGCCTTTTCTTTGCCGACTGGATCACAGTCCCTCCGGTCGGTGGACGAGTTTTTCAGAGCTCTGGGTTTGATTTACGACGACCCGGATCGGATTTCCCTGGCCGAGACTAAGTTGTGTGGCTTGCAGCAGGGAAACCGGTCTGCGGAGATCTACTGCTCTGAATTTAGGAGATGGGCTATGGATACGGAGTGGAATGATCCAGCTCTGCGTAGTCAATTCTGTCCGGGATTATCTGAGAGGCTGAAAGACGCATTGGCCTTTCACGAGAATCCTGAGTCTTTGGAGGCAGCCATGTCACTTGTTGTACGTATAGATAAACGTCTGAGAGAGAGATCTAAAGTCCCTCATTCTCAGGAGGTACTATCATATGAGATGGCAGCTCCCTCTGATACTTTGGGTGGAGAAACTCTCGAGTTTACGCCTTGTGATGAGCCTATGCAGCTAGGGGGAGCTACTCCTGGGACTGCTGGTAAGAGCTTTGGTCATAGCAAATCTTCAGCATATAGAAATCCCCAGTGTCGATCAGTTACCCAAACACCAGCCTCAACATGATGAAGGGTAAAACAGGAACTCTTTATTGAACACACAGCATTGATTTATATACACATGACATACTGAGGACATGACATAGCAGCCAATCCTATACAGTTTAAACACAAAACTAACCCTATTCAACAAACACAATGGCATTGTCTGTGACGCAATTAACAAACACACTGGCATTGTCTTTGACGCAATCAACAATTAACATGCAAACAGATATCTTCACCCCCTCCATAATAACTGAATAGGGGACGAGGAGACACATGTGATGGGATTATCTCCTGAGTGTATCATAGGAGTCGGCTGCTATTATAATCAACTATCTTAATCCCATCACTAACACAATCAGTGGGAGTCTCAGTGCAGAGTTAACCCTTTTTGTGTTGCTGAATCCACACCATGCCTTTTTAATGGGCCATAGGAAATATGTGGCATATAAATTACACACATAAATCAGGGTTCATAGTTCCTTGTAACCCCAAAAGGTCTGAGGGGGTCTCCATTGTTCTCAGTCCATAGTCTGTAGGAAGGAGGCTAGCCCTCAGGCTCCTCCAGCAGCCCCAGTGACGGTTCAGTCCGTCACAATGACTGAAGTAAGGAGATACTGAATGGTGGCTCACAATTAGTGTTGATCGCGAATATTTTAATCGCAAATTTTTATTGGGAACATTGGCACTTCGAGAATTCGCGAATATCTAGAATATAGTGTTATATCTTCGTAATCGCGAATATTCTAGATTTTTTTTCATCAGCCTTCTCATTGTGGGCCAATGAGAAGGCTGCAATATCTTTGCCTTTGGGAGTAGTGTTGATCGTGAATTTTCATATCGCAAATTTTTATCGCAAATTTTCCGATTGCCGATTTTCGCAATCGCGAATATATGATGAATATTCGCCCAACTATTCGTGAAATTGCGAATTCGAATATTGCCCCTGCCGCTCATCACTGCTCCTAAAGTCAAAGATATTGCAGCCTTCTCATTGGCCCACAAACAAGAAGCAGTGAGGGATCATGGGTACTGATGAAAAAAAATCTAGAATATTCGCGATTACAAAGATATAGCACTATATTCTAGATATTTGCGAATTCTCGAAGTGCCAATATTCGCAATAAAAATTTGCAATTAGAATATTCGCGATCAACACTACAATACGTACATTACAACAATAGCTTATCTAGAAGACATTCTTTTGTTCCTTTTAGCACATCAAACATTGCAGTACATTTGACAAACATGACAAATATTTCAAATGACAGTTCATCATTTCATCGTCTTAATGAATATTTTACTTATTTTTTTACTTTATAAAAAGTTTCTAGCTCAGCAATTTCATATCAAAATATTTTTATTGTTCATTATGGCTTATTTCTTTGCTATGCCTATGCAAAACCATTTGACCTCATGACCCTATATAAATTAGTGTAAGACATTTTTAAGAAGAAAGTGCTGGTGGCTTTGTATTGCAGAAATTAAATGTTGAATAAAATAAGTAAGTGCTTTTTGAAAAAAGTGTGAATAATAATTTAAACTTTCCAATAACTTCTTTAACAGCTTAGGCTACTTTCACACTGGCGTCTTGGTTTCCGTTTGTGAGATCCATTCAGGGCTCTTACAAGCGGTCCAAAACGGATCAGTTTTGCCCTAATGCATTCTGAATGGATAAGGATCTGTTCAGAATGCATCAGTTTGCCTCCGTTCTGCCTCCATTCCGCTCTGGAGACGGACACCAAAACGCTGCTTGCAGCATTTTGGTGTTTGCCTGACGATGCAGAGGCAAACGGATCCGTCCTGACACACTATGTAAGTCAATGGGGACGGATCCGTTTTCACTGATCAAGACGGATCCGTTTTGGCTATGTTACAGATAATACAAACGGATCCATTCTGAACGGATGCATGCGGTTGTATTATCTGAACGGAAGCGTTTGTGCAGATCCATGACGGATCCGCACGAAACGCGAGTGTGAAAGTAGCCTTAACTGTGTATTCTGGTTATAACAAGTTATCCCCTATCCACATGATTGGGGATAACTACCAGATCGATAAGAGTCATACCACTGGGACCCTCACCAATCACAAGAACAAGGACCCTCTACCATGTGGAGCCCCCCTGAAATGGACAGAGCGGATGGTTGGAAATGCACTCCATTCATTTCTATGGGAGTTGCATAAATACCAATTAAGGACCAGACTATTTTGCAGCTGTAAAGGAGTTCTCCAGGAATTATATGAGATGACCGGACAAAAACCTGTCCTAGTACATGAATAGAATCTTTGCTGTACAATAGATAGTAACCTACTGTAAGATATGCCATCATGGCTGAGCAGCCTGACAGGAAGGGGAGTCACGATCCCCTTCCTGTCAGGCTGCTCAGCCATTACCATGTATCGCACACAGGATAGCAGTGGCGTAGATAAAAATGACTGGGCCCTACAGAACATTTTTGAATAGGGCCCCCCTCCCCCAGTAATTTTTTTGCAACCCCTTCCTTTCATGCCGCGCTCATTCCTGTGGCTAGTAAGGATCGCTCTCTCAGACCAGGCCGGCAGCTTTTCCATCTGTTTTCTACACTCTCTAAACTGCCACTGTATATCATTTCATTGTGTAATACTGTTGAGGGGGCTCTGACAAAATCTTTTAGTCCTCCACCTCCTGGATGGGCCCCTTCTGGGTCAGGGCCCCTAAGCAGTCGCTTCCCCTGCTTCCCCTATAGCTACCCCCTTGCAGGATAGCATAATTAATGTCTATTGTAAAGCAGAGTATCTTTTCTACAATTGTGCGATCATATGTGAGCTATGCCGTCTTAGCAGCCTGACAGGAAAGCTAAGCAATGTAATATGAAGCCAGGCTGCCCCCCCCCCCCCCCTTCCCCCCACACACACAACCAAGGTGGGCACAACCTATTTTATTCACAATCTTATATAATTACCAAAGGATCCCTTTAAGGGGTTTGTCTCAGCAAAGATAACCATTTTCAAAAATGATTTCCCCAGGGCAATGAGCTGATCTGCCATTGTTTTTGCACTTGTGGTGTACTATGCAGTATAATTGACTTTTATCTGTTGGTCACAATAAATACACTATTGCCAAATATGAACATTGTATTCTTTATATTTTAGTAATCCGCACACTAAAAAAAGGTCTTATGGACAAAAGTTTGTTATTGTATTCCAAGTTAGTTTTCTATTAACATTTGGCCTTTTTATTGCAGAATGAGTTGAAGTTTTTTGCTACAGTCTTGGGGTACATACAATTTGGCTATCATTTTTTATGTTTTTCTGGGTGGGGGGAATATGGAAAAGCAATAAATCAGCCATTTAAAAAAAAAATTATTCTACAGATCGTTATGATTGCAGCATTACCAAATATTCTTTTATAAGTTAGGCTACTTTCACACTCGCATTTGGTGCGGATCCATCATGGATCTGCATAGACGGATCCGTTCAGATAATACAACCGTCTGCATCCGTTCAGAACGGATCCGTTTGTATTATCTTTAACATAGCCGTCTTGAACAGCATTGAAAGTCAATGGAAGACGGATCCGTTTTCTATTGTGCCAGATTGTGTCATAGAAAACTGACCCGTCCCCATTAATTTACATTGTGGGCAAGAACGGGTCCGCTTGGCTCAGTTTCGTCAGACAGACACCAAAGCAAAATGGAGACGGAACGGAGGCAAACTGATGCATTCTGAGCGGATCCTTTTCCATTCAGAATGAATTAGGGCAAAACTGATCCGTTTTGGACCGCTTGTCAGAGCCCTGAACGGATCTCACAAATGGAAAGCCAAAACGCCAGTGTGAAAGTAGCCTTAGTAATACTTGTTGAGCTCAACCAGAACCAAAGACCAGGTGTCAGTAGCAATGTTCTGTTCTCCTCCAATTCCCAGCAACTATTTTCAGTTCTTGTTGTTAGATGTTCATTCATACCAGAAACTATCAAGAAGTATTGCAAACAGTTCCTGGAAACTGGAGGGGATATAAACTTCAGTCTGACAGATGGTCTTTGGTACTGGTTGGGCACAACAAGTACTATGGGGCACATTTATTTAAGACTGGCATTTTAGATGCAGGTCCTAATAAGCCCCTGCGCTGGATGTTCATTGCAGAGTGGCATTACCACCTCCGTTATACCCCCACTATCTTGGTTGGTGCATCATGCGTCATTTCTGATATTTATTGCCATTTCCTGCAATGTGTGAATTTGAATTTTCTTGCAAATGTTATGTTTACATGTAATGTGCCTGGTTCACCAGCAGATGGCAGCATCTAAGGCAGAGATAGTTTCCCTGTAGAGGAACTTTCTAGTTCCCTTCCAGCCCTCTCTAGAGAGGTAGGAGTTAGTTAGTGTTAGTCAGTCTAGTCTACCCCTTCCTAAGGGAAGGTTGTGCATCGGCCAGCAGAGCACTGCCTGCTCTGCTGGGCCTGCAGGCCCTGCCTGCAAGTTCTACATGGATTCTTATCCCCTCCTGGGCTCGCATTGCCTTAAACTCCAAGCTAATATATGCTTGAAGCCAGGAAGAAATTTCTAGGATTAAAGTAAGAGACAGAATACAGCTAAGCTCAGTTCCAGCAGAAGAGGAGAGTTCCTATTTAACCCAGCTAGTATAGCAGGGCTGATAAAGCTACCGCATAGCAGAACTGAGATTGTTGCAGAAGTGTTTGCCTGCCAGAGATAAGCCAAAACCTGCTGAAGACCAAGATAAAGTTTGGAAACTGTTTGGATTGCCATTTAAGCCAAATAAAGCTGTGTTCAACATAACTACAAGTATGGACTCAATTATTCCTTCATCATCCAAGTTATTCATCCCTTTTGCACATGCTTCAGATGACACCACGTCTGGGATCCAAGGATATCCAGGTAGAAGCACCGTGACACGTTCATACAACATCTACAGAGACATTGTAGGCCACTCTACACCATTCTGGCAATCCTACCCTGGGTACCAACACTACCATCTACAAAGGGGACTCCATGTCCTCGTTGCTTAACTGCAACTGGCGTCACGATTACTTGCTCTATAAGAGGGACATATTTCATAGAAACCTCCTAAGGGGCAAGGAATACACCAGATGCGGGCAGTGGGCTTCTGCAAATACAGCGTCTGTCACAGGAGAAAGGGATGAGACGAACCACCATTGGGTGGTTGCTGAGCATTTGCTGCATTATCTCAATGAAGACAATCCAGATTTACTTACATCCACTTTTTGGCAGGTCCAACACAGAATGTGGCAAAGTTTGGCAAGCAATTTGCCAACTGTTCCATGGCTGACGGGTGGTTTGTTAGGATGCCGAACATTGAAATCCGCTGCAATCTCAGGTACTGCGCTCCCTGGAGATCAGCCTAATCTCCGTCCTCTCCTCAAATGCCTCCTCTTACAGCAATATCTGTGTCTATAACAAAAAGAAAATAGGTAAAAACTTTGGTAGAAATAGCGTTATGTGGCATTTATGGTATGGATTCCTCACCAAATTCTGTATCAAATAGATATATATGTGTTTGTGCAGGAAATGCTCCAAATATAACAGTGATCACTAAAACAAAGTGCCGGTGGCACTTAAAAGCCCAGTTGACCATTGCCTATAATAGGCTGGTCATGAGTCAAGTGGAGCCAACAGGAGACAAAGTGCTATTGCCAGACGTTAAAGCCATATCGTAGTTATGCCTGTCATGAGACTTCTTAAAGTCAGCTATACAAAAGACGGATGCCGACTTAATGGTCACTCATGACAGCTATGTCTGCAAAGTCTGCACAACATGCATGTTTACTTCAATAGGGAGAGAGAAAAAAAACTGTTGCCAGACGCTTACCATGCCTTATCTATTTTTCCCACAATTCCAGATATCAAGGTGTTCTTGGACTGCCCCATGCCCATTAGATTTTCAACTAATCTCAACAATATCCATGGTTTATACCATCACTGACCGCCTAAAAAACAACCAGATAATTGACCACTTAAAAAACAACTTATTGGACCCAAAACAGTATGGCTTTACTGAGGGCCAGTCATGTCATAATAATCTTATTGATTTCTTTGACTATGTCACAAAAGTGTTGGAGGAGCTGTGAATATTGCCTACCTTAATCTATCTAGCTGATAGATTAAGGCTGTAGTACACCTGCCAATTTTTCGGCAGATGATTGCTGATGAGCTTTCATATGAGAACACATACAGTCCAAAGGGAGTCAAAAGAGAACTGTTGGCCAAACGATTATTTAGCAGAAAGCTATTGAATGTGTATGTCCAGCTTTAAGGGTGTATTAGACTGGCAGATTGTCTGTCAGAGCATCGCTAACGAGCGTTCATAGTAACGTTTGTTACTGGTGCTTGTATGTCAGTGCTTGTATGTCAGTTCCAGTAAAAACAGAACATGTCCTATTCCGGTCCTCAAAATGAGGACATCAAATCCATAGAACTCAATGGGACTGCAAAAAATGTGGATCGCAAAATGGATACATGATTGTAAATGTGTCGGTGCGGATTCCTTTAGCGGACATACACACATACAGGTCCTTCTCAAAAAATTAGCATATTGTGATAAAGTTCATTATTTTCTGTAATGTACTGATAAACATTAGACTTTCATATATTTTAGATTCATTACACACAACTGAAGTAGTTCAAGCCTTTTCTTGTTTTAATATTGATGATTTTGGCATACAGCTCATGAAAACCCAAAATTCCTATCTCAAAAAATTTGCATATCATGAAAAGGTTCTCTAAACGAGCTATTAACCTAATCATCTGAATCAACTAATTAACTCTAAACACCTGCAAAAGATTCCTGAGGCTTTTAAAAACTCCCAGCCTAGTTCATTACTCAAAACCGCAATCATGGGTAAGACTGCCGACCTGACTGCTGTCCAGAAGGCCATCATTGACACCCTCAAGCAAGAGGGTAAGACACAGAAAGAAATTTCTGGACGAATAGGCTGTTCCCAGAGTGCTGTATCAAGGTACCTCAGTGGGAAGTCTGTGGGAAGGAAAAAGTGTGTCAGAAAACGCTGCACAACGAGAAGAGGTGACCGGACCCTGAGGAAGATTGTGGAGAAAGACCGATTCCAGACCTTGGGGGACCTGCGTAAGCCACCGTGTACAGGCGTGTGCAGGAAATGGGCTACAGGTGCCGCATTCCCCAGGTCAAGCCACTTTTGAACCAGAAACAGCGGCAGAAGCGCCTGACCTGGGCTACAGAGAAGCAGCACTGGACTGTTGCTCAGTGGTCCAAAGTACTTTTTTCGGATGAAAGCAAATTTTGCATGTCATTCGGAAATCAAGGTGCCAGAGTCTGGAGGAAGACTGGGGAGAGGGAAATGCCAAAATGCCCGAAGTCCAGTGTCAAGTACCCACAGTCAGTGATGGTCTGGGGTGCCATGTCAGCTGCTGGTGTTGGTCCACTGTGTTTTATCAAGGGCAGGGTCAATGCAGCTAGCTATCAGGAGATTTTGAAGCACTTCATGCTTCCATCTGCTGAAAAGCTTGATGGAGATGATTTCATTTTTCAGCACGACCTGGCACCTGCTCACAGTGCCAAAACCACTGGTAAATGGTTTACTGAGCATGGTATTACTGTGCTCAATTGGCCTGCCAACTCTCCTGACCTGAACCCCATAGAGAATCTGTGGGATATTGGGAAGAGACAGTTGAGAGACGCAAGACCCAACACTCTGGATGAGTTTAAGGCCGCTATCGAAGCATCCTGGGCCTCCATAACACCTCAGCAGTGCCACAGGCTGATTGCCTCCATGCCACGCCGCATTGAAGCAGTCATTTCTACAAAAGGATTCCCGACCAAGTATTGAGTGCATAACTGAACTTAATTATTTGAAGGTTGACTTTTTTTGTATTGAAAACACTTTTATTTTATTGGTCGGATGAAATATGCTAATTTTTTGAGATAGGAATTTTGGGTTTTCATGAGCTGTATGCCAAAATCATCAATATTAAAACAAGAAAAGGCTTGAACTACTTCAGTTGTGTGTAATGAATCTAAAATATATGAAAGTCTAATGTTTATCGGTACATTACAGAAAATAATGAACTGTAACGGACCGTTTCAGCAGACAAGGGGTTAAAATTCGTTTAGGCGATATGCCCCTTTTCTGAGAGACAGGCACAGCTACTGCAGGACACCAACCTCCCGAACTGGATACAAAGTAGCACTCCAAACTGGAACCTCACGAATAGCTGCTAGCAGACGAACAGGAATCAGCTTACACTCCTGGCAATCAGTCTCTAACAGCATATAGCGGATCCCCCCAATAACGAGACAAGGCTCCGTGTTGAGGGTCAAGCAGTGGTCTGAGGTCCTGGCACACCCAGCCTGTTTTTTTATTACAGTTGTTGCAATTACAGGTCCGCCCACAGGGAGGTATAAAACAACCAAGCCCATCTGGTGTACACGCCCCTAGGGGACCAGAATGAAGACTGTGACATAGGACAGATATGCAGCACTGTAGGATACACAGAGACAATACAGCCCCACAATGCATCATGGTTTCCTCCTCTCTGCCCTGGAGACACCCGAGGCGTAATCCAATTATCTCTCAAGACAAAGAGAAATCACCAATACACATGTGGATATAACAGGACAGACATCACCATTTAAACACACAATGGGACAATGGCACAATAGAAACACACCCAGCATATTCCTCCCAAGCTGACAAGTTACACTTATTATAAATTGTTACAACTTTGTGAGTTTACATTGGCCATACATATAACTTACATCAATTTAAACAGTATAACTTGGGGACAAACCTATCCAAAATTCACTTGAATAGGTTCAGGGGTTTAAAAGTTAGTATGGGCCATAATCCTGAGGCAAGAGGCTGATAAACAGGCCTCTCCAAAACCCAGTGGCGAGGTTGGTTTCGCCACATGAACTTTATCACAATATGCTAATTTTTTTAGAAGGACCTGTACATACATTCGGTGTCACGGATGGTGTACAGGAAACAAGATAATACAATACAAACAATGACTCACTGGACCCACAACTAAGGAACAAAAGGGAGACCCCTGCAATCGACCTGCCGCTCTCCCTTATTGCTCAGCCTATGCGACCACCCCAAAGGTGGATGGGCGCATATCCACGTACCTCGGCTATCTTAGACCTGAAGGCCCTACAATAGTGAGGGGACACGACCACCGGCTCCCTACACAGACACGGAGGGAGTCAGGGTCACCTGGATCCAGAAAACAGAAAATCATAAATACATAAACAGAACTTATCTTGCAGACGACTGTGGACACGGGACAGGGAACTGGGAGCTGGGAGCTGGGAACTGGGACAGCATGCACACGCACTCCAGGAAGTTGTATCAGCCGCACACTACTGCCTTAAGGGTAGGAATTTAAAGGGAAGTAATCAGTCAGACTGCATGACAGCTGAGATAGACTAACGAGGTGAGGAACAGAAACCAAAACAAAGAAACTCAAGGAGGAGGATCTGGACGGCTCCTGTCAGAGCTTCTCAGCTGTCTGGTTGTGACAGTACCCCTCCCTCTAGGAGTGGACTCCGGACACTCAGGGCCCACCTTCTCAGGATGGGACCTATGGAAAGCCCTAATGAGACGAGAGGCCTTAATGTCCGTCACTGGGACCCACATCCTCTCCTCAGGACCATAACCCTCCCAATGAACGAGGTACTGGAGGGAACCACGGACAAGACGAGAATCCACAATCCTAGAGACCTGAAATTCAAGATTTCCATCAAAAATAATCGGAGGAGGAGGCAAAGGCGAGGGTACACTAGGTTGAACATAAGGTTTCAATAAGGACTTATGGAAAACATTATGGATCTTCCAAGTCTGAGGAAGATCAAGACGGTAGGCAACAGGATTGATGACAGACAGGATCTTGTAAGGCCCAATAAACCTAGGACCCAACTTCCAGGAGGGAACCTTCAATTTGATATTCTTGGTAGACAGCCACACCAAATCACCAACATTCAGGTCCAGACCAGGCACACGTCTCCTATCCGCCACACCCTTATATCTCTCACTCATGTTCTTTAGATTATCCTGAATCTTTTGCCAAATAGATGACAAAGACGAGGAGAATCTGTCCTCATCAGTCAAACCAGAAGAGCCCTCTCCAGAGAAAGTCCCAAACTGCGGATGAAACCCATATGCACCAAAAAATGGTGACTTATCAGAGGACTCCTGACGACGGTTATTTAAAGCAAACTCAGCAAGGGACAAAAAAGAACACCAATCCTCCTGATTCTCCGCCACAAAACAGCGCAGATATGTCTCCAGATTCTGATTGACACGCTCTGTCTGGCCATTCGACTGCGGATGGAAAGCAGAAGAGAATGACAAGCGAACCCCCAAGCGAGAACAGAAGGCCTTCCAGAATCTGGAAACAAACTGCGTGCCCCTATCAGAGACTATGTCTGAAGGAATCCCATGCAATTTGACAATGTGGTCAACAAATGCCTGCGCCAGCGTCTTAGCATTGGGCAAACCAGGAAAAGGGATAAAATGCACCATTTTGCTAAAACGGTCCACCACCACCAGAATCACAGACTTCCCCGAGGAACGAGGCAAGTCCGTTATGAAGTCCATGGACAGATGTGTCCAAGGACGGGAAGGAATGGGCAAAGGAAGGAGAGGACCTGATGGCCGTGAATGAGGGACCTTGGCACGAGCGCAAGTCTCGCAAGCTGCCACAAAACCCTCAACCGCCTTACGAAGCGCAGGCCACCAGAATCTCCGGGCAATGAGATCCAGTGTGGCTCTTGTCCCCGGGTGCCCAGCAAGGACCGTATCGTGGTGTTCTTTAAAAATCTTGTGTCTCAAAGCGAGAGGCACAAACAACCTCCCAGGAGGACAAAGATCAGGAGCTTCTGACTGAGCTGCCTGCACCTCTGCCTCCAATTCAGGAAAAAGAGCAGAGACCACCACACCTTCAGCCAAAATGGGACCCGGGTCTTCAAAATTCCCACCTCCCGGGAAACAACGTGATAGGGCATCTGCCTTCACATTCTTAACCCCAGGGCGGAACGTAACAACAAAATTAAACCTTGAAAAGAACAAAGACCATCTGGTCTGTCTCGGGTTCAGACGCTTGGCTGACTCCAAGTAGGCCAGATTTTTATGGTCAGTAAACACGGTAATAGGGTGTCTGGCTCCCTATAGCCAATGGCGCCATTCCTCAAAAGCCAACTTGATGGCCAACAATTCCCTATCTCCCACATCATAATTTCTCTCTGCGGAGGAGAGCTTCTTTGAGAAAAAGGCACACGGTTGCCATTTGGCAGGAGAGGAACCCTGAGACAAGACCGCACCCACCCCTACCTCAGAAGCATCAACCTCAACTATGAAGGGTAACGAAACATCAGGTTGTACTAGGATGGGAGCGGAAGCAAAACTCTCCTTGATATTAGAAAAGGCCTTACGCGCCTCTACCGACCAGGAAGAAAAATCTACCCCCTTTCTGGTCATATCAGTGAGTGGTTTAACAACAGAGGAATAATTCAAAATAAATTTCCTGTAATAATTAGCAAAGCCCAAAAAACGCATCAGCGCCTTCTGATTCTCAGGAAGCTCCCACTCAAGCACAGCGCGAACCTTCTCGGGGTCCATGCGAAAACCAGAAGCGGAGACAAGAAACCCCAGAAATTGGATCTCTGGAACCGCAAACACACATTTTTCCAGTTTCGCGTATAATTTATTCTCCCGCAGGATGAGTAAGACCTGACATAAGTGTTCCTTATGAGTCTTGAAATCAGGAGAAAAAATCAAAATGTCATCCAAATACACTAATACAAATTTTCCCATTAAATGATAAAAAATGCTGTTGACGAAATGCTGAAAAACGGCTGGGGCATTCATCAAACCAAAAGGCATAACTAAATTCTCAAAATGGCCCTCAGGGGTATTGAAAGCCGTCTTCCATTCGTCTCCTTCTCTGACCCTAACCAGGTTGTATGCCCCTCTTAGGTCTAATTTGGAAAAGACTTTCGCCCCAACAACCTGGTTAAACAAGTCCGGGATCAGAGGAAGCGGATAAGGATCACGAATAGTGATACTGTTCAGCTCCCTGAAATCCAGACAAGGTCTTAAAGAACCATCTTTTTTCTTAACAAAGAAAAAAACAGCGGCAACAGGTGACTTTGAGGGTCGTATGTGTCCTTTTCTCAGACTCTCAGAGATATAAGCACGCATAGCGACCCTCTCAGGTTGGGAAAGATTGTATAAACGAGATTTAGGCAGCTTGGCGCCTGGGATGAGATCAATAGGGCAATCATACTCCCTGTGCGGAGGTAAACCCTGAACTCCACTCTCAGAGAAGACATCCAAAAATTCAGAGAGGAAAGGTGGTACAGTTTTAGTAGAAACCTCAGAAATAGATGTTATGAGGCAATTCTCTCTGCAAAAGTTACTCCAACCATTTATTTGCCTCGCTTGCCAATCAATGGTGGGGTTATGTTTAGTGAGCCAGGGTAGCCCCAACACTAGAGGAGTAGGCAAACCGCTAAGGACGAAACATGACACATCCTCAACATGAGCATCATTCACAATTAAACGGATATTGTGAACTATGCCCTTTAATGATTTCTGAGAAAGTGGAGCTGAATCAATAGCAAAAACAGGAATATCTCTTCCCAAATTGCATACCTGGAAACCATGAGTTATTGCAAATTGATTATCAATGAGGTTGACAGCTGCTCCACTATCCACAAAAATCTCACAAAAAATGCTCTTGCTCTCTAGCGCCACCCTAGCAGGCAGGACAAAACGGGAACTAAGAGCAAAAGGAAAACCTTCAATTTCCGCCTCAACCCTGCCAATAGTAACAGACGGAACATTCTTAAAAGATTTCTTCCTTTTTGTCTCTTTATTACTCCCAGAAAACTGCCTGAATCTCCTAGAGGGACAAACATTTGCCAGATGATTTATACCTCCACAACAAAAGCAAACCCTCCCCTGCGGGCTGAATCTTCTATTGTCAGAGGCAATCAACCCCAGCTGCATGGGCTCCTGCTCAGAAGGGGCTGACAGCGACTGAGACCCCTGTGCACAGAATGAGACCGCTGCACTGTCCCGGGACTGAGTATGACAGGAAGGAGAGATCTCTCCTCTCTCTCTAAGACGCCTGTCAATACGAACAGCCTGAGACATAGCAGAATTCAAGGAGGTAGGTCTTTCATGAAAGGCAAATGCATCTCTCAATCCCTCTGAAAGACCATAGCAAAATTGACTTCGGAGTGCAGCATCATTCCAACCCGTATCTGCTGCCCATCTCCGAAATTCTGAGCAGTAAATCTCTGCGGATTGTTTACCCTGGCATAACAGACGTAGTTTAGACTCAGCCAGAGCAATACGATCCGGATCATCATATATCTGACCCAGGGCTAAAAAGAATTCATCCACTGAACGGAGGGGCCGTGCCCCCTCCGGCAGCGAAAAGGCCCAGGACTGAGCGTTACCCCTGAGCAGCGATATAATGATACCCACTCTTCGTTCTTCATCACCAGAAGAATGGGGAAGAAGGCGAAAATGGAGTTTGCAAGCCTCTCTAAAACGTACAAAATTCTCACTACCCCCGGAAAACGTATCCGGGAGCGAAATCTTAGGCTCAGCACAAACTCCATGAACGCAAGCTGAACCGGTCACTTGAAACTGAGAAAAAGTCTTACGGAGATCAGCTACCTCCAAAGCAAGACCCTGAAAGCGTTCAACGCAAGCTGAACCGGTCACTTGAAACTGAGAAAAAGTCTTACGGAGATCAGCTACCTCCAAAGCAAGACCCTGAAAGCGTTCAGCCAAAAGTGTAACCGGATCCATGCTTGAGACGGTTTTGGCGGCTGATAATGTCACGGATGGTGTACAGGAAACAAGATAATACAATACAAACAATGACTCACTGGACCCACAACTAAGGAACAAAAGGGAGACCCCTGCAATCGACCTGCCGCTCTCCCTTATTGCTCAGCCTATGCGACCACCCCAAAGGTGGATGGGCGCATATCCACGTACCTCGGCTATCTTAGACCTGAAGGCCCTACAATAGTGAGGGGACACGACCACCGGCTCCCTACACAGACACGGAGGGAGTCAGGGTCACCTGGATCCAGAAAACAGAAAATCATAAATACATAAACAGAACTTATCTTGCAGACGACTGTGGACAGGGGACAGGGAACTGGGAGCTGGGAGCTGGGACAGCATGCACACGCACTCCAGGAAGTTGTATCAGCCGCACACTACTGCCTTAAGGGTAGGAATTTAAAGGGAAGTAATCAGTCAGACTGCATGACAGCTGAGATAGACTAACGAGGTGAGGAACAGAAACCAAAACAAAGAAACTCAAGGAGGAGGATCTGGACGGCTCCTGTCAGAGATTCTCAGCTGTCTGGTTGTGACACTCGGCTTTATATATATATATATATATATATATATAAAGAGAGAGAGAGAAGACACAAATAGATAGATAGAAGATATATATATATATATATATATATATATATATATATACAATGAAAATATGAGACGCACAGGAGTGGATGAAACCACTGAAGGAGGTGCTTACAGTAAAAAGGATTCGCCCCTTCTCTAAAGAATTTAAACAGTGTGATAGAAAATACTGGGCACTCTCTCTATAGGTAGAACCATGCGGTTAGAAGAAATATGCCAATATACAATTGAAGGAATTTAATAACATACACTTAGTACACATATACGAATAATAGTTAAAAAATTAATTAATTGATTAATTAAAAATATACCCACAATTGAGCGTATACGTCTAATACATCTGATAATGTATAACCTAAAATTGGGGTTACGAATACCTAAAATAGTGGATAAATGAACATCAGTGCTACAATATAATAATATTCGTCCTGCGGCTCAAATCAGTTAGATCGCAACTAATGACTTAGATATTATAGGAGCCGTTGGATTGTTGCTAAGAGCTTGCTAAATCTAGCTAGTAGCTAGTAGCTAAATCTAGCTAGTAGGGACAAAGTTACTGAGTCTCCGATTGTACACTTCACAATGAGTGTTTAAAGCGGCGTCCCGCTATTACTCACTGCTCACTAGTTACTGTTACGGTCTTCCACTGCTGAAGTTTCGCTTCTCTGTGTATGAAGAAAACTTGCTCCCAGGTTGTTTCTGCCGCCGGTCTGTATGGCTCTGGGCACCGCTCCGTAATGCTGAAGAGCCGGTGTCCTCCTAGTCTTTAGATTACCTGCTTCCACGCTAAATTCTGTCTGTAGTCACGATACGTAGTATCCTCGTGCTGCTGTCTTAATTGGTCAGCGTTCTTGGGTAGTCAGCGTGCCAGGTCCTCGTTTCTTTACAGAATACTCCGGTCTTCTACAACATCAACCATATTTTAGGCGTATAATCAACACAAGTTCATAAGGGTGAAATGGGGGTCTTGGACCAAACGCATTTCGGGGCTTGACGTTGCCCCTTCCTCAGTGGTGAGCAAGTTTTCTTCATACACAGAGAAGCGGAACTTCAGCAGTGGAAGACCGTAACAGTAACTAGTGAGCAGTGAGTAATAGCGGGACGCCGCTTTAAACACTCATTGTGAAGTGTACAATCGGAGATTCAGTAACTTTGTCCCTACTAGCGGATCCAAATTTTTCAACTAAGTCAATACAGGAGATTTAGCAAGCTCTTAGCAACAATCCAACGGCTCCTATAATATCTAAGTCATTAGTTGCGATCTAACTGATTTGAGCCGCAGGACGAATATTATTATATTGTAGCACTGATGTTCATTTATCCACTATTTTAGGTATTCGTAACCCCAATTTTAGGTTATACATTATCAGATGTATTAGACGTATACGCTCAATTGTGGGTATATTTTTAATTAATCAATTAATTAATTTTTTAACTATTATTCGTATATGTGTACTAAGTGTATGTTATTAAATTCCTTCAATTGTATATTGGCATATTTCTTCTAACCGCATGGTTCTACCTATAGAGAGAGTGCCCAGTATTTTCTATCACACTATATATATATACACACACACACATAGATAAATTATAGATAGATAGATAGATAAATGCAGTATATAAATATGAGAGAGAGAGAGAGAGAAAGAGAGAGATCAAAAATGCATCTCCCATATCACTTACATATAGTAGATATAAAATCATTTCTTTTTATACTATTTTTACTGTGTGTGGTGGGGGGAGATCAGATTTATGTGCCTTCAGACAGTCTCTTATAATATAAAATCCCCCCTGGCTGCACAGTCCCCACAGTGCATACAAACAGCATAGACTGCAGAGTACAGCAGCTCTGTGGGAGGAGCTCAGCAGGTCTGTGGGAGGAGCTCAGCTTACCAGGCAAGAGAGGGAAAACGGCCACCTCTCACTTCCTGTTTCATCTGCACTGCATTGCTGAGAGCTCTCACTCTGTTGTCAAAACCCTCCATTCTCCTGGATCAAAGGTAACACTTTGTCTTATATTAGAATGGTAGAAGGGAGGAATGATTTAAGTTTTATGGAAATGTGTTTATTCCCTGCTCAGTAGTTAATTCACCTCCCTATCACAGCCAGTCACTATACAGCATGAGTTCTGCACACAGCGCTGCAAGATGGCTTCCCTCCAGTCACCATACTGCATGAGCTCTGCACACAGCACTGCAAGATGGCTTCCCTCCAGTCACCATACAGCATGAGCTCTGCACACAGCACTGCAAGATGGCTTCCCTCCAGTCACCATACAGCATGAGCTGTGCACACAGTACTGTAAGATGGCTTCCCTCCAGTCACCATACAGCATGAGCTCTGCACACAGCACTGCAAGATGGCTTCCCTCCAGTCACCATACAGCATGAGCTCTGCACACAGCACTGCAAGATGGCTTCCCTCCAGTCATCATACAGCATGAGCTCTGCACACAGCACTGCAAGATGGCTTCCCTCCAGTCACCATACAGCATGAGCTGTGCACACAGTACTGCAAGATGGCTTCCCTCCAGTCACCATACAGCATGAGCTGTGCACACAGTACTGCAAGATGGCTTCCCTCCAGTCACCATATAGCATGAGCTGTGCACACAGTCCTGTAAGATGGCTTCCCTCCAGTCACCATACAGCATGAGCTCTGCACACAGTCCTGTAAGATGGCTTCCCTCCAGTCACCATACAGCATGAGTTCTGCACACAGCACTGCAAGATGGCTTTCCTCCAGTCACCATACAGCATGAGCTCTGCACACAGCACTGCAAGATGGCTTCCGTCCAGTCACCATACAGCATGAGCTCTGCACACAGCACTGCAAGATGGCTTCCCTCCAGTCACCATACAGCATGAGCTCTGCACACAGTACTGCAAGATGGCTTCCCTTCAGTCACCATACAGCATGAGCTCTGCACACAGTCCTGTAAGATGGCTTCCCTCCAGTCACCATACAGCATGAGTTCTGCACACAGCACTGCAAGATGGCTTTCCTCCAGTCACCATACAGCATGAGCTCTGCACACAGCACTGCAAGATGGCTTCCCTCCAGTCACTATACAGCATGAGCTCTGCACACAGCACTGCAAGATGGCTTCCCTCCAGTCACCATACAGCATGAGCTCTGCACACAGCACTGCAAGATGGCTTCCCTCCAGTCACCATGCAGTATGAGCTGTGCACACAGCACTGCAAGATGGCTTCCCTCCAGTCACCATGCAGTATGAGCTGTGCACACAGCACTGCAAGATGGCTTCCCTCCAGTCACCATACAGCATGAGCTGTGCACACAGTCCTGTAAGATGGCTTCCCTCCAGTCACCATACAGCATGAGCTCTGCACACAGTCTCCCTAATGTACATATTATTCTCTGCCCTGCTCCCAGTTCAGTCTAGTGATTCCATCTCCCTAAGTGCTAGTATAGAGTATGTTCCAGTGGTGTAATATTTATCCCTCACCCTTATACCAGTTTAGTCAATAGCCTCATATGTATATAGTACAGACTTTATCTCAATAGAGTGAATACATTATACTGTATGTAGAGAGGTTATGAAAGGGCAGGGGGACTGGTGCTTCACACATATTGTTATAATACAAACTGGTGCCCAGGTAGGATTTAGTCACTCATCCCCTCCCAGCAGACATTTTGAAAGAAAAATAAATCTTAACCACTTACTGGTCATTTTTCAGTATTCAGCACTGCGGTGCTTTGACATTTATTCAGTCATAACGCTTAAGGTCTCATGCACATGAGCGTTCCATGCAATTTGCGGTCCCCAAAGCACTGGAACATCCGTGTGGCTGCCACAGACGGATCCTGCCTCATTCAACTTGAATGGGTCCGCGATCCGTCCGTTCCACAAAAAGTAGTGTATGCACTACTTTTTTGCGGTATGGAGGCATGGCCAGAAACACCACGGAAGCGCTCTGTAGTGCTTCCGTGGTGTTCCGCTCCGTCCTTCTGCACTGCATCTCCTGGATCACAGACCCATTGAAGTGAATGGGTCTGTGATCCGTGATGCGGGCTGCACACAGCCGGTACCCATATATTGCGGACCCGCCATATGCAGGCAGCTATATGGCCACGGGGGGCACACAATTGCGTGCATGTAGCCTTACTGAAATTAATTTGATTCATTTTTTGGGGACAGATAGAGCTTTCTTTTGGTGGTATTTAATCACCACACATTGGCACACTACAGGGAGTGCAGAATTATTAGGCAAGTTGTATTTTTGAGGATTAATTTTATTATTGAACAGCAACCATGTTCTCAATGAACCCAAAAAACTCATTAATATCAAAGCTGAATATTTTTGGAAGTAGTTTTTAGTTTGTTTTTAGTTTTAGCTATTTTAGGGGGATATCTGTGTGTGCAGGTGACTATTACTGTGCATAATTATTAGGCAACTTAACAAAAAACTAATATATACCCATTTCAATTATTTATTTTTACCAGTGAAACCAATATAACATCTCAACATTCACAAATATACATTTCTGACATTCAAAAACAAAACAAAAACAAATCAGTGACCAATATAGCCCCCTTTCTTTGCAAGGACACTCAAAAGCCTGCCATCCATGGATTCTGTCAGTGTTTTGATCTGTTCACCATCAACATTGCGTGCAGCAGCAACCACAGCCTCCCAGACACTGTTCAGAGAGGTGTACTGTTTTCCCTCCTTGTAAATCTCACATTTGATGATGGACCACAGGTTCTCAATGGGGTTCAGATCAGGTGAACAAGGAGGCCATGTCATTAGATTTTCTTCTTTTATACCCTTTCTTGCCAGCCACGCTGTGGAGTACTTGGACGCGTGTGATGGAGCATTGTCCTGCATGAAAATCATGTTTTTCTTGAAGGATGCAGACTTCTTCCTGTACCACTGCTTGAAGAAGGTGTCTTCCAGAAACTGGCAGTAGGACTGGGATTTGAGCTTGACTCCATCCTCAACCCGAAAAGGCCCCACAAGCTCATCTTTGATGATACCAGCCCAAACCAGTACTCCACCTCCACCTTGCTGGCGTCTGAGTCGGACTGGAGCTCTCTGCCCTTTACCAATCCAGCCACGGGCCCATCCATCTGGCCCATCAAGACTCACTCTCATTTCATCAGTCCATAAAACCTTAGAAAAATCAGTCTTGAGATATTTCTTGGCCCAGTCTTGACGTTTCAGCTTGTGTGTCTTGTTCAGTGGTGGTCGTCTTTCAGCCTTTCTTACCTTGGCCATGTCTCTGAGTATTGCACACCTTGTGCTTTTGGGCACTCCAGTGATGTTGCAGCTCTGAAATATGGCCAAACTGGTGGCAAGTGGCATCTTGGCAGCTGCACGCTTGACTTTTCTCAGTTCATAGGCAGTTATTTTGCGCCTTGGTTTTTCCACGCGCTTCTTGCGACCCTGTTGACTATTTTGAATGAAACGCTTGATTGTTCGATGATCACGCTTCAGAAGCTTTGCAATTTTAAGAGTGCTGCATCCCTCTGCAAGATATCTCACTATTTTTGACTTTTCTGAGCCTGTCAAGTCCTTCTTTTGACCCATTTTGCCAAAGGAAAGGAAGTTTCCTAATAATTATGCACACCTGATATAGGGTGTTGATGTCATTAGACCACACCCCTTCTCATTACAGAGATGCACATCGCCTAATATGCTTAATTGGTAGTAGGCTTTCGAGCCTATACAGCTTGGAGTAAGACAACATGCATAAAGAGGATGATGTGGTCAAAATACTCATTTGCCTAATAATTCTGTACAGGGTGTAGACGCATATTTAAGTTTTTGTATGCAGGGGTGGGAGAATTAATTTTTTGGGGTGTGTTTTTACTTAAAGGGGTTTTTCCATCTCAGACAATGAGGGTATATTGCTAGGATATGCCCCCATTGTATGATAGGAGCGGGTCCCACCGCTGGGACCCGCACCTATATCAAGAACGGAGCCCTGAAAGTGAAGGAGGGCACACTGCGCATGCGCAGCCGCCCTCCATTCATTGCTATGGGGCCGCCGAAAATAGCCGAACACTGGCTTGGCTATTTCCATCGGCCTCATAGAAATGAATGGGAGCATGGGCTGCACATGCGCGGTACGTTCATGCGCGGTGGGACCCGCACCTATCAGATAATGGGGGCATATCCTAGTGATATGCCCTCATTGTCTGAGATGAAAAAAACCCTTTAAGTAAAAACACACCCCAAAAAATTAATTCTCCCACCCCTGCATATAAAAACTTAAATATGCGTCTAGTGTAGTTTTTTTAATATGAACCTAATTGTTTTTAAACTTTTTTTTTTTTTAACAAGCCCCCTATGTGATAGCCAATATACACCGACAGGTCCTCTTTATGGAGACAAGGTTCTCTAAGACACCTATGTAACCTTGGGACCCCCAAAGAAGCTGATGAAGCAGAGATCTGCCCCATCCGCTTCTTCTCTGGCTATAGCAGCCATGATGATGATAGCTAAAGGAGGAATTGATATAATACACATTGCTTCCCTCTTCAGGGAGAGAAGAGTGATCCGTAGTAGGGGAATGTTGATCTCTCCTCCGTTCTCTGTATAGAAAGTCGCTGTGCTGGTAACTGATAGTGAAGGGAAGCCATGGCAGCAGAGGGTTGGCACACTCTACATTGTAATACAAGCGATTGGCTGGCTGTAGAGTTGGCCAAACACTTCTATGTAACCAGGGGTGTAGCTAATGGCTCATGGGCCCTGGTGCAAGAGTTCAGCTTGGGCCCCCCCCCCTTCCCTCAGGGTTTTGTGGCAAGGGGTATGGCCTAGCCTTTCTGCTGCCTAAGGTAAAAATTTAAACACCCCCCATGCCAAATTCGCAACCTAACCCATGCCCTCTAGTCCTACTATTAAAGGAGTTGTCCTGCTTTTAATACTGATGACCTATCCTCAGGATAGGTCATCAATATCAGATCGGCGGGGGTCTGAAGAGAGGGTAGCGCTCATATGAGAACTGTTTTCTCTGCTCTGTTTACCTACTTAGGTAAACACAGCAGAGAAGGCAGCGCTCATACAGAAAAAAAAAAGCAGACAACCCCTTTAGGCCTCATGCACACGACCGTTGTGTGCATCCGTGGCCGTTGTGCCGTTTTCAGTTTTTTTTCGCGGACCCATTGACTTTCACCGTTTTGCAGCCGCATCCGTGATCCGTGTTTCCTGTCCGTCAAAAAAATATGACCTGTCCTATTTTTTTGACGGACAACGGTTCACAGACCCATTCAAGTCAATGGGTCCGTGAAAGAACACGGATGCACACAAGATTGGCATCCGCGTCCTTGATCTGTGACCGTAGGCTACTTTCACACAGACGGATCCGAAGATCTGTCTGTATGAAAGCTTTTTCAGAGCTGAGTTTTCACTTTGTGAAAACTCAAATCCGACAGTATATTCTAACACAGAGGCGTTCCCATAGTGATGGGGACGCTTCTAGTTAGAATATACTGAGAACTGTGTACATGACTGCCCCCTGCTGCCTGGCAGCACCCGATCTCTTACAGGGGGTTGTGATCCGCACAATTAACCCCTCAGGTGCTGCACCTGAAGGGGTTAATTGTGCATATCATAGCCCCCTATAAGAGATCAGGGGCTGCCAGGCAGCAGGGGGCAGACCCCCCTCCCTCCCCAGTTTTAATTTCATTGGTGGCCAGTGCGGCCCCCCCCGCCCCCCCCTTCCTCCCTCTATTGTATTATTTTTATTGGTGGCACAGTCTGCAGCCCCCCTCTCCCCCGCCCCCCCCCCCCCCCGATCATTGGTGGCAGCGGAGAGTTAGAAGCATCATATTTACCTGCGAGCTGCGATGTCTGTGACCGGCCGGGAGCTCCTCCTACTGGTAAGTGACAGGTCATTAAGCAATGCGCCGCACAGACCTGTCACTTACCAGTAGGAGGAGCTCCCGGCCGGTCACAGACATCGCAGCTCGCAGGTAACTATGATGCTTCTAACTCTCCGCTGCCACCAATGATCGGGGGGGTTGGGGAGGGGGGAGGCTGCACACTGGCCACCAATGATATTAATACAATAGAGGGGGGGCCGGGGGGGCGCACACTGGCCACCAATGATAATACAATAGAGGGAGGGAGGGGGGGGCCGGGGGTGGCCGCACACTGTGCACCAATGAAAATAATATAATATAGGGTAAGGGGGGGGCGGGGGGGCGCACACTGTGCCACCAATTAAAATAATACAATAGAGGGAGGGAGGGGGGGCCACACTGGCCACCAATGAAATTAAAACTGGGGAGGGAGGGGGTTCTGCCCCCTGCTGCCTGGCAGCCCCTGATCTCTTATAGGGGGCTATGATATGCACAATTAACCCCTTCAGGTGCAGCACCATGGTAATAGATCATGTGACGTACCATGTGATGACCGGAGTGACGTCATCAAAGGTCCTGTTCCTGTATTTAATGCTCACCACAGGTCCTATTCAACAAAGGAGACAGAAGAGAAGTCGGCCCGCGATCAAGTGGACTAAGGTGAGTTAAATTATTATTATTTTTTTTTAACCCCTCCAGCGATGTTTTACTATGCATTCTGTATTCAGAATGCTATTATTTTCCCTTGTAAGCATGTTATAAGGGAAAATAATACAATCTACAGAACACCGATCCCAAGCCCGAACTTCTGTGAAGAAGTTCGGGTTTGGGTACCAAACATGCTCGATTTTTCTTACGCGAGTAAAAGATCATGTGATGTACCATGTGATGACCGGAGTGACGTCATCAAAGGTCCTGCTCCTGTATTTAATGCTCACCACAGGTCCTATTCAACAAAGGAGACAGAAGAGAAGTCGGGCCGCGATCAAGTGGACTAAGGTGAGTTAAATTATTTTATTTATTTTTTTAACCCCTCCAGCGATCTTTTACTATGCATTCTGTATTCAGAATGCTATTATTTTCCCTTATAACCATGTTATAAGGGAAAATAATAATGATCGGGTCTCCATCCCGATAGTCTCTAAGCAACTGTGCGTGAAAATCGCACCGCATCCGTACTTGCTTGCGGATGCTTGCGATTTTCACGCAACCCCATTCATTTCTATGGCGCCTGCGTTACGTGAAAAACGCACAAAGAGGAGCATGCTGCGATTTTCACTCAACGCACAAGTGATGCCCCATAGAAATGAATGGGTCGGTATTCAGTGCGGGTGCAATGCGTTCACCTCCCGCGCATCCGCGCGGAATACTCGCTCGTGTGAAAGGGGCCTAAGAATCCTCTGCCATGAGCTCAAGGCCTAAAGTGTGTGTTTTTTCTTCAGATGTTTTTCATCACAGTTCTTTCTATGATTATATTATGCAATATTCTGAGATAACCCCATAAAATAGCACAATAAGAGCCTGTATCCTACCATAAACTTGTCCTAAACGTCTCATATATGTTTGTAGGCATAAAACTCACCTAAATATTTAATATCTACTCAGTACTAGGTAAAAGCTGAAGAATCGCCTTTTGGCCTTATTTATAGAGCTCAAGCATAAGCTGACTATGAAAATCATGTATGTTATAAGTCCGTTGAGAGTCAGCATAGGAAATACCACATAATCAGCAAGCACAGATATTGGCCTTTAAATATTAAAATGGTTTAGCAAAAAAACAGGGCATTTTTTGCAGTGAAGAAACCTCACGAGGCAACATTAATCAATATAAAATGATGAAACTCACTGCAAACAGTGTTTTGTTTTTTTTTTTGCTTCACTTGCATTGCATTGAAATGTATTGAAAAGCATGTTCACATAAACTTCACTACAGGGATAAAATCGCTTGGAAAAAAAAGTCAGTAACAAAAAATCTTGTATAACAAATATATGATTTTCATGGTGCTTTTTACAAGCCTAGAAAACTACCACAAAGAATCAAGGAAGCAGATTTGATATTGCAATTTGTGCCAACTACTGGAATACATGCCTTTTCACCAACTTTAATAACTGTTTGGCATACTTTTAGACACTTTTTTGTCTTGTTCAACAAGGGGCATGTTTTACCTGAAAGGCACATGAAATGGCTGAAAAGGGGTATGACTTTAATGTGACAATGTGCACCAGAAATAAATTGTGCCAGAAATTTGGTGCATTTTTGGAGTAAACAAAGCCAACACGAGTTTGATTAGACAGTATATAGTTTAGCCAGATTTATCATCCTACATTAGCCACTCTGATACATCTGGTGCAGTCATTTATTTATTTTACTCACTTATATAGCGCTAATATATTCTGCAGCTCTTGTCTCCAATGGAGCACCTAATCTAGAGTGTCTGTCTAGATTTAGGGTTAATACACACATGATTTTGCACAATTTTGGGGCTGTAAAATGGCAGCATTGCTGTATTTATTTATTTTTGTTGCAACTACTGTGTTTGTCCATTAGCATATTTAATGGAAATTTTCGCATACAGAGAAGGTGATGAGAAAACAGCTGGAAAAACACCAAGGAACACCTAGCAAGAAAGACGAAAAATGCCACCTAATTAACAAAAACACCAGGAGCAAAAAAACTAACAAAAAAACACACGTGTAGCCCTTCATATTTCATATTTCACATAACTTACATCTGGAGCTGGTACCCCCGCCCCTCCACACACACACACAAAACATGCAAACGTGCAGAAAAACACATCAGCAAAAACCTATGTGTGAATAGGACAGTAATAGTAATTCTGCCCCAATGTATGAAGGAAGGCAAATTATGTATTTTGCCCAAACAAAATTGGAAAGAGCAGTTGGTGAGAATCAGGGCTGGGGTGACAGACAGTAGACGGGCGCAAAAGGTCACAATGACATCACCATGACCTCCTGCGCTGGGTCTCGCATGATCTTCTCATCTTGACCGCCTGAGCCGGGATGAGGCAACACAGGCCACGCATCGCAGATGGAGGCAGGGGAACTGGAGTAAAGTAAGTGTTTGTTTGTTTTTACTACTGGGGTTACCAAGAGGGGGAAGCATTATACTGAGGGGGTCATCATCTACTGGGAGCACCAATAGTTGGAAGCATTATATGTAACTGGCACTGAGGGGGGCATCATCTACTGTGGGCACCAAAAGGAGGAAGCATATATACACACACTGAGCACTACGGGGGCATATATATACTGGTACTATGGGGTGGATGAAGATGGAGGAGCATCTTATACCGGAACTATAGGGGCATTATAGATATTAACATATATTGGAACTAAAAGGGGGCATTATAATACAGGGGCACTTCAGGAGAGTAATAACTGCAGGGGGGGGCAGTAGAACTACAGGAGTACTGCATGGGAGGATTTATAAATACTTGGGGCACTGTGGTTATATTATTACTACCAGGGATACTGTAGGGGTATTATTGCAAATGAAGGCAGTCTGGTAGCACTATTACTATGTGGGGACTATCTGTATGGTACTGTATCTGACAGTTAAGGGTTTTTTGGAATGGGGGAGCACAGTATTTGGAGTAGCAGCAGGATGACAGTGGCCTGTATAAATTTGGGAGCTGAACTGGGGTATGTATAAATTTGGGGGATGATTTGCAAAATCCGTAACAGTCCTCCATGTGCCGTATAGTAATACTTGCGTCTTCTTATGTGGTAGAGGAGGCTGCAAACCCCTGATCAAAGATGCCAGCCCATGATGGTCTGGACCAAATGGAGAAGAAGATGGAAGTGAAGAATTAAAATTCATAGAGACGTCAACTGTAAGTTACTGGATCTGTTCTTGACTGCTTCTTTTGAAATGTGTTTTAATCTCTTTATTAGTAAGTAAAGTCACTTTAGATAGATTTTTTCTTTTTTTTGGGAGGGAGGGATGGGCAATTTGCCTGCTCCACCTAGGGCACCAAAATACCTCGTCCCGGCCAGGGTGATAATTTTGACAAATTTATGAAACAATGCATAATACTTAAAAAAATCTGTTGCATTTGCAATTTGTTATTTTTTTCTTTTATACTGCTACAGGTATAAGTAGTTTTACATTTGAACCACAATTTTGTACATTTACTGATCCCTATTGTCACCTGTTTTTCTTTTTTTGTTGTTGTTTGTGTTGTTGGAAAACCAATATTACACATTTTGGTGCAAAATCTTGCATAATTTTACATGCACAATTTTAATCTGTGCAATGTCAGCCCAAATCAATTGTAAATTGGGTAGTAAATAGCCCCTGTGCTATAATGTGCATAGACAGTGTGGTCACCGATGCAAGGTGTCACAGCTGAGGAGAAGGAGGCATCAACACAAGTAAAAGAAGCAGTAATTGCACAGCAGCAGTTTACAAGGTATTTTGTTACTGCTAATAGTTTACAGAATTAGGCTTTAAGTAGAAACATTTTCCCTGGCTATAGCCTTGCAGCAGCCTGCCGAATATTCCTTCTGTGAATAGGTCTCATTCTGTCCCCCTGACAGACGTCAGGGCTGTATGACTATATTCGCACACAGTGTTCTGAAAACCCTCCCACTAATTGGCAATGTTTTTAGGAGCTCAAATTTCATTACACTCCCTGCTGCAGCGCTCTTTATATAAACCGTCCCTGAGAAACCAGAGAGTAACAAGCTATGAACTTTCTAATCTAAGGACAAGTGTCTGTAACAGGAAGAACATTTACCATATAGCTCGCAGATTTCTGAACCCTGAACATCTCACATGGAATATCAGTCGCATTGATAACTCACCAGAGGAAGCTCTACAGCAGGTAAACTACAGGCTCATAAATAAATGTATGTGCTGTTTAAAAGTTTCTTGCATTTTATATGATTCTAGTTTATTTTCTTTCTTAAATGTGTGCTCCTTAATTAAGTTCATTCACTAGATATTTGAGTTTTAATGCCGATGATTTCTCAAACGGCGCAAAACCATCTGTGTGCTATGCAGCTTGCATGGACCCAGCTATGTCACTTTTCTTTTGGTGTTTCCGTTTTTAAAAGTGCAGTCTGTTCTGACTTGTGCTGTGTTGTAATTAAATATAATTGTTTCTGTTCTGGTTTTGTCTCTCAGGTACAGTTTAGCTGCATTTTGTACCATTCTTGATACTAGTGTTGTCTGAACTGGGACTATGGCATCTGTTCCATCAGCTGGTTGCCTCTTAGCAAAAAATCAGTACTACAGAGGTAAGCAACTAAAAGATTGATGTCTTCATAAAGTTTCTCTAAAGAAATCTAAAACTTCTGTTTTATTCTGGACAAATAGTGTGCAATAATATCTTCTTTTTGCAGTGCGGCTGAACTCTGAGTCTAGTGTCTGTTCTAGTAGTTCAGACTCAGGACTTCCTTCAGAACTGGAGAAACCTCAGCAAGGTATTTTTTTTTTTCTTTTCTTTTTTCTTGCTCATTTTACTTTGAACTATGTTATCAATGTATAATACATAACCAGCGTTCAAAGGATTTTTGTGTACCTTTAAATGTTTCTATTCACACACACTTCCAGAGACAGCACGTTGGAACAACCTGTGTTATGTCCCTAGTTCCTGCAGTATAGATAAGCTTGTGCCCATAAAGTCACAAACAACAAGATCTGAACTTGGCAATTGTCACACTTGTGCAGATTACGTAATTGTTCAGTCCTTTCGTCACAAATTGCAACTAAATCAACTTTGAAAATACAACACTTCAATGTATTACAGGTCATAGTATACTAATTATATTGCAAGGTGTCTCTTATATTCAGAGAATTCAGTTGAGTGTTTATTAGTAACTCTTTTGTGTTACACAGAAAGCATACCACCATGCACAGTAGGTGCCTCAAAACATGACCATACTGTTCTTGTGAAAATTCAGTTATCTAATCCATAAAAATGCTTTACTTTGTTTGTATGCAAATAAGGGGCTTGGTGCACCATGGGCAGGGCAGCTTCACCTGGTGAATCTGGCTTCCCCTGCTTTGTTGCTACCAGCTGAGAAATCTCACGGATTATGATCAAAACAAGAGGGGGGAGGCACTTGGCGGCATTACTGGTGGAGAGTTGGTGCACCAAATAGAGAGACCCTTCCTACAGTGCACCAAAACTCTTATTTGCATAAAAAAAGAAACATTTATCGAGATTAGAGGATTGGATTTTCACAACAAATGTATGGTTATGTTTCAGGGCACTTGCCCTGTAATTCAGTATTCTTAATTTGAAACAAATTTTGAAAGTGAAAAACTCCTTTTAGTATCAAGCTCATCCTGAATTTTCAGTTCAGTTCTGGGCACGAATTGAAAGGATGCCCTGGAGCCAGACAAAATACAAAGGAAAGCGACTAACCTGATAAGGGGCATTGAGGGTCTTAGTTATGAAAAAAAGAGTAAAAGAATTACATGTAATTAGCCTTGAGAAGAGGCATCTAAAAGAGGAAATAAATATATAAATGGGCTGTACAAAAAATATGGCAAAAAGCTGTTCCATGTAAAACCCTCTCAAAAGAAAAGGGGACACTGCCTCCATTTGGAGAAAAAAGTTCTCCAGAGGCGTCAAAGATTCTTTACTGTAACAACTGTAAATGTGTGGAGTAGTCTACCTCAGGACGTGGTTACAACAGGAACAGTAAACAGTTTAAAAAAAAGGCGTAGAGGAATTCTTAAAATTAAATAACATTAATGAGGACCTTTCACCTGGATAGCTTTAATCTAATTATTATCCTACCTTATAGTGCGGCCCCCCACTGATGTCTTGGCACTCAGCTCCTTCTCCCTAGCTAATAGCGGGGTACTCTGATTGGATGCACTCGCAGCCAGGGAGAAGATAACCATGCCCAGGAGAGATACAAGTCCACACCTAGTGTAACCGAGTCGCCTCATTAGCATTTGAGGCGCCAAAAGATACGTGGACCACAGCGGACGAACAGGGGGTTCTTTATAGAAAAAAAAATGCCAAGACATCAGTGGGGGCCGCACTGTCAGGTAGGATAATAATTATATTAAAGCTATCCAGGTGAAAGGTCCTCTTTAATGTTTCTGAAAATGTGTAGAGGCCTGGGTCTCACTCCACTTTTCTAAAATTCACATCCCCACCTATGCCTTCGTTGAACTTGTTGGAGTTATGTATTTTTTCAACAGTATTAACTATGTAACTATGCAATGTACAACAGTATACAGTTGGCTGTCTGCCATGCTCTCTAGTGGGGGCCGCAGGCAGACAGATTATGTATCTGGAAAGCAAAGCTCAGACTGCTATGAAATATATTAATACATTATTCAGCACATAATTATGAACCTAAAAACTAAATGATTATAAAAAGTGGAGAGTCACTTTAAGTTTAATACTTCTATGAACGAGACACAAATGCATGCTACCCTAAGACAGATGTCACATTACCAATTTGATTGCAACTCTTTTATAGGTTTACCTGACATGATTGAAAAATGCTGGTGGTTGAAAAACTTTTTCCACTGTGAACAAGTTTCAACGTCATCAGTGCAGATAAACATGGGAACTGCAAGGTAAGATGGTAGTAGCTGTTTTTGGATAATATGTAAAGGATACAAAACACGCTTTACCTGCATAGTGTATCCTCTATATTTCTCTAGGCTTAGTGTTAGGAATATGATAAGATATTGTAATGATGCAGATAGCTCTTAGCATGTTTTAAGGTGGCAGCAGATCTCACATCTTGGTTCATTGCCTAAAGCTGTATATGTTGCAAGTCTTTTGAAAATCTATTATCCTATAACCCACATTACCGTTATGGTACAGCTAAAGTAGCAGATCTTTTATAAAACGTTTGTATGTGTCAGACCACTCTTTCCTTAGCCTTATTAGACTTGTCGGACCACTCTTTCCCCATCTTTATTAGACTTGTCGGACCACTCCTCTGACTCTATCATCTGCCTGGTCAGCACTTTCCCAGTTTTACTGAGTATAGAGATTATCTATTGCAATCTGCAGACAGCATGTTATAGAGGTGATGAGCAGATTTATATATAGTTTTGTGGGAAAATACTCAGCTAAACTTGTAATTTATTCATTCAAATCTCTGCTCTTTTGGAACACATTAGCCATGTGGATGGTCTTATTAGTGACTGACAACCTTCCCTGTATAAGCGGTGTGTATACATAGATGGCTCCTGTACAATTAGAATTTGAATCTTTTCCCACAAATTGTAAATATCAATCTGCTCAGTTTCTCCTGATCTATAACCTGCTGCCTGCAGATTGCATTGCATTTCATGTTGATAGGTTCCCATTAAAGAATCCTTTCCCAGTTTTACTATGTGCACCACCACTCATTCTCTGAGTAATTTAATATAACCCCTGCCATTCTACATGTCCAATCACTCTTCACCTTCTTCTCCATCTTTCCATATCTTTTTTGCATGACAGACCATTATCTCCTAGTGTTTCCTCCATTGCACATCACTATTTCCCCACCCCTTCTGAGTGTCAGGCCACTCTTTCCCCAATGCTTCAGAGCACCCCTTCACATGCCAGATATCATTTTCTCAGCTCATAAATGTGCCAGAAAATTCTTCTCACATTCTCTACTAATGCTTAACTGCCTATTCAATTTTTTTCATGAACAAAACAACACATTCTATAGTTTACCTCTCTTTCAAACTACCGATTCCCAAGCCTTCCATGTGCAAGTCTTCTCCTACCCTTGTTCTGTTGGCCGGAAGAGCTTTTGACTATTAAAGGGGTTATGACGGGATCATTTTATATCTAGGGGTAGAATTGGTTTAAAAAATTAAGCGATACTCACCACTCCAACCCCCCTCCACTGCTGTTCCAAGGCTTACTGGCCCGAGCTGAACACATTGTAAATGGATGGTGATGCCAGCTCAGCCAATCACTGGTCACAGTGGTGATTTGCCTCATCCAATAGTTGGCTGAACAAGCATCGACAGGCATTTCCCAGCACATCAAGACAGAATCATTGGTGACCCATTAAGAATCAGAACAGCAGTGGGTGAGGATCAGTGAAGTGAGTAATGCTTATTTTTCTGTAACCCATTTCACCCTGCTGGACAACCCCTTTAAATACTCTCCATTACATGAAAGGCAGAAGTTGAGAGAAAGAGAGTGATACACTAAACTCTATTATATTCAATTACACGAAAAGAGGTGAGATACTAAAAATAAAATTTTGCCAACTTTTTAGCTCAAATATCTAAAATAACAGAGCTATTACACTCATAACATAGCTATTACATTAATGCTTGCCTAGAGATTGACTTTAATGTGTTTGAAATCTAAAAAACACTGCTGCCAATTCTTCCTATCGAGCCATCTTTGCCTGCAGCAGAATCTTTTCATGTGCAGTACCACAGTGGTGCAATTGACGTGAAAAGAACTACACGCTGTCATAAAAATTATTGCTTTCTACCTATTGGATAATATACCTCCCTTCAAAGCTGCTACCCTGGAAAAAGTATATATTGGAAGTGTAATAAATAGCGTATCATAATATTGTATATGGTAGTAACTGAGGAGTATAATATTTTTTTTTTTCTTTAATAGACACCACAGCTGATTGTAACTGTCTACAGTTGTCTTCCTTGCTTCAATGGATGACGGTAAAGAAATGCTGCAAGCTATATCGTCTGGACATAATCAACTCTACATACAAAGAAGATAATTGGTTTCCCTTCTACCCAAACATATAAAACCTGATCATTTCAATCACCATTCATCATGTCTAATCACACAAAATATATTATTTTATTACCATTCAATCTGATAGAACCTTGAATAAGATAGGTAATACTAACTAGATCCAGGGGCTATCCAAGATTTGATGTAATTGATGCTAAAATAACAATTAAAGATATGGGAAGCAAATAAATTCTAAAATAATCAGAGTCGATATGAATTTTGTACAAATTCGAGTTGCCTCTGAATCTCCATTTTTTGTGATTCAATTCAGGCGAATTTTGGCAGAGAGAAGAAAAGATTTAGAAAAATAACAATAATAAAAAAGATAAAGAAAAAATAAAGAAACTATAGAGAAAAAAAATCTAGGATTGCAAGGAGACCTCAGAGGGTCATATACAAATTTTCTGGCCAATTGGAGCACTTCCGATTCGGGCTTGAATTGAAGCGGTCAACCTATTTGGCCAAATCAAATCAGAATCCAATTTTCAGCGATTTTCTAAACTCTAATAATTATACCTTTATATCTGCATAGAGGAGAAAAGTATAACAGGGTCAAATGCTTTTTATAGTCAACAGACATACTCTTTTTTTATCTAAGATGTAAGAAAGTGGTTTGGTATACTCCTAAATAGATATGCCAATGTTAGAAGGGAGGAGTGCATGTATAAAGACAAATTGAGTCTTTTTGAACATCTTACGGTTTCTCTCTTCTTGGAATATATTTCTTTACTGTTTCATTTTCACATTCTCATTTATATCAATGAAGGGATGTTTTTGTAATCAACTCTTCAATGTAAAATTGTATTCTGGTTGAATACCAGAATACCAAATGAATATTTTAGAAATGTTTAATGTTACACATAACCACAGACATCGAGCAAAGAGGTAGAGAGGACCTTTATTGGTGTCAAAAATCTGAGATACTAAAACAAAAATAAACCAATGTCAATCTCTTCCATGGTTGAAACATTTGTTAAATAAGTTGGAATAATTCCCTTGGCAGTTCTTTTGCTTATCCTTAACCTTTTTATACACATTATATTTCTTTCTTGGCAAATGTAGCACATTATTTTATGTTGGAAATTACAGACAGTCTAAAGTGTTTGGGAGTCGGTAGACCCCACCAGCTGTATGATAACTGAGAAAAAAACAAGATTAAAATTGTTTAATTTTTTTCAGTTATTTCAAGTTTTACCGCACATACCAAGTCCCTTGAACATCATGTCTTTTTAGATCAAATAGATAATCTGATCACAGCACAAGGGATGGGTGGAGCATCACTTTATACTTAAAGAATGATTCTCACCCCCCTTGTGATCTGGTCATCTGTTTTATCTTAGAAGACTTATTGGAGATCAGATCTCCCAGGAACGATGTGCATGGGGCCATACTAATGCTGAAGGTGTCTGATAGTCTCAACTCTCTTACAACCTTTGGTGGACACTGGACAGCTATATAATATTTATGCTGGCTTTAGACTTGTACACAGAAATAATCTTGGTAGGCTAATTCTAAAAACTGATGGCGACATCAATAAAATATACATATATAAGATCAAACATCTCAATGAATAAGAATTTTGGAGTGGGAATATTTCTGCTTCAGTGTGAGATTTTAGCTTGAATAACACAGAATCTTTGGATACAGTTTAAATTTGCGCTAGATATCTCTATTAGAAGATGAGGATAGCAGAAGAAGTTATACAGCTGTCCAAATATCGAAAGACATTTCCAGCTACAATATGTTATGCGCCTTGTTAAAAATAAAAAGCCGGTTGAAGCTTCCTGAGGATAATCGGATCATGATCCTCAGAGCCTTCTGATCTGTGACATATTCTAGAGTTCTTAAACTTGCAGATCTTTCTGTGACATGAAGTATATTTCTTGCAGAATGTTTGCTTGGATTAAATTCTGTAACTGCAATATTATATCCATATTTTCATGGATAGATGTCTTCTTTAAGGCTATATGTGTACTTTTATACTGCACTTTTGTACAAAAATATATGAAAAAAATAAAATATTTCTAATATATGATATTTGCATTCTATTTGGGTTCTATGTTGGGTTTTATGTTGCGTTTTCCTTCCCTATTTATACCCCACATGAGAAGAACATTTAAATCAGAGCAATCATCTCAAAACATATAGGGGCCCATTTATCAACTGATATACGCCACTTTGTGGAATATGTCAGTTGCAGATTTTGTCGCAAGTCATTTTGTGCAATGTGGAACTTTTCCCCACTCAAGCCACTTTCCCGACAGGTCTAAGAAAGGGAGCATGACATGGGGGCGAGGGAAGAAGGTGGGCCAGCAGGCCCATCTTATTCTTCATTTTGTACGCCAGTTTTTGGAGCACAAAATGACTTAAATCTATGCCAGCAAGGGGGCTGGCAAAGATTTTAGATTGTCGCACATGATTCTGGAGGAAGTAACAAAGTTATGTAGAGGCCTGCATCTCCACATAACTTTGGCGCTCCCTCCAGCAGCGCAGGCACAATTAAGACCAGCATCTAAATTGCCGGTCTTAATAAATGTGCCCCATAATTTCTTTCCCCATTTTATATACATTTCTCCATGCCAACACACTTTTAATAAGGCCAGGTATAAGATGCCCATAAAGGGTAAAACAGCTATTGCAGGAAAAAAAGGCAGGTCAGTATGCCAGGATCACATGACACATGGGACACATCACAGCTGCGTCCAGTCATTGGCTGCAGCAGCCACGTGATCCACGTCAAACCGGATGTTGATGTGGGGAGACCGGAGAGATACTGTGGCAGTGGAGGAGCAAAGGGGCTGGAACTCAATGGCGGGGATCAGGTATGTATGGTTCCCTCCACTGGTCTGGCCATGTAAGGGTTGTCTTCCGGAAAGGGTCTCAGGGATGAACAACCCTTTTAATGCCTCTTTACACCTGACGATCATTGCATAGGCAATAATTGGGAACAAACTGTTGCCTGAGCAGAGATGATAGCTACATTTACAAGCAGCAACCATCCAATCTTTACAGTATGTGGAGGAGCAATGGTTACTGTGGTCACTCGTCTCTACAAAGAATCATTGTTTGCTGCAGCACCTACCTGTTTTACACAGGATGATTTCCTGCTGGCAAATTATGATTTAATATGCTACAATAAAATCCGAGCACCTGATGAACAAGCTCATGCATCTGGTGATCAGTGGCACATTTAATACTGGAATACTGGTTACTGATAATTGCCCAGATCTTCTACCAGCCTTTAAAGATACAGAGTTATGATCTATCAGTCCAAAAGCTGTTTACTTTACATCTCTTATACTATTTACTGACATTAATTATTGTGGTCTCAGATTTGTTTGTGGCTGCTTGGCCATACTAACCCGAAAATTCATAGGGCCATTTATTTTCAGCACTTTGAAGCTTAAATGTTTCCATTTAGAACATCTAAATATAAGTGGAGCACTGGTAGAGGTAAAATGTGGAGAACAAATATATAAAGCATTACCCTATATTTTTCTTCTTTGACTACTCCTCGTACAACATCAGTCCATCCAAAGTTTCTTCCTGAAAGAAATATACATCATAAATTCAGCTCATGTCTGGATGATCGTAACCTGCACTGTTGCTCTTTTGTGAAATAGGCCTGGTATTTTCAATCTGTGAAATTACGCTGAACTCCATAAAAAGTACTAGCAAATATTGAACCTGGTACATCCATTAAAGAAGGACTCTAGTCACTATTAATATTGCAATAAATCTCATTTAACCGTCTATAGTGTTAATGTTTTCATTTTCTAAACTGACCCCTAGACCAATATCTTTTATAATGGTCTGCAATAAATTTATTAGAGACCTGTGACACTTCTAATTTTCCTAAACCTGATAAATTTAGCTATCTACTCATAATGGGGATCAGACACACACAAGGAACCATCCTAAAGTTTCCCTGTACTAACAAACTGCTCTCTCCTCCCTGCAGGAGATGGTATCATAGACTTTCTACTGAGCCTGTCTTCTGCAGCAAGGAGAGAGCATGCTACATATGTGAGTGTTTGTTTCTTTCTTCTCATATTTGCAATCGATGAGGATCTCAGACTCGGACTCCCACCAATTAAAAACTTTGATATACCACTACGACATACCATGTTAAAGGAAGTTGGTAAGCCTATCAGTGGCTTTTTAAAGTGTAGAAGGATACAAGAGTACCCAGAGGAAATCCACACAATTACAGGGACATCATACAAACTAAATGCAAATATTGCCCTTGCTCAGTTTTGAACCCAGTGCTGTGAGGTAACAGTGCTAACCTCTGAGCATCCTACTGCTCACCATCCCAGTCATAACTGCCCCCTGTGTCTCAGTTCATCTATTCACCACCGGCCACTCACTAGTGCTTGTAACCTCTGACAGTGTCGCTCAATTCAGGGCTCAGATTAATATTTCATTGATCACAGAGTTGGACTGGCCAACCAGAGTACCCAAGGATCCTCTGGTGGGCCCAAGTTATACAATAATGGGCCCATTATAAAACAGGGTCCCATATAAAACAGAGAATAATTTGGAGCAGGCCTTGGAGCCAATAACCACTAGATATCCTATTAACCTGTATTAAAGATACATCCTGAATGTGTAATGATAAAAAATAATTACTTAAAGTGAACATGCATATGTCCTATACACACACACACAGAGGGTGGGCCCCCTGAATAATTTCCTCTGGTGGGCCCAAGGAAATTCATCTAGATGCTGCTCCTCTGTACTGTTTGTAATGCAAAATGTGAAGAGGTCATCATCGGGCTACAGAGGCAGATCAATGGTAAATTATGTTGAAAGAGAAAAAGGGGGGAGTGAGCATCACTAGTCAGTTAGCTATGCTTAGAGTAGTTAGTCAGAAAAATAGTTGCTGCTACAAAATCCATTGACTTGCCTGTAACACTGATTTGTTCTTTGTAAGGTAAATTTCTAAATTTCTAATAGTTGTGGAAAATCCATTCTTTCCTTATAAACTAAATGAGGAAGACACATTTGACATAAACACTTTGAAAAATAATAGCCTATAACAAGTCATGCATAAATTCTGCTGTTAATTTTGCTACATATTGCCTTTGGGTATTGCTGACCCTTTATAATAGAGCATTGTTTTATAGTAGAATATGAATCACTTCAGAGCCTGAGACATATAATTTGCGATTTACACAGATAACATTAAACAAAGTATTTTGAGAGTGGATAAAACACCTTGCAGCTACTGTGACTGCATTATTATGCAAGATCCTTCATCTTTATCCCTAGAAATAGACATGCAGTGTGCTGTTCCAGTTAGTAAGCAGTAATCTTTCTTATTTAAATAGGGAAAATGCTTGTTTTAATGCCCTGGTGATATGATCTAATTTATTAATATTAGCATCTCTCCTACGCTGCTGGTGTACATCAGACATGTCTGACAGACACCAGTGATCTCCCCTGAGTCTTTTACAAACATGCCCGCTTGGAGTCCACTGAATGATGAAACCTATTTTTGCAAAACTACTGTGGCGCTAGCGTCCCATACCCTTCACTGCTCCACTCCCCCTTGCAGGCATGGGTACCATGCTACTCATCCAGACGGCCCCTCTGTTTTCCCAGCGGTCCGGTCCTGCACGCTTCCCTCCTCCAGTCAGCGATGGTCTGGGCCGCTGGCTTTTAAAGTTTCTTCTTGAAAGGCCAGTGCACGCATTCAAATTCTTCTCCAGCTTATGGCTGGCCATGCCCAGTGGGAGGGTGCCTTAACTTTAGCTTCCTAGTTTACTAGTTAACCAGTGAAGGTGCATTTTTCTGTCTGTCTGCTAGTGTATCAAACTTATGCCTGATACTGATTCTTCGCTACCTGCCCTGGCCTTAATTTGTTCATTGTATTGATCCATTGCCATCTCTCCTGACCTTGGACTTGTTTTTTGGATATATCTGATCTCTGCCTGAGCTGGTCTTGGCATTTCATCTAACTATGAATATTGCTTCCGCACCAGTGTCTATGGCCCCCATGGGTAAGCTGCCAACTACACCAGGACTATATCAAGAGGTAGCAGCCTGGTAGCTCCCTTGCTGCAAAGACTAGATCCCTGTATAGGGGTCAAAGGGTGAAAACCAGGGCACTGCCAGGATAACACCCTAAGGGAAAGCCCAAAGCCAAACCCATTAGTTACCACAGTAGGTCCACCCCAATGCCTGTTACAACTACAACCAAACTGGTTGTCAGTTTTAAACTTTCTTCTCAACAATATGTCACTTGGAATCACTTCAGCATGCAGATAAAATCTCAGTTGTTCATAAGTTTATGTGAAGCTAGTTCAAAGGTGACAAAGCGTTGTCACTCAAAATTGTATTTGAATTTGATTTGGCGGTCGACCAATTTAATTCAGGTCCAAATTGATTCTGTCCAAATTGAAAGTGCTTCTATTGGCCTGAAAACTTGTTTATTACACTCTGGGGTCTTCTATGACCCAAGATATGACAATATCTATGTAAGTAAGTTAAACATAATTACAAAACTAATTAACAAAACTAGCTTTCTCTCTAAGGCTACTTTCACACTAGCGTTTGGTGCGGATCCGTTTTCAATTTCACCATATTGTGTCAGTGAAAAACGGATCCGTCCCCATTGACTTACATTGTAAGTCAGGACGGATCCGTTTGGCTCCGCATAGTCAGACGGTCACAAAAACGCTGCAAGCTGCGTTTTAGTGACCGTCTAAAAAACGTAACGGAGACCAAACACAGCCAAATTGATGCATTCTGAACGGATCCTTGTCCATTTAGAATGCATTGGGGCTTAACTGATCCGTTTTGGGCAACTTGTGAGAGCCCTGAAACGGATCTGACAAGCGGACCCAGAAACGGCAGTGTTAAAGTAGCCTAACTTCCAATTTACTAACACATGAGTGATGTTCCATTTTGGGTGGAAATCTCTTTAAATTAGATATACTGTATGTCATTGATATAAACTAACGAGGCCATAAGAGTCAAAACATTCATCTTCACATTTGAGCTTGGTCATCTTGTTCATAGAACCACAGATTATTCCATGAATATTAATTTTTCATTGACATCTTGTTTTGCTATCTTCATTTCTTATTTATTTCCTAGAGGCATTGAATTATTATGTAGTGTTTAATGGTTTGTATTTTGTTTGTGTGTATAATCACTGGGGGCAGTAAAGGAAGAAGTTACCTTAAATGACTTTTACAGACAAGAAAATATATGAAAAACCTCATTGGTGGTGAAGTGGTGCTGTTCCGCAGAGCGACTCACCCGTGCGTGCTGCAGCTGAAACTCCCCTATCGCCTGCTGCTGCTCGCACAGTCTGGCCAGCTTGTATTCAACAATGACAGATGCAGCAAACGCTGAAAAATTTGGATTTTGCCCTAAATGGGTGAGTTTTTTTAAATAACAGAATATGACAGCAGTATCTAACGTTTGTATTTCACAGAGACAGATGCAACCAGGGCTGTAAAATTTAGTATTTTGCCCAAAAAGGGTGTTTATTAAAACCCAGAAAATTATTGCTGTATTTCAAGCTTAACCACCTCAGCCCCCCTAGCTTAAACACCCTTAATGACCAGACCAGTTTTTACAATTCTGCACTACACTACTTTCACGGTTTATTGCGCAGTCATACAACTTACTACCCAAATTAATTTTACCTCCTTTTCCTCTCACTAATAGAGATTTCATTTGGTGGTATTTCATTGCTGCTGACATTTTTACTTTTTTTGTTATTAATCGAAATTTTACGAAATGACATTTTTCACTTTCAGTTGTAAAATTTTTCAAAAAAAAACTACATTTCTATATAAATTTTTCTCTAAATTTATTGTTCTACATGTCTTTGATAAAAAAAAAATGTTTGGGTAAAAAAAAAATGGTTTGGGTAAAAGTTATAGCGTTTAAAAACTATGGTACAAAAATATGAATTTCTGCATTTTGAAGCAACTCTGACTTTCTGAGCACCTGTCATTTTCCTGAGGTTCTACAATGGACAGACAGTACAAACACCCCACAAATGACCCCATTTCGGAAAGTAGACACCCTAAGGTATTCACTGATGGGCATAGTGAGTTCATCTAACTTTTTATTTTTTGTCACAAGTTAGCGGAAATTTTATTTATTTTTCCTTACAAAGTCTCATATTCCACTAACTTGTGACAAAAAATAAAAACTTCCATGAACTCACTATGCCCATCACGAAATACCTTGGGGTGTCTTCTTTACAAAATGGGGTCACTTGTGGGGTAGTTATACTGCCCTGGCATTTTAAGGGCCCTAATGCGTGAGAAGAAGTCTGGAATCCAAATATGTAAAAAATGCCCTGTAAAATCCTAAATACTGGTATTGCCGTACTCAGTAGAAGTAGGGCAATGTGTTTTGGGGTGTATTTTTACATATACCCATGCTGGGTGAGAGAGATATCTCTCTAAAAGTCAACTTTTCCCATTTTTTTATACAAAGTTGTCATTATAGAGAGATATTTCTCTCACCCAGCATGGGTATATGTAAAAAGACACCCCAAAACACATTGCCCAACTTCTCCTGAGTACAGCGATACCACATGTGTGACACTTTTTTGCAGCCTAGGTGCGCAAAGGGGCCCAAATTCCAATGAGTATCTTTTAGGAGGGCATTTGGATTCCAGACTTCTTCTCATGCTTTAGGGCCCCTAAAATGCCAGGGCAGTATAAATACCCCACATGTGACCCCATTTTGGAAAGAAGACACCCCAAGGTATTCCGTGAGGGGCATGGCGAGTTCATAGAAGTTTTTTTTTTTTGGCACAAGTTAGCGGAAATTGATTTTTTTTTGTTTTTTCTCACAAAGTCTCCCTTTCCGCTAACTTGTGACAAAATATAAAATTTTACATGAACTCGCCATGCCCCTCACAAAATACCTTGAGGTGTCTTCTTTCCAAAATGGGGTCACATGTGGGGTATTTATACTGCCCTGGCATTTTAGGGGCCCTAAAGCGTGAGAAGAAGTCTGGAATATAAATGTCAAAAAAAATTTACGCATTTGGATTCCGTGAGGGGTATGGTGAGTTCATGTGAGATTTTATTTTTTGTCACAAGTTAGTGGAATATGAGACTTTGTAAGAAAAAACAAAAAAATAAAAAAATATCAATTTCCGCTAACTTGTGCCACAAAAATGTCTGAATGGAGCCTTACAGGGGGGTGATCAATGACAGGGGGGTGATCAGGGAGTCTATATGGGGTGATCACCACCCTGTCATTGATTACCCCCCTGTCATTGATCACCCCCCTGTAAGGCTCCATTCAGAGGTCCGTATGTGTTTTGCGGATCCGATCCATGGATCTGTGGATCTACAAAACACATACGGACCTCTGAATGGAGCCAGCCTTACAGGTGATCAATGACAGGGGGGTGATCAGGGAGTCTATATGGGCTATATGTCATTGATCACCCCCCTGTAAGGCTCCATTCAGACGTCCGTATGTGTTTTGCGGATCCGCTGATCCATAGATCGGAATGGAGCCTTACAGGGGGGTGATCAATGACAGGGGGGTGATCAGGGAGTCTAATATGGGGTGATCAGGGGTTAATAAGGGGTTAATAAGTGACAGGGGGGGGTGTAGTGTAGTGGTGTTTGGTGCTACTTATTGCAGAGCTGCCTGTGTTCTCTGGTGGTCGATACAAGCAAAAGGGACCACCAGAGGACCAGGTAGCAGGTATATTAGACGCTGTTATCAAAACAGCGTCTAATATACCTTTTAGGGGTTAAAAAAATCGCATCTACAGCCTGCCAGCGAACGATCGCCGCTGGCAGGCTGTGGATCAGCTAGTTTACCTCCGGTTTCTGTGAACGCGCGCGCCTGTGTGCGCGCGTTTACAGGAAATATTGCGTCTCGCGAGAGGACGCGCCGGCGCGTCCAGGAGGAATAACAGGGCCGCCACCAGGACGCAATCCTGCGTACGGCGGTCCTGTAGTGGTTAAATTGCACACTGACTAATGCGGCATAGGCCCCAGATGGAGGGTATTGCCAAAAATGGGTGTTTTTTTAAAACCCAGAAGATTATTGCAGTATTTCAAGCTTAAATTGCAAACAGACAAATGCTGCAAGGCCACAGATGTAGGGTCTTGACAAAAATGGGTGATATTTTTTTAAACCAGGATATAATTGCAGTATTTCAAGCTTCTATTTGACTGTCACAAATGCACATATGCTGTGCTGTGCACAGAACTTGCATAAAATGGCCGCCGCTGCCCACCTAACTAACAGATGGATAAAAGTTCTTTTTCTGGGTCACTGGGCTCAGGGCAGGGTAAAAAGATTGTGCACTTCACCCACAAAACAAAATCTAGGTAGATCGCTGAGTTAACAAGCACATCAGATTAAAGATCCTGTCCTATTCTCTCCCTCACAGCAGCAGCATCCTCTCCCTACACTAGGAACAGCAGAGTGACGTGCAGCGCTAAGTGACTCCAGCTTATATAGAGGTTGGGTCACATGCTGCACTGGCCAATCACAGCCATGCCATTAGTAAGCATGGCTTTGATGGCTTCTAAGGGCACACGAGTTAAACGCTTGTTGATTGGCTGCTCTGCAGCCTTTCAAAAAGCGCCATTAACTCGCCAAACACTTAACCCGAACTGTTACTGAAAAGTTCGGGTTTGGGTCCGGGGTCCAAAAATCCAAAAGTTCGGTACGAAATCGAACTTTACAGTTCAGGTTCGCTCAAACCTAATCACTATATGAACAAAATAAAAAAAGTGACATTTAATAAAATATAAATCATAATTAATAAGCACAAAGTAGTGAAGTTAGATCTAGATGATGTTCATAAGGCTTGTAGCACAGTGTTTGCTTTGCTTGTAGACCTTTACTTGTCCTCCTAGTTAAATAGCAACTTGTTACCTTTCACCTACTTTACATTAGAAATCAGCTTAGTTTCAATACAACAACTGAATACAAGGTGACAGGTTTTTTAAACTGCCCATATACAATTAATAGTTCATAAGATTGGATACAGATAATACATAACAACAAGATTTGCATTATATAATATATCAAACAGATAAAAATTCATATGGTTTATCCTGATGGAACCGTACAGTGAATAAGCATGCTGACTTTGTAAGTTCAGTTTTTTTATGCAGCTTTTGAAAGCTAGGAGTGGATGATATACAAAACATATGTATAAGGCCTAGCTCAGACATCACTGTTTGGCCAGTGATTTCGACCAGTGACTGTGAGCCAAAACTAGTAGTGAAGCCTACCCAAAGATAAGGTATAATAAAAAGATTTGCACATGTACCTGGGTTTTTGCAGCACCTAGCTTTGTCTCAAAATCAACGATGGAAACCTCTGATCAACTGCTGTCTTGTGACCTAGGCTTTGGGGCTCAGTTCACATTTCAGTGATTTAGGCCTTATGCACACGACCGTTGTTTTATTCCGTGTCCGTTGTGCCGTTTTTCGTGATTTTCTGCAGACCCATTGATTTTCAATGGGTCCGTTGAAAACTCGGCTAATGCACCATTTGCCATCCGCGTCCGTGATCCGTGGTTCCAGTCCGTCAAAAAAATATAACCTGTCCTATTATTTTTCAAGTCAATGGGACCGCTAAAAAACGCGGAGGCACACAAGATTGTCATCCACGTCCGCGCGTCTGCGTCCGTTTTTTTCCTATCATTTGCATGGCAAACCTGTCTTAGACTTTTTTTTAACTTTCCTTTATGTCTGGTGGTCCTCCAAAAATAAAGGAAGACACACGGAAACAAAAACGGAAACGGATCACGGAACAACAGAACCCCATTTTGCGGACCCATAAAAACAACTGTCGTGTGCATGAGGCCTTAGTCAGTGATTTCTATCAGTGATTGGCTACATGCACATGACCATGCTATATTTTTTTTGCCGGGCCTCGGAACGGAGCAACGGATTGGAAGTGAATGGGCTCGGATGCCGACCCGAAAAACGGTTGTGTGCATGTGGCCATTGTGAGACAAAACCAGAAGAGGACCCTCCAAAGAGAAGTTATAATGGAAACATTTGCACCTGTTCTGTGTTTTTGACCTGTACCTGGATTTGGCTCACAATCACTGATGGAAATCACTGTCCAAACACTGATTAAATCAGTGAAGTATAAAATAGGCCTAGTTAAAGATTGAGCCGTATCCTCTTTTTGGATCTACTCCTTCAAAAACTGCATAAAAAAACGTAACTTTAAAATTAAACAATCTACTTTATATGTCTAAGAGGGATTGTCTAACAAATTAGAAAATCATTTTGCCGTTAGTTCATCCTCATTAGACTACACAGAAAACAGAAGGATCAGAATCCTACAATGTCATATGTGCCAAATATGAAAATCTCTCAACCAAAGATGGGAGCCAACTGGCCAAAATATCAACTAACACTCCATGTTTATCCTGGTTGTAAAATGTAGGATATAACTTGTGACTGGCACCTTATAAAAATCTTAACTGTGTGCCAGTAGAATCTTAAGCTGCCCTCTCTCTAATGAACAGTAGAGTTGCAAGTAGATTTTGATCCAGTGCAATCTTAATCATAGACATCGTGGGTTGTCTATAGCCTTCTGAAAACTGGTGTTTTAAACTGCCCGTGTTTCACAAGTATGGTGTTAAATACACTCGGCCAATGTTTGGGGTAATTATTGATAGCGAACATTCCTACGAATGATAGTTCAGATAATCTCCCCATTTAAATGTGCCACTGATCACAAGTAAATGACACATAAAATTGCTGTTCATCAGCAGCACGTGGTCCTGTGTAAACAGGGGTGCGCTGCTCACAAACAATGAATCTGTATGGAAACAAACAATCATAGCTGTGATCCTTCATCCCCATGCAGAGGGGATTATTACTGCATGTAAATGCAGCTGAACAAGAGGGCAATGACCAAGAATAAACAGTCCATTCTCACTCACTGCCCTGTCTCTCAGTCAGTTTAAAAGGGTCCTTACCAGGGGTGAATTGGGAGTTAAAAGTGGCCCTGGAAAAAAAAAAAGGGGGCCCCATGTTGTAGGCGGGTCCAAATTGACAGAAGACGGGACAAAACAAGTAGGCAGGGACAAGAGAAGTAGGCACGGCCTGCAATACTGCAATGCAGCACAGAATACCGCCCCAGCAGAACCAAATACCACATTGCAGCACAAAATACTGCCACCCCAACCACAGTATTCAACTGCATTACCGTCATTAGGACGTTAATACAGCTGAGTTCAGAAGGGCACATGTGGCCATTGAGCATCAGATCATTATGTAGCTGGCCTGCGGCCATCAAGAGGGCTTGAGTGGCCCCCTGGGCATCAACCCGCCAGAAAATTTCCCTGTAGGGTCTATGGCCAATCCGCCCCTGGCACTTACAGTGATATTTGTGTGAGTTGGAAGTATTAGCTAAGAAACATTAAGAAACACTGATCTATGGGATTTCTCTTCTGAGGCTGGTAGAATGAATAAAACTTCTGGTTGGCAGATGCTGTCAATGTATATGATCTTTCGTCCATTGTAGGCAATGGACTTCTAAAACTGGCTCTACACACTGGGCTTATGTCCAATGGTGAGACATCTCACAAGTTTGCAGATAAAATGAGAAAACAATAAAATTGAGAAGGAAAAGAAAGACATTTTCCAATATGATGTCAACCTTTTGTTCTCTTTGTATTGAGTGCTTACAACAGTGTTTGCATGTTTGCATGGCAATATTGGCAAAATATAACACCCTGTCTTAAAAGGTATCTGTAAAATTTTCACAATGACACTGGAGAATGCCTACACTGAGCATGGGCCCTGAAGAGATTGTCTCAGAGTACTGCAAAATTATCTGTGATAATATCAAACCTTTAGTATCCAATTAAAGGAATGTCTACTTTACTGAAATTTAAATGGAACCTGTCACCCCAATTTTGGAGTATTATTTACAATATTAGTACTGCAGATAAGAAGTCCAGATTATTATTTTTATTTTGCTACTGCCCCCAGTTCTCCCGCTGTCATCACTCAAACCTGCACTGAAATACACAGTTTGGATGGCTGCGGTGTCCAAACTGTGTCAACCAAGGGATGGCAGCCGCTAACCCCTAGAGCTGTGATGGCTAACCTCTGGCACTCCAGCTGTGGTAAATCTACGACTCAGAAGATGCCCCCTTGCTTGGCTGTTCTCAGAACTCCATATAAATAAATGGAGCATGCTGGGAGTCATAGTTTCACCATAGCTGGAGTTCCTGAGGTTAGCCATCACAGATCTAGGGTGTTATTTAGCAGAGAAACTGAACCACAACCTACAGGATTAGCTAATGTGGTTGACAGCTGACTCACTGAGTCAGACAACAGGTAACGCCCCAATAGCTCAAGTAGCAGTAAGAACTGCAGTTAGTGTGAACAGAGTCCAGTAGTAGACATGGTGGTGAGATGTGGTATTGCAGAGAAGACTGGAGTAAAGGCAGCAGCTGATGATGATAATTGTTAGAAGCAAACGCTGAAGCGTGGTTAGGGACAAGCCAGAGGTTAGAAGCCGGTATCAGATAATAGCTAGTGATGGACGAACATCGGCCGGGAGGTTTCGCGAACGTGCGTTCACTATAAAATGTTCGCGAACCGCGCGTTTGCAGTGGGCCCCATTCACTTTAATGGCAGGCGAAACCTGAAAAACCTTCAGGTCATATTTGCAGCCACCAAATACTCCAAAGAAGTGCACAAATAGTCCCACAACATGGACAGTGACATACCAAAGGGGGATTCCCACAAAAAATATGTATTTCAATCAGGGGCAATTTTTTAAAAGGAAACTCTCAAAAATGTGCCCTGCTGGAGCCTAGAAGAAATTCCATTTTAGGCCACGGCCCCAAAAATTAGGCATTCACCTGACAGAAAATAACTTGTGATTATATGGCTCGCGGTACATTAGGCGGTCACTGGATACAAATTTTACTGTAGGCCACTGGAGTAGAGGCACCAAACTTTAGGCATTCATCTGACAGAAAAGAACTTGTGATTATGTGACTGGGGGTACATTAGGTTGTCACAGGATAACAATATTACTGTTGGCCACTGGAGTACAGGCCACAAAAATTAGGCATTTACCTGACAGAGTAGAACTTGTGATTATGTGGCTGGAGGTCCATTAGGTGGTTACTGGATAACAATTTTACTGTAAGCCGCTGGAGTAGAGGCCCCAAATATAAGCATTCACCTGACAGAAAAGAACAAGTGATTATGTGGCTAGAGGTACATTAGGCAGTCACTGAATAAATTTTTTACTGTAGGCCACTGGAGTAGAGGCCCCAAACATTAGGCATTCACCTCACAGAAAAGAACTTGTGATTATGTGGCTGGAGGAACATTAGGCGTTCACTTGATAACAATTTTACTGTAGGCCAGTACAGGCCCCAAAAATTAGGCATTCACCTGACGGAAAACAACAAGTGATTATGTGGCTGGAGGTACATTAGGCGGTCACTTGATTTTTTTTTTACTGTAGGACAGTATAGGACCAGAAATATAGGCATTCACCTGACAGAAAAGAACTTGTGATTATGTGGCTGGAGGTACATTAGGCGGTCATTGGATAAAAATGTTACTGTAGGCCAGTACAGGCCCCAAAAATTAGACATTAACCTGACAGAAAACAATTTGTGAATTGATTATGTGGCTGGAGGTACATTAGGCGGTCACTGGCTAAAAATTTTACTGTAGGCCAGTACAGGCCCCAAAAATTAGGCAGTCACCCTGACAGAAAAGGCCTTTTATACTGCTGTATATACATAAGACAAGGATCATTCTTTGTTATGGGTGGTGGCGGATATGTGTGTTCTGGCATGACTAAATTCAATTACACGTGGTCGTCACAGGTGTTAAATTCCTTCGAAATCCATGCCTCATTCATTTTTAGAAATGTGAGGTAGTCCACACTGTCATGAGCTAGGCGAGTGCACTTTTCAGTCACAATCTCCCCTGCTGCGCTGAACGTCCTTTCGGACAGGACACTCGACGAGGGGCAAGTCAAGAGTTCCATGAAAATTGTACCAGCTCTGAACAAAGGTCAAGCCTGCACACCCTGTAGTCCAGGGGTTTCTCGCTTCTCAAAGCGTCCACATTAGTCAACAACCCGATGTATTCGGACACCTGTCTTTCTTGTCGTTCCCTGAGACTGTGTCTGGAGTGCGGCTGTCGATGGGTTGGCTGCAAGAATGATCTCATATTCAAAGTGACCAACACATCTTCAAACTGCCCTGTTCTTGCAGGTGCGGTAGGATTTGAACATTCACCTGTTCGCTGTGGGTGGAAATTCCTCTGCCAGCGCCCACAACAGAAGAATGCAGCATCTCTCGCAGCAAGGCCTGGAAATGCTGCATTCTGCCAGCCCTCTGTGATGCTAGCAACAAGTCCGCCAATTATGTCTTTGTACCGGGGGTATAAATACATTGCCAACCAGTACTGGTCCTTGGCCTTTGTGCTTTTTATACGGGGGTCCCTCTTCAAACACTCGAGCATGAAGGCCCCCATTTGCACTAAATTGGAAGCGGTGGAGAAGCCTGGCTCCTGCTCATCGCCCAGGAGAATGTCATCCTCGGTCTCCTCCCCCCAGCCACAGACAACACCAGGGATCCCCAAAAAGTATAAAGTCCCCCTCAAAGCCTTCTCTTCTTGCTCCTCCTCCTCTGCCCAGCCACCATCCTACTCTGACTCCTCTTCAGACTCCTTCTGACTTGTCTCACATTGAGTAGTCCCCCCTGGGAATTCATTCAGCATTGCGACTTCCACATCTTCCAGCTCCTGCTCCTCGACGGCTTGATCAATAACACGACGCAATGCACGCTCCAGAAAGAAGGCGTAAGGTACTATGTCACTGATGGCGCCTTGGCTGCGACTGACCAGCTTGGTGATTTCATCAAATGGCCACAGAAGTCTGCATGTGTCGCGTATGAGCAGCCACTGGCACGGTGAAAAGAAACCAAGCTCCCCAGAACCTGTCCTGCTGCAGAGTTCGTACAGGTAGTCGTTAATGGCACGTTTCTGCTGGAACAGCCTATCAAGCATATACAAGGTAGAGTTCCAGTGCGTCAGACTGTCACAAATTAGACGTCTGATGGGCAGGTGGTGTCGCCGCTGAATGTCAGCAAGGCGAGCCATGGCCGTGTAAGATCTTTTAAAATGACCAGAGAATTTCCTGGCCTGCCGCAAGCCCAACGAATCGCTGCACGACTAAGTTCAGGACGTGTGCCATGCATGGCAATTGTGTCATTTGCCCCGTTTCAGCGCGCTTAGCAGATTGGCACCATTGTCGCACACCACTTTACCAACTGTCAAATTAAGCGGGGTTAGCCACTGATCGGCCTGTGACCGCAGAGCTGAAAGCAGTGCAGGACCGGTGTGGCTCTTGGCTTCCAGGCACAACAGTCGCAGCACAGCATGGCAACGTCTCACCTGGCACGTCGAATAGGTTCTGGGGAGCTGGGGGTGCAGCAGAAGAGGCGGTAGCAGTGGAAAAGGAGACAGAGGATGGAGTAGGAGGATGAGAAGAAGAGTCAGGCCTGCATGCAATCCGTGGCAGTAACACCAAATCCACACGGGTGCCTCGGGTTACATGCTTGACGGCCATCAGAAGGTTCACCCAGTGTGCAGTAAAAGCTATGTACCTTCACTGACCGTGTGTGCTAGACCACATATCTGTGGTCAGATGCATCTTGGCACTGTCACTGTGTGCCAGAGATATATTCACTTGCCGCTGAACGTGGCCATATAGCTCTGGCATGCCCTTCTGGGAGAAATATTTCCTTCCGGGGACCTTCCATTGCGGTGTGCCAATGGACACAAATTTTCTAAAGGCCTCCGAGTCCTCCAGTTTATATGGCAGTAGTTGGCTGGATAGCAGTTCAAGCCAGTGGTCAGCCGTTGGTCAAGAGGATTATCCGGCGTCATCAACTATTTACTTCTGAACAATTGGGCCACGGAAGCCTGCCTTCTGCCAGTAGAACGCGATGACGGCACGGTGGAAGGTGGAGTGGAGGACAAATGAGAGGATAGAGGACAAGAAGAAGAGGCAGGAGGTGGAGTGCAGGGTGTGTGGCTTTGTGAGTTCTGACGGCGTTGCTCCCACTGGTCTCGGTGATGGGAGGCCAGGTGCCTTCTAAAGGCGGTCATCCCTAGGTGAGTGTTGGGCTTACTGCAACTTATGCGTTGACAGCACAGGCTGCAGATGGCAAAACTATTGTCAGCAGCTGACACGTTAAAAAAAAAACACGCTGTCTGTGGTCAGATGTATCTTGGCACTATGTGCCAGAGATATATTCACTTGCCACTGAACGTGGCCATATAGCTTTGGGATGCCCTTTTGGGAGAAATATTTCCTTCCGGGGACCTTCCATTGCGGTGTGCCAATGGCCACAAATTTTATAAAGGCCTCTGAGTCCACCAGTTAATATGGCAGTAGTTGGCGGGCTAGCAGTTCCGACAAGCCAGCGGTCAGCCGTTGGGCAAGAGGTATTTCCGGCGTCATCAACTTTTACGCTTGAACATTTGGGCCACGAAAGCCTGCCTTCGGCCAGTAGAATGTGACGATGGCACGGTGGAAGGTGGAGTGGAGGACAAATGGGAGGAGAGAGGAGAAGAGGCAGGACATGCAGTGACGGCAGTGTGGCTTTGTGGGTTCTAACAGCGTTGCTTCCACTGGGCTCTGTGATGGGAGGCCAGGTGCCTTCTTAAGGCGGTCGTCCCTAGGTGAGTGTTGGGCTTACCGCGACTTATGCGTTGACAGCACAGGCTGCAGATGGCAACACTATTGTCAGCATCTGACATGTTAAAAATAGCCCACGCTGTGGAGCCATGTGCCGACGTCCTGGGAGCTCAAGATGTGACTGTGCATGGTGGATGGCTCGCTCCAGATACATTTGCAGTCTGCGTTTTGCCTCTTGTGCATGGGAGTTCTGCCTGCTTCTCCTCCTTCTCCTCCCTATCTGCTGCTCTGCCTCTCCCTCTGAAATCCCCTCTTCTTCCTCTCTTGGGGGTACCCACATGACATCCATCGACACGTCATCATCGTCCCCTTCACCACCACTGACATTAGAGATCTCAGAGTAGGCAGCAAGAGTGGGGACCACCCTCCTTGGGCTGATCTGGGTACTGTCATCAGACCGCTGGGTGGTGGCCGTTGCTACCTCCTATTCCTCATCTGATGCCAAAAATGCCTGTGCATCGGTAAGGTCTGGGAATGGATGGGAAAATAATTACTCTGACTCGAGTGAAGAAGCTATAGTGGTGGTGCTGGTGGTGGTGTATTTGGGGGTGCACACAGCAGAGAGTGAGGAGGGTGCAGATACAGAGGATGAGGAGGGTGTAGAAGCGGAAGGCTGAGTGAGCCACTCAACCAACTCTGGTGCGTCCTTTGACATAATTGCATGCTCCGTCTCCAACTTTCCACTTAGGCTCCGGCCTGGTGCACCTGCCCTACCCCTACCACTCATGCGGAATGGCCTGCCTCTTCTTCTGCTGTCATTTTCAAAATAACCCTGTACCAAAGTCCCTAGAGAAGAGCAATATTTGTGAAAGCAGGTATATTGCAGGCCTCAATCAGTATTTGGTGGAAACAAGTATATCAATCTTGCAGGATAACAGGCCGAACTGGATGGACAAATGTCTTTTTATGGCCTTATGTACAATTTTACTAAGTTACTAATCCCCTTAAATCAGTATTTTGTGGAAGCAGGGGTATCATATGCCTCATTTAATATTTGGTGGTTGCAGGTATGTCGCACCCCTCAATCTGGATTTTGAGGAAGCAGGTATAAAGAACCCATTAATCAGTATTTGGAGGAAGCAGGTATATCGCACCCCTCAATCTAAATTTTCAGGAAGCAGGTATATCAAACCCCTTAATCAGCATTTTGTGGAAGCAGGTATATCGCACCCCTCAATCATTATTTTGTGGAATCAGGTAAATCAATCCCATTAATCAGTATTTTGTGGAAGCAGGTATATCGCACCCCTCAATCTGTATTTTGTGGAAGCAGGTATATAGAACCCCTCAATCAATATTTTGTGGATGGAGGTATATCGCACCCCTTGATCAGTATTTTGTGGAAGCAGGTATATTGCACCCCTCAATCAGTTTTTTGAAGGGTAACAGGTATATCACAGCCGTTGCAAATAGTTGTTCTAATAGTGCTTGTCCCTCTATATACCTGCGGTATCGTAGCAGAACCACACACAACTGCTGCACAATACAAATGCACTATAATATACTTTCTATGTTAGAAAGTATATTATAGGTATATCACACCCTTTAATCAGTTGTTTTTTGGGGCAACAGGTAAATCACACCAGTTGCAATTAGTTATTCCAATATCGTTTGTCCCTCTATATAGCTGCGGTATCGCAGCAGAATCGCACACAACTGCTGCACAATACAAATGCACCATAATATACTTTCTATGTTAGGCTGGGTTCACACGAGCGTGTCCGGATTAGTTCCGGATGCGTCCCGGTGTGTTGCGGCAAACCCGCGCGAGTAGGAATGCAATTGCAGTCAGTTTTGACTGCGATTGCGTTCCGATGTTCAGTTTTTATCGTGCGTGTGCAATGTGTTTTGCACGCGCGTGATAAAAATCCGACTGTGGTACCCAGACCCGAACTTCTTCACAGAAGTTCAGGTTTGGGTTCGGTGTTGTGTAGATGTTATTATTTTCCCTTATAACATGGTTATAAGGGAAAATAATAGCATTCTGAAAACAGAATGCATAGTAAGTGATCAGTTGAGGGTTAAAAAAAATAAAAAAAATTAACTCACCTTCTCCGTTTGTTCGCGTAAGTCCCGGTCTCTTCTTTACTTCTCAAAAGATGAACTATGGGCTAAAGGACCTTTGGTGACGTCAGATCACATGCTCCAATCACAGGGTCCATCACCGCGGTGATGGACCCTGTGATTGGAGCATGTGATCTGACGTCACCAAAGGTCCTTTAGCCCATAGTTCATCTTTTTAAAGAACTAAAGACCGGGAGAACTACGCGAACAAGAGGACAAGGTGAGTTAATTTTTTTTATTTTTTAACCCTCAATTGATCACCTACTAAGCATTCTGTATTCAGAATGCTATTATTTTCCCTTATAACCATGTTATAAGGGAAAATAATACAGTGTATAGACAGTCACCTAGCAACCGTGCGTGAAAATCGCACCGCATCCGCACTTGCTTGCGGATGCATGCGATTTTCACGCAACCCCATTCACTTCTATGGGGCCTGCGTTGCGTGAAAAACGCAGAATATAGAGCATGCTGCGATTTTCACGCAACGCATAAGTGATGCGTGAAAATCATCGCTCATCTGAACAGCCCCATTGAAATGAATGGGTCCAGATTCAGTGCGGGTGCAATGCGTTCACCTACCGCATTGCACCCGCGCGGAAATCTCGCCCGTGTGAACGCAGCCTTAGAAAGCATATTATAAGTATATCACACCCCTTACACCTATCGATAGCACACCTATACCAGTCCAAAAAAGGACTTCTGTGACCCTATTAGCTAGCGTTTGGTGTCTCTAACAATCTCTCCATGCTCCACAAAGCAACCTCTCCCTACACTGGCAAAACACAGAATGTAATATGGCTGCCAGATCGGGTTCTGTTATAGGGTGGGGGTGTGTCCATGTGCTGAAACGTCTCAATTGGCTGTCCTGTCCCACCTGATGTGTGTGTCATGGGTCAAAGTTCGGCGCAATGCAAAATTGTGAAAGCGCAAATTTTGCCGCGAAACGACCGCTGTGCGAACTTCAAGGCCATCTCTAATAATAGCATGGTACAGAGGATTAGACAGCTGACAAGCTCAGGGTCAGATACTGTAGGTCCAGTAGTCAATGCAGGCCGCAGGCAAACAGAATGGGTAAACATTAGTGTTGAGCACGAATATTCGAATATCAATTTTTTTTGCGAATATCAGCACTTCGCTAATTCGCAAATATTTCTAATATAGCACTATAAATTTGCTATTTCAAATATTCTTTTTTTATTTATTATTGTTATATTTTTTTCTTTCCCACTTCCCAAAAGTAGTTATTACCTGTCCTGAGGATTCCTGGCTTCCTGGCTGCTCCAGTTAGTGCCCGTTGCCGCTTCTGCCGACTTCCGTGCTCATGGAGTGTCCCCATCACCATGGGAACGCACGCCTCCATACTAGAATGTACTGTCGGATGTGAGAATTAAATTGAAATCACAATTCGATTATTATAACTTGAATTAATCGAAATGCGCTTTCAACTTAGCATTGCTATATTCCATATTCGTTAACTTGGTTAATTCTAGCAAGCAGACCCATTAGAAACACAGCTCTAAGTTAAAATCGCAATTCGATTATTATAACTTGAATTAATCAAATTGCGATTTCAACTTAGACCTGGTTTACTATGGTTGGCTTGGTAGAATTAGCGAAGATGACGAATATGCCGAATGTATTCGTCATATTATACGTTTTTAGTAAAGGTCTAGGGTTAATGGACCTACTAATGGATTATCTCAGTGGTCTCTAATTTTATATATACTGAACTGAGTATGCCTTCTTGTATTTAAGTTAAGATATAACTTTTATTAGTTTCTACTAAAATAAATGAGACAATAGAGTATAGTGAACTACTGCACTATATAGGGAGGGAGGACAGGGTCTATAATTATGGTGCAGACAAGATCTACTAGGGAGGTAAGAGCATAGGGAACTCTAGCATAGGCCCGAGGTTCCAGAGGCTGGGGGTCGTCCTTCTAAGGACGAGTGCCCCGACTACAGCCATTAAGGTATTCCTGCCCATAGACTAGGCCACGTAGGGTGAGCACCTAGGGATAGTTACTTGCCTCATCAGTAGGCGCCTCCCCAATACCCCCTATATACAAGGAACCATACTAGGCCATTTTTGCGCACATAGACCCTGTCCTCCCTCCCTATATAGTGCAGTAGTTCACTATACTCTATTGTCTCATTTATTTTAGTAGAAACTAATAAAAGTTATATCTTAACCTAAATACAAGAAGGCATATTCGTCATATTCCTCAAAACGAAGATAATGAAGTATTCTCCATCTTCGTTTTAGCTCCATATTCGTCAACTTCGCTAATTCTAGCAATCAAATAGGAAAGTTTACTATAGAGACAGCTAAGTTTAATTCGCTATTTAATTATTCTATTAAATAAATAGAATAATTATAATAATTATCAAGTATTATAATTATTTTATTTATTTAAAAAAAAAGCTAAGTAATATTATCGCATAGCGAATTAAAAACTTTGCTGTCTCTAGTCAACTTTCCTATTTGATTGCTAGAATTAGCGAAGTTGACGAATATGGAGAATACTTCGTTATCTTCGTTTTGAGTAATATGACGAATACATTCGTCATATTCGTCATCTTCGCTAATTCTAGATATCAAACCAATAGGAAAGTTACCTTAAGTTACAATCGCAATACGCGATTATTTAAATAGCATATTAATCGCGATAACTAGAATAATGACGAATATTCAATTTCAACGAATGTGAGACGAATATTCAAGCGAATTTCGTCGAAATCGAATATGGCACCTCCCGCTCATCACTAGTAAACATGCTGGGTCAAACACAGAAGATCAGATCAGAACACCTTTGCTTTACTGAAAGTAACTAAACGCTCTGACAACTTCCTGGAAGATAAAGCTACTATTTTACATTGTAGCCCTGCCCAGGGGCCATGCTGGGAGGCCGGAAGCACGCGCCCCTAGAAGCATAAATGACAGGAAACGATGGACGCGCGCCCCCATGGGACACCAGCATGGGATGGAGCACGGAGGCAGCGTGGTTGGAGGGCGCACCTGGCAGACATGCGCCTGCCACTTCTGATGGAGACAGCAGTGGGCAGCAAGGCAGGAGATGCTGGGGATATGATAGGTGAGACAGTGGGAGGTATGGCAGGAGGCCCAGGCCTAGCAATTGCCCTTATTATGACACTATGTTTCTCATTCTATGTTCATTTGAGAACCGACTTAAATACATTGAAGAATCTCCTGCTTTACTCCTATTACAACGCTATCTTGCTGCCTGTAGCCACCCCTAGGGAAAGTTTAGGGCATAGACATTTATACAACGCCCATGGAATCTTTGCATTGAGCTCTCATTAATGGCAGCTGCATGAAAATGCCGTATTTTCACACGGGAAATAGAACAACCCCAAAGATCACTAGATCTGGGGTACCATTTCCTCTTCATGGTGGAGAAGCTGATCTTCACTGCCACTTCAATCATTCTTCAGCGGATGAGTTAGCTTGGCACTGTTTTTGCCTATCTCAAGTGCTCCCATTGAGAATTAATTGAATGGAAGTGTGCTTCCAAAACTACCCCCAACATCAGATCGGGGGAACAGGACCCATGTTCTCGTGATTGTTGGGGCTTCCAGCAGATGGACCAACGGCAATCAGCTACTTATCACCTATTCTATAGATAGGGGATACCCTAAGAACTTAACACAAGCCCTTTTATATGATTCAGCACATGTACAGGTGAAACTCGAAAAATTTAAATATCGTGCAAAAGTCCATTTATTTCACTAATGCTAATTAAAAGGAATTGCATTAATGCAGCTTAAAATTAGAATTTTGTGAAAAGGTTTAATATTCTAGGCTCAAAGTGTCACACCCTAGTCAGCTAATTAATCCATACCCCCTGAGCAAAGGGTACCTCAAAATTGAGACTTTGGGGTCCATAAGCTGTAAGCCATAATCATCCAAATGATAATAAAGGCTTGAAATATCTCGCTTTGCGTGTAATGAGTCAATCTCATATGTTAGTTTCACCTTTTAAGTTGCATTACTGAAATAAATGAACTTTGCACGATATTCTAACTGTTTGAGTTTGAGTTTCACCTGTATATATTTGTGTTAGCTTATTATTGTACACATTGTATTGTATTGGTTTTGATGTTATATGTTATATGTCAAAACAAGATGGTGCACATGTTGTGATAGTTTTGGCAGGGAAATGAAACTGTAGCGAAGTGGGTTGGAAGCCTCTAAGAAACACCCATATATTTTTATAAACAAGGTTCTTGCAAGCTCATGCAATGGTGCTCTTCATATGTAACTGATTGGTAACTCAAAGAATGTCTGTTGGTGTATGATGGTAAACGGTATAGCTACTGCTCTCCAGTTAAACTATTTAATTTCATAGACATTTGGTATGGCCTATTACATTTCTAAAATTAAAAAAATCACAAATCTGAATTGGGCCCCTATGCCCTGTTCCTAGCCCTTCCCACTACCACTCATGGCTCCTCCCACTAATTACATTGGCTGCTCCCTGGCCACGACCCCTTTTCACCCAGAAACAAATAAATAAAATGTACCATAAATAACCTAATCAAACAGGGATATAAAATAAAATACATGTAGCAGCATAGAATGCCAGCTATTAGCAGAGCAAGTGCAGAGCAGCAGCTTACATGAGGCATTGCCTTCCTGCCTGTGCCCATGTATTCCGGGCTTAAGCAGGTACATTTGAAAGGTTATATACACTTTAAGCTTACAGCGCTGGCAGTCACCCTTATGAACTATGCCTGTTGTTTGCTCTGCTGCTATGTGTGCCCCAATAGCTCACTCCCCTTATAAACTGTCCTAGTGCCACCATAGCCCCCTCCACAGTAAGAATCCCCATTGTGCCCCTTTACAGTAATAATCCCCAATGGGCCCCCTTCATAGTAATAATCACCATTGTGTTCCCTTCATAGTAATAATCCCCATTGTGCCCCCTTCATAGTAATAATCCCCATTGTGTTCCCTTCATAGTAATAATCCCCATTGTACCTCCTTTATAGTAATAATGCCCACTGTGCCCCCTTCATAGTAATAATGCCCATTGTTCCCCCTTCACAGTAATAATGCCCATTGTGCCCTCTTAATAGTAGTAATGCCCACTGTGCTAGTAATGACCTTTGTGCCCCCTCCATAGTAGAAATCCCCATTGTGCCCCCTTCACAGTAATAATGCCCACTGTGCCCCCTTCACAGTAATAATGACCTCTGGCTCTGTGCCCCCTCCATATTAGAAATGCCCTTTGTGCCCCCTTTACATTAGTAATTCCTTCTGTGCCCCCTCCATAGTAGTAATGCTCTCTGTGCTCCTTCCATAGTAATAAAGTCCTTTGTCTGTGCCTCCTCCATAGTAATAAAGCCCTTTGTGCCCCCTCCATAGTAATAAAGTCCGCTGTATGTGCCCCCTCCATAGTAATAAAGCCCTCTGTGCCCCCTCTGTATTAAAAAATAAAACATAAAAACACAGTAACTACTCACCTTGTCCCGTTCCTGAAGCTCACATACCTCTCTTCCCTGCAGGCACAGATCGCTCTGTAGCAATGTGTGGGCGGAGCTTATGCAGATTTCCGGGCTGAAGGCTCCACCCACACAGGCTGGCAGTACGATCTGTGTCTGCAGGTTGAATGATGGAGCGGGGAGAAGTCTTCCTGCTTGACCATTCTGTGCGCTGCTGGCCTGAAGAAGGGGAGGAGTGCGAGGAGCTGAGCGGTGAGTGACATGACCGCAGCTCCCTGCGCTCCAGCAATGAGCGCTTCCATCTGCTCATTGCTTCTGGCACCCCCTTCAGAGTCGGCACCCGGGGCGGACCGCCTTCCTTCCCCCCCCCCCCCCTTAGTATGCCACTGTCCAAACCTCACACATGGACTCAGGTTAGAAGCAGCTATATTTATTTAGCATAATTAGGGGGTGGAGCCTCCCATACATGACCGGGCCCCTTTCCCCACGGGCCCCGTAGCAGCTGCGTGGTCTGCCTCTATTAGAGGTACGCCACTTACCCAGATGTGACGACTATCGACAGGTGTACAAATGACCTACTGTTGGCCTGATAGCCATTATGGTTCTGTATGGTTAGCAGCAGATGTTGTGCCTTGACTTGTAGATCTTGCATACTTAGTTGTCAAAGCTGACGTCCCAGCTACAACTATAACAATATGTTTTGAAAAAATCTTACTACCGTGATTCTGGGAGAAGTGTGCCACTCTTGTATGTTTCCGAACATTATCCAAATTTGTAAATTCCTGATTTGAGGGACTAGTGTAGATCTCGAATATTCTAATCGCAAATTTTTATTGCGAATATCGGCACTTTGATAATTCGCGTAGATCTAGAATTTAGTGCTATATCTTCATAATCGCGAATATTCTAGATTTTTTTTCATCAGTACCCTCACTGCTTCTTGCTTGTGGGCCAATGAGAAGGCTGCAATATCTTTGTCTGAGCTTAGCAACATCCCAAGCAACCAATAGGAAAGTTGCCTACCCCTTACTATATAAGAACCTCCCCAGCAGCCATTTTCTACAATTTTTTGAAGTTCTGAGTGATAGAGCAGTGCCATTGCTGTGCTCTGTGCTTTGCTGAGTCATCTAGATCTTTATTCAATTACATTAGATAGTTAGTTAGCTCATATATATAATACAGATAGTTAGTGGGAGATACTGATATAGTGTAGTTGGTTCCAGTGCAAGGTGTTAGGTCGTGTGATAGGAATTACTGTGCTGTGATAGGTGTCTTTGTATTTTGTCTTTGAAAAAAAAAAGTTGTTTGCTGTCTATTTTTCTGTGCTGTGATAGGGATTACTGTGCTGAAAAATGTAGCAAAAGTGAGCCACGCCTGTATTGCTCACCAATAAGCGCATATTACATTGCCGATTTTCGCAATCAAGAAAATAATGACTGGAGAACACGAATTCTAGAATTTGCTAATTTATGGCGAATATTAGGTTAAAAATTTGCGAAATATCGCGAAAACATATACCATATTACCTATGCTGCTCATCACTATGAGGAAGTACTCAGGTTGGTGCAGAATGTGCAGCATATAGAGCTGAGCTGATGGTATCTTTCATATCAATACTAAGTGACATCGACAATGGCTCCTTACTTCATTGTACCTGCATTTGGGCCAGTGTTTTATTAGTTTAAAAATGCAAAGGCCTGATTGAAGGGCAAGAAGCCAGGTTTCCTTCCTTTTCTTGATTATGGTTGCATGCCAAACATATTGTGCATTTGCATCTACAAACATGATCCACTTATTTTTAGTCATTCATTTCAATAATGTGATAGAAAGGTCAACGCAGAAAGACTGTTGATGGCATGAAACATGTAAAGCAATGAATATGTTTGCCCCTGTGAAAGGGGTTTTGATTGAAGGTGCTATCTGTGTCTGGATGTGGGGTTCATAATGACTGCACAAATGTGAACATTTCATTATGTAATTCTATGTTTTTACAACATTTTATAGAATGGAAGACAACATAGAGGATGAGGTGGATGAAGAAGAGAGGTGTGAAGGCACTTCAGAAAGCACTCGGAAGGAACCATCAGCAGTGGCAACAGAGGGTGAAAGCAGGTGGTCAATTCCTCAGTAGCTAACCCCCCCCTCTTCTGCTCAACCTGTCCCAACTCAGAGGCCTGCTTGGAAATCATTAAACATCAATCAAAGTTGCCTGCCCGGGTCGACCAACATGTTCTTGATTACTTAAGCCAAACCACACCTGAGCATAACATTGATGGTTTCCTCAAAAGCCTAGCCCCGCAGCTCCGTAAGATTCCTGCGCACCTGCAAAATCGTATACAGAATGCATTTCATATTCTAGTACTCCCCCCCCCCTCCAATAATCCAGAAGAGATTTTCCATGACTTGGAGAAATGGCGCTTATTTGGCCATGTTGCTCCTCCACCTGCTGCACTTCCATCACTGGAGCACTCACCATCACCAGTACCCTTTCACCCATATTGAAAGGTGAAATTTTATTCTTTTTTTGGCAGATTTTCTATGTTAATAAATTTTTTTGTAACACAGCAAGAGTTAACAGCAAAACAAACCTCAATATTTATTACACCGATTCTGCAGTTTACAGAAACACCCTTATCGGCACATGGCAGGTGTCAAAAGGAAAGGAGCACCATATGGTTTTTGGAGCAAAGATTTTACTGGAATGGTTTTTGGGCATCATGTTGTATTTCAAGAGACCCTGAGGTACCCCTACAGTGGAAACCTTCAAAAAGTTACTCCATTTTGGAAACTACACCCCTCAAGGAGTTTATTAAGGGGTGTACTGAGCACTTCACACAATCATGAAAAATGTAATTTCTTCCAATAAAATGCTGCTTTAGCCCCACATTTTTCATTTTACAAGTGGTAACAGGAAAAAAAAAAAAGTACCCGATAATTTTTTCCTGAATACGGAAACACCCTAGATGTGGTCTCAAACTGCTTTAGGGGCCCACTGGAGGGCACAAAAGAGAAGGAACACCATGCGCATTTTAGTTCTAGTTTGGATATTTATAAAGTATTGCCTGACAACTGCAGAGGCTCTGAGGTAAAAAAAAAAAAAGTGACCGCATTTTAGAAACCATGCCTCTCAAAGAATTTATCGAGGGTGTAGGGAGCATTTTGACCTCACACGTGTTTTGTAAAAATGTATTCACAACATATGGTGCAAACTGAAGATTACAATGTTTCCACAGGTATTCCATTTCAGTGCCCAATATGTTGTGCCCAGTGTATGCTAGTGTGAAAGACAAGCCCTCTTATTATTACTCCATGATTCCTGGTTTTATAAACACCCTACATGTGGCCCTAATCTTTTGCCTGAACACGCCACAGAGCTCAGGAGTATAAGAACACCATGTGCATTTGAGGCCCAATGTGATGATTTACGGATTTTGTGCTGATGACTCTAGGGGCTCTGGGGTGAAATAATAAATGGACCCCCCAAGAAGTGATCCCTTTTTTTTTAACTACAGCCCTTATGGTATTAAGGGGTGGAGTGAGCATTTTAAAGCCACTGGTATTTTGCAAAACTGAATGAGCAGGGGACTGTTCAAAATGAAAATTGCTATGGCATTTGAATGCCCAATATACTGTGCCCAGAATCTGCCATCTGAGACACACCATGGGGGGAATTTATAAATAATAAGACAAGCATTAAAGATCAAAAGTGGTATTTTGTTGCACCTAATGTATCAAAAGGCGCACGCCATTTTTTAATATGTGACTTTTTAAAATATAAACTTGATTATCCGCCTATATCTTATGATTTGTGACATTTTAGCTCCAATAGCACTAAAATGCGACTTTAAAACTGAAATGAGCCATTTCAGTTAAGCCTGCCAGACTGCATTTGCGACTTTTGAAGCATATTTGCGATATTTCCTGTGGTAAATTGCGACTTTTGTCTCAGACTCGGGACCGTTTTTTTATTGTTTTTGTTGACTGTCAATTTACATCAGAGAATAATAAATGCATCCTGTTTTAATACTTACCTATTACTTGTTCCCACGACAGGTTGGTTTTTCTTTTCATAAATGTGACTTTTTGACAAAAAGTTGCATGTTTATGCCATAAATGCGACGTTTTACACAAAACACCACCACATAAGCAGGTTTAATTGCCAGCAACAATTTGAGCCATTTCTGCTGATAAGAGGATGATAAATGAGGCGTAATATGTGCCAACTTGATATCCCTGCCCACTTTGAAATTTATAACTAATTTCTGGTGTGATGCATTATTTATGGTGAAAATTAGGGAGAAAACAGTTGATATATTTGGGGTTAATCAAAACGCAATTTTTTTGGTGCATTTTACATTATAATTCTGGCGCAATATGCTTAATAAATTATTAGGCGGGTTCTGCTGGGTACTGAAATGCTATAAGTGTGGATGTAAAGTGCAGCTTGGGTATGCTGCAGGGTTCAAAAGGGAAAGACCACCTTTTCACTTTAGCAGTTCAGATTTTGATGAATTGGTTTACGAGCACCATGTTGGTATTCTGGGGTACTAGTACAGCCATTTTCTGAGAATCATAAATTTTTCTCTCAAAGGAACTGTGTGAGGACTTATTTTTGAGATGAGGCCATGCTGCGTTCAAGTACCTTGCAGCCAAAAGGACTGCAGCAGGCTCAAATTAAAGAACTCCTGCAAAAAAAAAAATATTCTCTGACCTGTTAGAAAGGTACATAATGTTTCTGTCCACACATAAGATGCTGTGTTTTTCGAAAAGTCTGATTGCTGGTCACATGAGGATCGGAAGTAAGGGGATATGCAGTCACTGGTCGATTACATTCTCTACAGATTACATCATGTACCTTTCTAGTAAGTCAAAGAATAAAAATTATTGTGGGAGTTCTTCTTTAATCTAATGAAGAACACACTGTTCAGTGAATCTGTACTGTTAATGGCCGTGTGGCACCTTCAGTACAACAAGGCCATTAGAAATACAGACCCACTGAATAGTGCGTTCTTCATTCGTTTAATTATAGCCCGCTGCAGCCTCTTCAGAAGTGCACTACTCAAATGGGGCAACAGGGACACGACTGTGCTGTGTGGTCGTACTCTTAGCTTTCCAAGTTGATTTGTTTCTGAAGTTGTTTCTTTGTACATACTGTCAATTAGCTTGGTGCTTTGAGATCTTAACAATAGGTCCAAAATTAATTAAATTCTCACAGGAACACTCAATAATAAATACTAACCCAACAACAAATGAGTGAAATAAATTTTCTTTGCCCATAAAATACTTTTTATTAGACATGATTAAAAATAATAATAATACCAATTCATAATTCATACACAATAATATTAGCAGGTAATCCACAAAAGCTTCACCTCCTTATCGACCCTAGTCAAGTACATACAATAAAGTGTTTTATGCCATCTACAAATATTATGCTGGCAGGACTGCCAATTCAGAGAATGGTGACCACCAGTTAAAAGTATCAACAACACAAATCCAGATGGATATGGGGCATATATCGCCTCTAACCTCTACTGTGCTCTACTTATCCACACCTATTCAGTAGTTCTCAGTGATATAAACATGACAGTGTACCATTCGATGTAATAGTTACATACCTAAGTGTAGTGGGGATGATGGTGAGACACTCCTCGACTCGCGTTTTGCGGTCTCGCTTCCTCAGGAGGATAAAATGTCAAAAGGTTTATTCATCCTTGGGTTTTCATTTCAAGGTAAATACCTATCAAGCTATAAGGTGGGATGATAATCTTGCAAATTTGATGGAGTAATATATGTTAACTTAGGATAATAAATGTATGCATTTTCTGCTTAATATAGCTGCTTTCACAGTGAGTAAAATTATAAATAGCAAAACAAAATCTGAAATGTTCATCATTTCTCAGTAGCAAGAGCGTTACATTCATCTAATATGATTGTAAATGTATGAGCCTTCACACTTCCAAGGTATGACTCATAGATCGTCTCTGTCAATGACATGAGCTTTACAGCTAAGAGCTGATTTTTATAATGTGTAATCAAACTACAGAAAGCATATTTACCATCTCATGCATTATCATATCATCTTTATAACCTGTATGTATCAATTAGGCAGCAACCACTGTAGTAATTTCGTAATTTCGTTTTTCATTGTTACTGGTTAGTAAGTGGCATTTCCTCCTTGTTTATACCTCAAAAGAAAATTGTCATTTATCATAACTAGGTTTGCCGACCAGGGCAATCATATTTTGAAATGTAGCTATTTTCAATGAAAAAAATTATTATGGCTAGGAAGTGATCAAAGACTTAAAAATGGTGGAATTCCTGGCAGATTTCACACGTTTCCCTGTTATTTTTGCCTTTTGGACAACAATAATAACCAAATTTGGTACCATAAGTGAAATTCTCCAAATTGTACTGAGTTCTGTGTGGAGTACAAAAACATCAAGGGGTAGCCATTGAGTTGAGCATTATGAAAATTTGTTATTGTTCTGGATGAGGAGTGAGAAGTCTATGAGTACTTTAAAGGCTTTTACCTTAAAATGGCTGAGGTAAAGATCAATGTATGTGGCTTCATCAAACCTCAAGTAAAGAAAATGCTAGTACAAAGAACTTTCCAACATGCTCTCAGTAAGGAAAAAGTGGTTTGGAACAAATGCTTCCTGAGCAATCCACAAGGTGGAAAACTATGTGGAGCTGGTTGAGATTCTAGTGAAGAACTAAAGGTGCAATGGGCAGCAGCATTTTCCATAGAGTTTGATGCCTTGAGGCTCATCTTGATAAATTCAAGTAAAACATTGAAGCATACTCATGGAAGTAAGCTGGAAACTCCCACAACAATATGCTGAATAATAAGACCAAGTATAGTATAATAAGAACATAGAAGGAAACCAATTTATGTACATAATTTATTGTATAAACAGAAACCTTGAAAAAATATGTCATTTCTAAATGTTTTTTGGTACAACTTTAGTAGAAACGCATGTAAATTTTGATTGTTCCTTCTACTCAACTTTAATGTACCACCAAGATGTCTACACTCATTGAACCTGAAAATACAGCCACTAGTCTCCTGAAATTTGCACATAGTTGTAAGATAAAAATACAAAGAAATGTTGTCATGGGGCCACAAGCTCTATTTATTAGGGACATTTACCATCAACCAGTCACAATTCTGTGTAGAAAAAAAAAAAGGAACTATATGGCTATAAGTATTTGGATACCATACCTAATAATTGAGTTCAGGTGTGTCAGTCACCCATTGCACACAAACACATAAAATTAAGCACACAATCATACAATCTCTGAAGTCAAGAGCTGGAAGTAGTATGGGTCATAATGAGTAGCTCAGTGACTTTAAATATGGTACTATCATAGGATGGTACTGTACCTTCACCAAAAGTCAATTTGTGAAATTTCTGATCTGTACATCTGCCCAGGTCAACTCCAAGTTCTATTATTGTGAAGTAGAAGCATCTAAGAGGTACAACAGCTCCCAACTGTTCAACAACAGGATCGTGGACTATACAAACTCACAGAGTGTGCTTTCTGAGTTCCAAACTACCTGTCACGGTTCCCCCAGCGGCTGCTGCTTCGTGCGGCAGCAGTGTCTGGTTGCCAGGGGAACCAGGGTGTGGGTAGACCCTTGAAGCCCCGGGACAATGAGGTTCTGTTCCGGAGCTCCCGAGCATCAGGGCGCACAGGCAGCAGCTCCACCCAGCATGCAGGCATGCCAGCTTGACCCGCCACTTCTCAACCCTTCTTAATCTGCAGTATACAGATGCTGGTGAGGTGAATTTCTATTCTTCTGGCTCCCCCTGCTGTTCCCTTGTGATATTGAATTTACTTTGGCTTTGGACTTCTGGATCTGGTATTGTGACTAAGTTTTCTGGCTTCTGGCGATTTGGTCTTGTATTGCTCTCCTGTTTTTTTTACTTCTGGCGTGTCTGGCTTTCTCATTTACTTCTCGGTACTTCATTAACTGACGTGCTTTTGACCCTGGTACTGTATGTCTACTCTTATTGTGTCTGTTTGTTTGTTTTCTGTTGTGAGTAATCCCTCACTTAGTATAGGGACCGTCGACCAGTTGTGAGGTCACCACGTAGGGTGACTGTGCAAGTAAGCAGGGATAGTGGGTCTGGGAAGTTTAGGGATACACTATCCCTGTGTGCAAGGGCGGACTGGGAACTTAAAGTGGCCCTGGAAAAAATTCTGAAAGTTTTGTAGCTGGGTCCAAACTGAAGAAAGGCAAAAAATACTGCCAGCAGCACACAATACATTCCCAAAAACTTCCACTGGCCAGCCCCCTGGACATCAGCCCACCAGGAAATTTCCCTGTAAGGTCTATAGCCAATCAGCCCCTGCCTGTGTGTGCATGTTACAGTGTTGTCATACCCTGACAGGACCAATGCCTTACATCACAAATACTCTTTTAGCTGAATGGACACAAATTTCCATAGACACACTCCAAAATTTGGGGGAAAGTCTTAGCAGAAGAGTGGAGGCTGTTATAGCGCAACTACGTAATACTTTCCTATGTTTTGGATTGGGATTTTCATCAAACCATATGAATGTGATATTCAGAATTCCACATACTACAATATAATAATATTCCCCCTAAACTCTAAAAAGCAAACTCTGTCAGGCAGAGCAAAGACACTGAATTTCAAAAAGGCTAATTTCCCTGGGTTGGGGGCAGCATTTCAGGGCATAGACTGGGAGCAGCTACTGTCACAAAATAATACAGAGGATAAATGGGAGAGCTTCAAATCCACATTGAGTAATTGCACTAAAAAATGTATCCCTTTTGGTCACAAGTATAAACAGCTAAAATTAAACCCCCCATGGGTTACAGCTACTGTAAAAAGGGCAATAAAAGACTTAAAGATTTAAAAAATACAAATCTGAGGGGTCAGCTGTAGTGTTTGAAGATTAGAGCTTAATAAAAATCTGCAAAAAGGAGATAAAATTAGCAAAGATACAGAGCGAACAGCAGGTAGCAAAAGAAAGCAAAACTAATCCCCAATTTTTAAAAAATATATAAATGCTAAAAAACCTAGCTATGAGCAGGTAGGGCCCCTAAATAACGGTAAAGGGGGGGTAGTCACTGAAGATAAGGAAAAGGCAGAGTTTCTAAATAGTTTTTTTTAGCTCTGTATATACAAAAGAAGAGAAAGGAGCTGATATCTGTGGTGCCAGGGATGTTAGTACATCCAGTAATATACTCAATTGGCTAACTGTAGATATGGTCCAAGAGAAGTGATTGGCGCAAGGCAAACGTGGTGCCCATATTCAAAAAAGGATCAAGGTCCTCCACAGGTAATTATAGACCAGTTAGTTTAACTTCTGTTGTGGGAAAAATGTTTGAAGGACTTTTAAAGTAACTAGACACAGGAGTATGTGACTATTAATAATATTATAAGTGATAACCAGCATGGGTTTGCCAAGTACAGAAGTTTTCAGACTAACCTAAATTGTTTTTATGAGGAGGTGAGTAGTAGCCTGGACAGAGAGGCGGCTGTGGGCGTAGTGTTTCTGAATTTTGCAAAGGCTTTTGATACTGTCCCTCATAGACGCTTAATAGGTAAAGTAAGGGCTATAGGCTTGGAAAGTATAGTTTGTAATTGGATTGAAAACTGGCTGAAGGACCGTGTCCAGAGAGTTGTGGTCAATGATTTCTATTCAGAATGGTCCCGGATTATAAGTTGTGTACCTCAAGGTTCAGTGCTGCCCTTTATTATTTAATTTATTTATTAATGATATTGAGGAGGGCACCATATCAATTTTTGCAGATGACACCAAGCAATGTAGAACTGTACAGTCTATGGAAGATGTCCATAAACTACAAGCTGACTGTCACGGGGTTCCGAAGGTGCACTCGGTCCCCCATTGCCCGCAGAACTGTTGCTTAGCTTTTGGAATGAGGTTCTGTGTTTGACCTCATTCCCAGGGCGGCTTTGCTAGCTGGGTGGCTCCCTGCTCCTGGTCTGCCTTGAGCGCCGAGCTGATCACTCGGTGCTCGACTGGTTGGTCTGTCGGTCATGTGACGCTGGCCACGTCACATGACCCTCGCTCCCCACTATAAATGCAGGCAGCCTGCTGGCTACAGGTTGCCTGTTAATTTCTAGGTTCCTGGCTATTTGTTGGACTCCTGAATACTTACCTGATCCTGTTCCCTGACCATCCTTTTGCCTGCTCCACCTGTACTGCGCTTCCGTCCTGGTATTGTGACCTCGGCTCCCACCTGACTACTCTCTTAGGACTCCTCTTGTACTTCTCTGCTCTCCTGGTATTTATGACCCCGGCTTCTCCTGACAATTCTCTGCTTGCTCCATTTGTACTTTGCAGCTTTCCTGGTATTGACTGGGTCCGTTCACATCCTGTTGTTTGTCTGTCTGTCATCCCTGCACTTACTCCAAGTTAGGGATTGCCGTCCAGTTGTCCCCTGTCATTAGGACTCGCGAGGCAAGTAGGCAGGGCCAGGGGTAAGGGTTGAGCGCAGTGGTCACTTCCCTCCCCCCTGTGTGTGTGTATACGCGACCGTTACACTGACTTGAACACTCTGAGTGATTGGGCATCAACTTGGCAAATGAGGTTCAATGTGGACAAATGTAAAGTTATGCATCTTGATAGTAATTATCTCTGTGCTTCATATGTCCTAGGTGATGTAGCACTGGGAGAGTCACTTATAGAGAAGGATTTGGGTGTCCTTGTGGATGGTAGAATAAATTACAGCATACAATGTCAATCAGCTGCTTCTAAGGCCACCAGGATATTGTCATGCATTAAACGAGGCATGAACTTGCGGGGCAGGGATGTAATATTACCACTTTACAAATTATTGGTGCGGCCTCATCTGGAATATGCAGTTCAGTTCTGGGCACCAGTACATAGAAAGGACGCACTGCAGCTGGAAAAAGTACAGAGGAGAGTGACTAAACTGATCAGGGGAATGGAGGGTCTTAGTTATGAAGAAAGGTTAAAATAATTGAATTTATTTAGTCTTGAGAAGAGACATCTAAGGGGGGACATGTTTAACCTATACAAATATACACTGCTCAAAAAAATAAAGGGAACACAAAAATAACACATCCTAGATCTGAGATAATTAAATATTCTTCTGAAATACTTTGTTCTTTACATAGTTGAATGTGCTGACAACAAAATTACACAAAAATAAAAAAATGGAAATCAAATTTTTTAACCCATGGAGGTCTGGATTTGGAGTCACACTCAAAATTAAAGTGGAAAAACACACTACAGGCTGCTCCAACTTTGATGTAATGTCCTTAAAACAAGTCAAAATGAGGCTCAGTAGTGTGTGTGGCCTCCACATGCCTGTATGACCTCCCTACAACGCCTGTGCATGCTCCTGATGAGGTGGCGGACGGTCTCCTGAGGGATCTCCTCCCAGACCTGGACTAAAGCATCTGCCAACTCCTGGACAGTCTGTGGTGCAACGTGACGTTGGTGGATAGAGCGAGACATGATGTCCCAGATGTGCTCAATTGGATTCAGGTCTGGGGAATGGGCGGGCCAGCCCATAGCATCAATGCCTTCGTCTTGCAGGAACTGCTGACACACTCCAGCCACATGAGGTCTAGCATTGTCTTGCATTAGGAGGAACCCAGGGCCAACCGCACCAGCATATGGTCTCACAAGGGGTCTGAGGATCTCATCTCGTTACCTAATGGCAGTCAGGCTACCTCTGGCGAGCACATGGAGGGCTGTGCGGCCCTCCAAAGAAATGCCACCCCACACCATTACTGACCCAATGCCAAAACGGTCATGCTGGCATTGCTGGAGGATGTTGCAGGCAGCAGAACGTTCTCCACTGCGTCTCCAGACTCTGTCACGTCTGTCACATGTGCTCAGTGTGAACCTGCTTTCATCTGTGAAGAGCACAGGGCGCCAGTGGCGAATTTGCCAATCTTGGTGTTCTCTGGCAAATGCCAAACGTCCTGCACGGTGTTGGGCTGTAAGCACAACCCCCACCTGTGGACGTCGGGCCCTCATATCACCCTCATGGAGTCTGTTTCTGACCGTTTGAGCAGACACATGCACATTTGTGGCCTGCTGGAGGTCATTTTGCAGGGCTCTGGCAGTGCTCCTCCTGTTCCTCCTTGCACAAAGGCGGAGGTAGCGGTCCTGCTGCTGGGTTGTTGCCCTCCTACGGCCTCCTCCACGTCTCCTGATGTACTGGCCTGTCTCCTGGTAGCGCCTCCATGCTCTGGACACTACGCTGACAGACACAGCAAACCTTCTTGCCACAGCTCGCATTGATGTGCCATCCTGGATAAGCTGCACTACCTGAGCCACTTGTGTGGGTTGTAGACTCCGTCTCATGCTACCACTAGAGTGAAAGCACCGCCAGCATTCAAAAGTGACCAAAACATCAGCCAGGAAGCATAGGAACTGAGAAGTGGTCTGTGATCACCACCTGCAGAACCATTCCTTTATTGGGGGTGTCTTGCTAATTGCCTATAATTTCCACCTGTTGTCTATCCCATTTGCACAACAGCATGTGAAATTGATTGTCACTCAGTGTTGCTTCCTAAGTGGACAGTTTGATTTCACAGAAGTGTGATTGACTTGGAGTTACATTGTGTTGTTTAAGTGTTCCCTTTATTTTTTTGAGCAGTGTATAAATAGGTCATACAAAAAAATACTGTGAAAAGCTGTTCCATGTAAAATGCTCTCAAAAGACAAAGGGGCACTGCCTCCGATTGGAGAGGAAAAAGTCCAGTCTCCGGAAGCGTCAAAGCTTCTTCACTGTAAGAACTGTGAAGCTGTGGAATAGACTTCCTCAGGACGTGGTCACAGCAGGAACAGTAGACAGTTTCAAAAAGGGTTTAGACGTATTCTTAAAAGTAAAAAACATTAATGCTTAGAATGTGTAGAAATCTGAGTTCCTTTTGGGATTCGCATCCCCACCTATCCTTTGGTTGAAGTTGATGGACGTATGTCTTTTTTCAACCGCAGTAACTATGTAAGTATGTAATGCATACAGTGTATTTTGTGACAAAGAAAAAGTTTGATAATGTCTACACACGCGTCAGAAAAATGAACCAGTAAATTTGCAAGTGAGAATTTTTTATAATTGTGCGGATTTTGCAAAGCAGTTTTGCTTACAGTTTAAGATACTTTTTTCTTTGTGAATTTTTATGCAGATTTCTTTTCATATTGCATGCCCCATTGAAATATATGGAGATATTCTGCTTCAGAAAAGCTGAAACACGTGATTATTTATGCTGCAGCATGCTATTTCACAACCGAATACAGGGCAGGCATTGACACCTTTCAACCCCATGGGATAACATGGGGGAAATCTTTATGCTGCATATTTTTTGGCAGATTTTTCTGGCACGTGTGAAGGCACCCTTAATGATCTTTTGGTAGAACTCTCCAGAGGGTATTCCATATGAAGTTGGCCATCTCTACTGTATATCTCCCATAGAGTTTTCAAGAGGCCATGTTTGACCATTTCCCTATCTATTCTTCATTTCCATAAAAGTGCTGTTGAGGAGAAGCTAGGCATCTACCCTACCATGCCTGACTATTGAGATCAAAGTGGATCCTCCAGTAATCTAACATTTATGATCTCTCCTGTGTGGTACTTAGTGATAAAAAGTTGAACTGGTTGATTTTTATTTGCAACGGTTAAAATGTCAGCGTTAAGCAGTACAAAGTTTCATGAGGAATAAAATCTAAGTATATCAGCACATTGCAAGAAACTTTTGGCAGCCATTTATATAAAGCAGAATTTGCCTGTCATTACACTTTTACTATTCATATTCCTGCCATCATCTGGCAGAGTCAACAGTTTACTTTTAATAAATGTGTAGTCTTTTTGCTTTCTTGATCGAAAACCACCATTAAAATGGATTGATTTTTGAAAGTTGTTGCTAATGTTATTTACTCCACTCTACTTTAACAGTGAATTGACTGTAGTCCAGAGTGACCTGTGTGGTACCTAAACTTAAATGTGATATAGTGATAGAATTTGAAAGACAACCAGCTGGATCTGCTCCTAGAATGATGACAGCAGCAGAAGCTGTCTCAACCAGAACCTTCCAGCCGCGTATACTGAGATCTAAATATGAGCAATCAAACAGCTACTTGGTATTATGCCTTAATGAAATGCTTTCCTTAGAAACATTTCTATGACCTACTTAAAAAATGTCTCTCATCTGAGACCAGCTTTTAAAATGAGCTTTGTCATATAGACTTAGAGCCACAATCACCTTTGTGGTAACCTTCAGATAACGAAAACTTTGGAAAGCTCTGTTCTTTTTCTATTGAATTAATACGTTTTGTCTAATCATCTACTGTAAATTATACTGTTTTTGTTCAAAGAAGGAATTCTTAATGATGTCAACAGATGGCATGTGATATATTATAATACACCGCAGAAGAGGAGAACATCTCAATTTTTAAAACTAGGGCATTCATTTTATAGTTTTTTTTTTTGGTTAGTGACAGGTAATTATTTTCATTGATGCCCATTTCAGACCTTGCCAGAACAAGAACTGCCACTCATTTAATTGGTTTTTACAAGATAGATTTAATGTGGAAAAAAATAAGTCAAACTTGCAGGGTATAAGCATGCAGGGTATAAGCTTTTAAAAAATAGATACTGCATGTTCTTTTATGTCTTCCCTCAGCGCACCAATGGCTTGTCTCACCTTGACAATGTAATTCCTTCACTTTAAATTTAAGCTTGAATTTGCACATTGTTAAAGCTTTTAGATACATAATCCTTGTACCTGTAGTATTTGTATTGCATATTTTACATTAAACCACTTTGTAAGCTTCTGACCTAACAATTTTTAAGAAGAGTCATTTAAATCATGTCGGGTGACACTAGGTGGATATGTACGGATTACTTTTTGAGTCTAGTTATAATGGTGTGAGGAGCAATGCCTGAGATTGTTTTGACTGATCACATTGTTGCAAAATATCATGGATGAAAGTTTCTCTACATAGTGGACAATTATTTCCCAAATTAAGTAAATTAGGCATATTGAATCCCTTCCTCCCTGTAGTCATTCTCAGGTATTAAATGATACGTGCAACATAGACAATTATTTATATTGCTCCAACACATCCAACATAGAATAAAATAGCCTTTATTAACACTTTAGTACTAGTTTGTGTATACAGCTTCTATGCAGAGCTACAGTATATGTCTCTAAGTTCACAGTCTCTTAAAAATCCTGTTTATAGTCTGATCTAGAAGTCATATGTTACATCATTTTAGGAATCAGCAACCTCTGACATTCAAGCTGCTGTAAAAACTATAACTCCCAGCATGCTCCATTTACTTCTATGGAAGTTCTGAAGACAGCTGAGCAAGTTTACATGATGGGAACCGTAGTTTTACACAACTGGAGTGCCAGAGGTTGCTTATCCCTGCATTACTTCATCTTACCCCACTTCTACTGTCTGTAGGTTAGCAAGGAGAGGGCCTAGAGAGATGGAAACCACTGACAGTCAAGCTGCTGTGAAAACTATAACACCCAGCATGCTCCGTTTGCTTCTATGGAAGTTCGGAACACAGCTGAGCAAGTTTACATGATGGGAACCATAGTTTTACACAATTGGAGAACCAGAGGTTGCTGATTCCTGCATTACTCCATCTTATTATAATCAATTAGTGTACTCCCGTACGTTTTCAATCCTAGGCTGACTAAGAGTTTCACTTTAACTCAGCATTCACAATCTTCATATACAATTCAGCCATATATCACTTAGAGCAGGCATCCTCAAACTGCGGCCTTCCAGCTGTTGCAAAACTACAACTCCCAGAATGCCCAAACAGCCTACAGGTATCAGCCTACAGCAGGGCATTGTGGGAGTTGTAGTTTTACAACAGCTGGAGGGCCGCAGTTTGAGGATGCCTGACTTAGAGCATACTTTGATAGATGAGGGGTCACGCCCCCTTACTTATGACACATGAGTAAGGGGACATGACCCCCGAAACTTCACGCTTGAATGTGCTACAACTTGGCATTCTCTGAATATATGGCACTGCAACTTTTTTAATTTTGAAGAATAAAGTTATGAAAGTACCGATGGTTCTTTAGAAGTGTGAGTAATACTCTCCTCATCTATCATAGTATGCTCTAATTGATATATGCTGAATTGTATATGAAGCTTACTCCATCTTACCCTACTTCTACTGTCTGTTGATTAGCAAGACGAGGGGCCGGACAAGTGGAAACATATAACTTTAGGATCAGACTATACACAGGGTTTCTTTGTTGTCTGATCCTATCGATATTTCTGACCACAGACACGTGGTCTAGCAAACACGGGCAGGGAAGGTACATAACTTTTACTGCCCACTGGGTGAACCTTCTGACGGCCATTAAGCATGCAACCCGTGGAACCCGTGTAGATTTGGTGTTACCGCCACGGATTGCATGCAGGCCTGCCTCTTCTCATCCTTCTCCTACTCTATCCTCCCTCTCCTCCTCGGCTGACTCCTCTTAATCGGCACCTCTTAATCAGTTTTTTGGGGGGCAACAGGTATATCACACCAGTTGTAATTAGTTATTCGAATAGCATTTGTCCCTCTTGATAGCTGCTGTATCTCAGCAGAACCACACACAACTGCTGCACAATACAAATGCACTATAATATACTTTCTATGTTAGAAGGTATATTATTGGTATATCACACCCCTCAATCAGATTTTCTTTTTGGGGGCAACAGGTACAGTATATCACATCAGTTGCAATTACTTATTCCAATAGCGTTTGTCCCTCTATCCTGCTGCGGTATCTCAGCAGCAATGCACACAACTGCTGCACAATACAAATGCACTATAATATACTTTCTAAGTTAGAAGGTATATTATAGGTACATCACACCCCTCAATCAGATTTTTTGGGGGGGGCAACAGGTATATCACACCTCTTGCAATTACTTGTTCCAATAGTGTTTGTCCCTCTATCTAGCTGCGGTATCTCAGCAGAACTGCACACAACTGCTGCACAATACAAATGCACTATAATATACTAATATACTTTCTATGTTAGAATGTATATTATAGGTATATTACACCCCTTAATCATTATTTTTTTTTATTTTTTTTGAGGGGGGGCAACAGGTATATCACACCTGTTGTAATTAGTTATTCCAATAGCATTTGTCCCTCTATTTACTTACAGTATCGCAGCAGAACTGCACACAGCTGCTGCACAATACAAATGCACTATAATATACTTTCTATGTTAGAAAGTATATTATAAGTATATCCAACCCCTTAGTATATTACACCTATCGATAGCAAACCTATGCCAGTCCTTAAAAGGACTTTTTTGGCCCTATTAGTTAGCGTTTGGTGTCCTTAACAGTCTGTCCCTGCTCCCCAGAGCAACCTCTCCCTAGACTGGCAAAAAACAGAATGTAAAATTAGATCGGGTTTATTTATAGGGTAGGGGGTATGTCCATGTGCTGAAATGTCTCAATTGGCTGTCCTGTCCCACCTGATGGATGTGTTATAGGTAAAAGTTTGGTGCTATGCCAAAAAAATATGGCGCGTGTGAATATCGCCATATGTTCGCATGTTCGGTGAATCGCGAACGAGCAAAGTTTGCCGCGAAACGACCACCGGGCGAACAGCAAGGCCATCGTAAGTTGTGAACAATCTTTTGTGTGTCATTTGGTTCGGAGACAATTATCTGCGCACGTGAATGTCCTTAGATGAGCGCTAATCGACATGTGCCTGTGTTAAAAGATCCTTAGGGTATCTGCACACAATGCAGATTACGACCAGTTTTTCCATGTGGATTCCCATGTGAAAAAAACGTATGGGCTTAATTTTATCCCCTGATTAGCACTTTGTCATTGCACAGTATAACTGCAAAAGAAAAGGCATAAAGCAAAGACCAAATAAACCAACTTTTTTGACAGTCTGAACATCAGCTGCAGATAACTGTATAAAAACTAATAGGACATTTGAGACGGAAGCAATATAATATGATTACTGGGGATTATGTAGCACTAGAGACAAGAGACTCAATATCAGGTTAGGATAATGAAGGACTGTTTGGTTCACCAAACTAACGGGCAATAGAAATTGCAATAGGATATTTCAGGATACCAGAGGCAATAGACTAGGCATACTCAAAAAAAAAATCTGAAGATCAGATAATACACAGCTCAATAGGGATCAGGGCACAAATCCAGTAATTATTTGATTTGCTCAGCTGGATTTATATCAAAAGGAAGACATATAGCCACAGTCAAAGAACAAAATGTAATGCTGAGGAATGTCTAATGTTCTGCCATAGTCTTCAACAAAAGCAGATGTTATTAAGAAATTCAACATTGTTATGGCCTATGTGTTTAAATCAAATCGCTATAGTAGCATCTAAAAATTGTGAGCAAGCCTTCTACTATGTTTCTTTAACAGCACTAGTAAATCAAATGTTTATCAGGTTTTAATGCAAATTATGCTTGGCATGCTCTAAAAATATTCAGCATGTATATTAATCACATTGGGCAAGCTTAATTAAGTACCTGCAGCAAATTAATTACCTTACTTTTGGCTTTCATGTAAGATTTTCAAGTCAAGTAATCTAGTTTAGCACAGCTAACAAATCAGTTGAGGTGCAACTTCATTTTGGCAACAAAGCAAAACATTGAAAATGACAAATGCATCTGAAACCCGCTGGACCATGAAGGGCAGCGAGTCTCAGACAGCTGCAAAATAATGCTATTATTTATGGAAAGAAAATATAATTTTAATGCTAAAAAATTCTTAAAGCATTTGTAAAACATTTGCTCACCCTCTTGCAACTTTTCATGCTTCATTTTGTTGAATCCCAGTGGATTTTGATGAATTCCATTGGATATAATAAGCTTTTTACAGACAACAGTGATCAACAAATTTGTAGAGTTATATCCTACATTACTTTGTTACATCACACAACACATCATTTCCAAAACTTTTTTTTTTTTTACTTTTTATGGCGCCCCCTGGTGTTCTTTTGATTCCAATCTCATAACATCCACCAGCTTTATTAAAGCTTTATGTGGCGTAAAAAAGGCCAGATCATTTTATGTGCTAAGATTTCTCAAACTGGTCGCTGACCATTGAATGCACTCTTTGCTCTTAACCCATGCCTCATTATAGGTTTATGTTCTTGGAGAGAGAAAAAAAAGGCCCCCTCTTGGAACAAGGCACAATAAATCCTCCTCTGCTACATTTGGTTTATAAGAACGATAACATTTCAGCTTTACCTTGCATAAAGTAACAGTAAACCTTTATGAACTTGTATAAACCTCAATCTGACTAAAAACACCAATATATTATATGTTTTTTGCTTTTTGTATTATAATTGTCCTACTCTGCACAAGGTCAGATGTTTTCTGCACCAGACATACCTGAAAACCCTGTAAAGAGCCAGCACTGTCGACAGCAAGCCATTTAGCTGAAGAATGTTTAAAAACATCAAAGCATTTCACTTATTATATGTTAAGATTAAATGAATCAACGCTTAGTCAGTACTGACAATTAGGGATGAGCGAACCCAAACTGTATAGTTCGGGTTCGTACCGAAATTTGGGGAGTCCGTGACACGGACCCGAACCCGAACATTTTCGTAAAAGTCCGGGTTCGGGTTCGGTGTTCGGCGCTTTCTTGGCGCTTTTTGAAAGGCTGCAAAGCAGCCAATCAACAAGCGTCATACTACTTGCCCCAAGAGGCCATCACAGCCTTGCCTACTATTGGCATGGCTGTGATTGGCCAGTGCAGCATGTGACCCAGCCTCTATATAAGCTTGGGTCACGTAGCGCTGCACGTCACTCTGCTGATTCAAGCATAGGGAGAGGTTGCTGCTGCGACGTTAGGGCGAGATTAGGCAGATTAACTCTTCCAAAAGACTTCATTCTGTGATCGATCTCCAGCTGTGGATCATTGAAGTGCTAATATCGACTTGCTCACTTTTTTTAGGCTGCCCAAAGCGTTTTTATATCACTTTTTTCTGGGGTGATCGGCGGCCATTTTGTGGCTTGTGGTGCGCCAGCACAAGCTACCACCAAGTGCTTTTAACCATCAATAGTGTGGTTATTTTTTGCTATATCCTACATCAGCTGCAGGCTGAGCCTGTATCACCGAAGTGCATTTAACCATCAACAGTCTGGTTATTTTTTGGCCATATACTACATCAGGTGCAGGCTGAGCCTGTGTCACCCAAGTGCATTTAACCATCAACAGTGTGGTTATTTTTTGGCCATATACTACATCAGGTGCAGGCTGAGCCTGTGTCACCAAAGTGCATTTAACCATCAACAGTGTGGTTAATTTTTAGCCATATACTACATCAGGTGCAGGCTGAGCCTGTGTCACCCAAGTGCATTTAACCATCAACAGTGTGGTTAACTTTTGGCCATATACTACATCAGGTGCAGGCTGAGCCTGTGTCACCCAAGTGCATTTAACCATCAATAGTGTGGTTATTTTTTGGCCATATACTATATCAGGGGCAGGCTGAGCCTGTGTCACCCAAGTGCATTTAACCATCAATAGTGTGGTTATTTTTTGGCCATATACTATATCAGGGGCAAGTTGAGCCTGTCACCCAGCGCCTAAAAAATAGACCTGACATTTCTATTCAACCAAATCTGTACTGTTTTAGCTGGTCAAGTTGTTTGTAGTGACCGTAAAAGCACAGTTTTTGTTCTGGGTTGAAAAACTATTCCTAAATTTGCCATTCTCAAAATAAGTAGTTTATGCTATATCAGGCCTACTTGAAATCTATCCCAAAAAGGATATCTTAGATTCAAGGTGCTGATAGTGTCATTCAGAAAAACTTAACACACGCTACCGTGCAGATACAAGTCTAATTCTGTGATTAAACGTATACCTGTCACACAGCGCAAAAAAAAATAGGCCTCACATTTCTATTCAACCAAATCTGTACTGTTTTAGCTGGTCAAGTTATTTGTAGTGACCGTAAAAGCACAGTTTTTGTTCTGGGTTGAAAAACTATTCCCAAATTTGCCATTCTCAAAATAAGTAGTTTATGCTATATCAGGCCTACTTGAAATCTATCCCAAAAAGGATATCGTAGATTCAAGGTGCTGATAGTGTCATTCAGAAAAACTTAACACACACGCTACCGTGCAGATACAAGTCTAATTCTGTGATTAAACGTATACCTGTCACACAGCGCAAAAAAAAATAGGCCTCACATTTCTATTCAACCAAATCTGTACTGTTTTAGCTGGTCAAGTTATTTGTAACGACCGTAAAAGCACAGTTTTTGTTCTCGGTTGAAAAACTATTCCCAAATTTGCCATTCTCAAAATAAGTAGTTTATGCTATATCAGGCCTACTTGAAATCTATCCCAAAAAGGATATCTTAGATTCAAGGTGCTGATAGTGTCATTCAGAAAAACTTAACACACACGCTACCGTGCAGATACAAGTCTAATTCTGTGATTAAACGTATACCTGTCACACAGCGCAAAAAAAAATAGGCCTCACATTTCTATTCAACCAAATCTGTACTGTTTTAGCTGGTCAAGTTATTTGTAGTGACCGTAAAAGCACAGTTTTTGTTCTGGGTTGAAAAACTATTCCCAAATTTGCCATTCTCAAAATAAGTAGTTTATGCTATATCAGGCCTACTTGAAATCTATCCCAAAAAGGATATCTTAGATTCAAGGTGCTGATAGTGTCATTCAGAAAAACTTAACACACGCTACCTTGCAGATACAAGTCTAATTCTGTGATTAAACGTATACCTGTCACACAGCGCAAAAAAAAAAATAGGCCTCACATTTCTATTCAACCAAATCTGCACTGTTTTAGCTGGTCAAGTTATTTGTAGTGACCGTAAAAGCACAGTTTTTGTTCTGGGTTTAAAAACTATTCCCAAATTTGCCATTCTCAAAATAAGTAGTTTATGCTATATCAGGCCTACTTGAAATCTATCCCAAAAAGGATATCTTAGATTCAAGGTGCTGATAGTGTCATTCAGAAAAACTTAACACACACGCTACCGTGCAGATACAAGTCTAATTCTTTAATTAAACGTATACCTGTCACACAGCGCAAAAAAAAAATAGGCCTCACATTTCTATTCAACCAAATCTGTACTGTTTTAGCTGGTCAAGTTATTTGTAGTGACCGTAAAAGCACAGTTTTTGTTCTGGGTTGAAAAACTATTCCCAAATTTGACATTCTCAAAATAAGTAGTTTATGCTATATCAGGCCTACTTGAAATCTATCCCAAAAAGGATATCTTAGATTCAAGGTGCTGATAGTGTCATTCAGAAAAACTTAAAACACACGCTACCGTGCAGATACAAGTCTAATTCTGTGATTAAACGTATACCTGTCACACAGCGCAAAAAAAAAATAGGCCTCACATTTCTATTCAACCAAATCTGTACTGTTTTAGCTGGTCAAGTTATTTGTAGTGACCGTAAAAGCACAGTTTTTGTTCTGGGTTAAAAAACTATTCCCAAATTTGGCATTCTCAAAATAAGTAGTTTATGCTATATCAGACCTACTTGAAATCTATCCCAAAAAGGATATCTTAGATTCAAGGTGCTGATAGTGTCATTCAGAAAAACTTAACACACACGCTACCGTGCAGATACAAGTCTAATTCTGTGATTAAACGTATACCTGTCACACAGCGCAAAAAAAAATAGGCCTCACATTTCTATTTAACCAAATCTGTACTGTTTTAGCTGGTCAAGTTATTCGTAACGACCGTAAAAGCACAGTTTTTGTTCTCGGTTGAAAAACTATTCCCAAATTTGCCATTCTCAAAATAAGTAGTTTATGCTATATCAGGCCTACTTGAAATCTATCCCAAAAAGGATATCTTAGATTCAAGGTGCTGATAGTGTCATTCAGAAAAACTAAACACACACGCTACCGTGCAGATACAAGTCTAATTCTGTGATTAAACGTATACCTGTCACACAGCGCAAAAAAAAATAGGCCTCACATTTCTATTCAACCAAATCTGTACTGTTTTAGCTGGTCAAGTTATTTGTAGTGACCGTAAAAGCACATTTTTTGTTCTGGGTTGAAAAACTATTCCCAAATTTGCCATTCTCAAAATTGTGGTGAACGGGAACAATGAGGAAAACATCTAATAAGGGACGCGGACGCGGACGTGGACATGGTCGTGGTTTTGTTAGTGGACCCTCTGGTGCTGGGAGAGGACGTGGCCGTTCTGCCACAGCCACACGTCCTAGTGAACCAACTACTTCAGGTCCCAGTAGCCAGCAGAATTTACAGCGATATTTGGTGGGGCCCAATGCCGTTCTAAGGATGGTAAGGCCTGAGCAGGTACAGGCATTAGTCAATTGGGTGGCCGACAGTGGATCCAGCACGTTCACATTATCTCCCACCCAGTCTTCTGCAGAAAGCGCACAGATGGCGCATGAAAACCAAGCCCATCGGTCTGTCACATCACCCCCATGCATATCAGGGAAACTGTCTGAGCCTCAAGTTATGCAGCAGTCTCTTATGCTGTTTGAAGACTCTGCTGCCAGGGTTTCCCAAGGGCATCCACCTAGCCCTTCCCCAGGGGTAAAAGAGATAGAATGCACTAACGCACAACCACTTATTTTTCCTGATAATGAGGACATGGGAATACCACCTCAGCACGTCTCTGATGATGACGAAACACAGGTGCCAACTGCTGCGTCTTTCTGCAGTGTGCAGACTGAACAGGAGGTCAGGGATCAAGACTGGGTGGAAGACGATGCAGGGGACGATGAGGTCCTAGACCCCACATGGAATGAAGGTCGTGCCACTGACTTTCACAGTTCGGAGGAAGAGGCAGTGGTGAGACCGAGCCAACAGCGTAGCAAAAGAGAGAGCAGTGGGCAAAATCAGAACACCCGCCGCCAAGAGACTCCGCCTGCTACTGACCGCCGCCATCTGGGACCGAGCACCCCAAAGGCAGCTTCAAGGAGTTCGCTGGCATGGCACTTCTTCACACAATGTGCTGACGACAAGACCCGAGTGGTTTGCACGCTGTGCCATCAGAGCCTGAAGCGAGGCATTAACGTTCTTAACCTTAGCACAACCTGCATGACCAGGCACCTGCATGCAAAGCATGAACTGCAGTGGAGTAAACACCTTAAAAACAAGGAAGTCACTCAGGCTCCCCCTGCTACCTCTTCTGCTGCTGCCGCCTCGGCCTCTTCTGCTGCTGCCGCCGCCTCGGCCTCTTCTGCTGCTGCTGCCGCCGCCTCGGCCTCTTCCTCCGCCTCTGGAGGAACGTTGGCACCTGCCGCCCAGCGAACATGGGATGTACCACCAACACCACCACCTGCATCACCAAGCATCTCAACCATGTCACACGGCAGCGTTCAGCTCTCCATCTCACAAACATTTGAGAGAAAGCGTAAATTCCCACCTAGCCACCCTCGATCCCTGGCCCTGAATGCCAGCATTTCTAAACTACTGGCCTATGAAATGCTGTCATTTAGGCTGGTGGACACACACAGCTTCAAACAGCTCATGTCGCTTGCTGTCCCACAGTATGTTGTTCCCAGCTGCCACTACTTCTCCAAGAGAGCCGTGCCTTCCCTGCACAACCAAGTGTCCGATAAAATCAAGTGTGCACTGTGCAACGCCATCTGTGGCAAGGTCCACCTAACCACAGATACGTGAACCAGTAAGCACGGCCAGGGACGCTATATCTCCCTAACTGCACACTGGGTAAATGTAGTGGCGGCTGGGCCCCAGCCGGAGAGCTGTTTGGCGCACGTCCTTCCGCCGCCAAGGATCGCAGGGCAATATTCTTTGCCTCCTGTCTCCTCCTCCTCCTACTCAGCTTCCTCCTCCTCTTCTTCCACCTGCTCATCCAGTCAGCCACACACCTTCACCACCAACTTCAGCACAGCCCGGGGTAAACGTCAGCAGGCCGTTCTGAAACTCATATGTTTGGGGGACAGGCCCCACACCGCACAGGAGTTGTGGCGGGGTATAGAACAACAGACCGATGAGTGGTTGCTGCCGGTGAGCCTCAAGCCCGGCCTGGTGGTGTGCGATAATGGGCGAAATCTCGTTGCAGCTCTGGGACTAGCTGGTTTGACGCACATCCCTTGCCTGGCGCATGTGCTGAATTTGGTGGTGCAGAAGTTCATTCGCAACTACCCCGACATGTCAGAGCTGCTGCATAAAGTGCGGGCCGTCTGTTCACGCTTCCGGCGTTCACACCCTGCCGCTGCTCGCCTGTCTGCGCTACAGCGTAACTTCGGCCTTCCCGCTCACCGCCTCATATGCGACGTGCCCACCAGGTGGAACTCCACCTTGCATATGTTGGACAGACTGTGCGAGCAGCAGCAGGCCATAGTGGAGTTTCAGCTGCAGCACGCACGGGTCAGTCGCACTGCGGATCAGACCCACTTCACCACTAATGACTGGGCCTCCATGCGAGACCTGTGTGCCATGTTGTGCTGTTTCGAGTACTCCACCAACATGGCCAGTGGCGATGACGCCGTTATCAGCGTTACAATACCACTTCTATGTCTCCTTGAGAAAACACTTAGGGCGATGATGGAAGAGGAGGTGGCCCAGGAGGAAGAGGAGGAAGAGGGGTCATTTTTAGCACTTTCAGGCCAGTCTCTTCGAAGTGACTCAGAGGGAGGTTTTTTGCAACAGCAGAGGCCAGGTACAAATGTGGCCAGACAGGGCCCACTACTGGAGGACGAGGAGGACGAGGATGAGGAGGAGGTGGAGGAGGATGAGGATGAAGCATGTTCACAGCGGGGTGGCACCCAAAGCAGCTCGGGCCCATCACTGGTGCGTGGCTGGGGGGAAACACAGGACGATGACGATACGCCTCCCACAGAGGACAGCTTGTCCTTACCTCTGGGCAGCCTGGCACACATGAGCGACTACATGCTGCAGTGCCTGCGCAACGACAGCAGAGTTGCCCACATTTTAACGTGTGCGGACTACTGGGTTGCCACCCTGCTGGATCCCCGGTACAAAGACAATGTGCCCACCTTACTTCCTACACTGGAGCTTGATAGGAAGATGCGCGAGTACAAGCGCACATTGGTAGACGCGCTACTGAGAGCATTCCCAAATGTCACAGGGGAACCAGTGGAAGCCCAAGGCGAAGGCAGAGGAGGAGCAAGAGGTCGCCAACGCAGCTGTGTCACGGCCAGCTCCTCTGAGGGCAGGGTTAGCATGGCAGAGATGTGGAAAAGTTTTGTCACCACGCCACAGCTAACTGCACCACCACCTGATACGGAACATTTCACTAACATGGTGGAACAGTACCTGTGCACACCCCTCCACGTACTGACTGATGGTTCGGCCCCATTCAACTTCTGGGTCTCCAAATTGTCCACGTGGCCAGAGCTAGCCTTTTGTGCCTTGGAGGTGCTGGCCTGCCCGGCGGCCAGCGTTTTGTCTGAACGTGTATTCAGCACGGCAGGGGGCGTCATTACAGACAAACGCAGCCGCCTGTCTACAGCCAATGTGGACAAGCTGACGTTCATAAAAATGAACCAGGCATGGATCCCACAGGACCTGTCCATCCCTTGTGCAGATTAGATATTAACTACCTCCCCTTAACAATATATTATTCTACTCCAGGGCACTTCCTCATTCAATCCTATTTTTATTTTCATTTTACCATTATATTGCGGGGCAACCCAAAGTTGAATGAACCTCTCCTCTGTCTGGGTGCCGGGGCCTAAATGTGTGACAGTGGCCTGTTCCAGTGGTGGGTGACGTGAAGCCTGATTCTCTGCTATGACATGAAGACTGATTCTGCGCTGATCCCGAACCCGAACATTTCCGGGAAGTTCGGCCGAACTTCTCGAACCCGAACATCCAGGTGTTCGCTCAACTCTACTGACAATATTAACTAAAGACTTGTTTCATTTAAAGGGCATCAGATTTGTACCCATGAAACTGGCTGACCTGTTACATGTGCGCTTGGCATCTAAAGGCATCTGTGTGGGTCCCATGTTCATATGTGTCCACATTGCTGAGAAAAATGATGTTTCTTTATATGCAGGTGAGCCTTTAGAAGCTTCACTCTCTGCAACTGCCCCACCCTCTCCACTTTGATGGACAGGGCCAGACAATAAAAAAAATCATCATGTCTGGCCTTGTCAATCAAAGTGGACAGGGCTTGGCAGTTGGAAAAAGAGCAAAGCCTCTAGGTTCATTTGCATATAGTAAAATTTCCTTTTTCTCAGCAATGCGGGCACATATGAATATGGGACCAACACAGATGCCTTCAGCTGCCAAGTGCACATGTAACAGGTCAGCCAGTTTCATAGGCACAAATCTGCTGACAGATGCCCTTTAAAGTAGTTTTTTCCAAATGGTGCCATTTTTGGGAAGTTACTCCATAAATCACCTCAGTATGATGAGATGCAAGAGCTCTTCCTTAGAGATATTTGCAGACGTCTTTTATCGTTAGGGTTTTTTCACACATATATATTTTTCTTTTAAAGTAACAGTTTTTGTGGAAGTTTTTCATGCAGTTGTAATGACCCAGAGTGCCATTACCACTCCACAGCCCGCTACACAGTGTCATCTTATGCATTTATTTCCGTCTACTACAATGTGCATTCCTATTTCTATGCAACAGTTATTGTTCATGTAATGTACCTGGTTCACCAGAAGGTGGCAGCAAACATGGCAGAGCTACATTTGCAGAGGATGGAACCTTCTTTCCATTCTCTTCTCTCCCTCTAAGGAGCAGTTTAGTTAGTTAGAGGTCAGTGGAGAGTACCTCCTGCTTGGGGAAGGAAGCAGGTCCACGTCCCTACTGGACGTGTCCTGCCTAAGCCAATTAGAGCACCTTCAGCTCTGCTGGACACAGAGGCCAAAGCCCGAAGCCTCTGAAGCCAGGAGGTGTAGATTCCCTGGTATTAATCGAGAGACAGACTACAGAGAGAAGTTCCAGCATTAAGAAAGAAGCAAAGTGTTACAGTAAGCGTGTCAGCACAGCAGAGCCAGAGAGCAACAGATGTAGCAGAGTTGAGTGTGTTCGCCTGCCTGAGACAATGCTAATGCCTGCTGGGAACCAAGACAAAGCCTGAAACCGTTTTGGAAAAGGTTTATTCCAGTAAAGCTGTTATTGAACTTCATCACAAGGTCTGGACCCAATTTATTTCTTCAAATCCCTCGATTATTCCCCCTATTTGCTCTGCTTTGGACAACAACGCCTGGGTTACAACGTATCCAAGTAGGAGCACCGTGACACGTGCAACAACATTAAGGGACATTTAGGCCATCCTACACCACTCTGGCATTCTTACACCTACTAAATCACTAAAGGGGGCCCTGTGCCCTTGTTGCTTCACTGCAACTGCTGTCAGGAAAAACATTTGCTTTAAGGGACCCATGGCCGTTGCCATACGTTGCACAGTTGATTCAAAAGGAAGTAGAAATCTAAAGAAAGGACATCTTCTTCTCCATCCCTTCTCTACTAGATACAATTCTGGATTCAGCAAAATAAACTGCATCAAAAACTGTTGCCGTCTTTTTCAAAATTATATGCGTGGAACCACACAAAAATATGATAAACATGAATTTATATGAGAATGATGTAATGACATATCCCACCAAAGGTCAAGTAGAAGACATCTGTCCAGCTATTCTCCACCACAGGTGGCTTCTCTATGCTCTTCTATCTATGCTTATTCATGTAAGGCTATAGAAAAATACTAATTATATGCATTATTCACACACAAGGTTACAGTTGCTCCAGAGCAGTATAATTCCAGTTACCTTTTTGCATGAACAAATGTCACTAGAGTTTAGACTGCACATTTCTGATGGAATTTTGCAGAAATAAACCAGAGGTCTAGTATTAATTTCCTTTAAAAAGGTCATTTTATGATTCTATTTTGTGAAAGGTCTACAAATTTCTAGTGATGTCGCGAACATAAAATTTTCAGTTCGCGAACAGCGAACGCGAGCTTCCGCAAATGTTCGCGAACTGGCGAACCGGGCGAACCGCCATAGACTTCAATAGACAGGCGAATTTTAAAACCCACAGGGACTCTTTCTGGCCACAATAGTGATGAGAAAGTTGTTTCAAGGGGTCTAACACCTGGACTGTGGCATGCCGGAGGGGGATCTATGGCAAAACTCCCATGGAAAATTACGTAGTGGACGCAGAGTCGGGTTTTAATCCATAAAGGGCATAAATCAACTAACATTCCTAAATTGTTTGGAATAACGTGCTTTAAAACATCCAGTGTGTGTATACGATCAGGTATGATGTTGGCACTGGCAGTGGGCACACTACAGTCAGTGGAAGAGGGCCTGACACACTGACTGGCAGCAGGCAAGCAACTGAATTTAGACTACTGTCTAAAAATTAAATGCCTTATTTATCGGCAAGCTACTGTGCCACCCGGTATCAGTGGTTGGCACTGGCAGTGGGCACACTACAGTCAGTGGAAGCGGGCCTGACACACACTGGCAGCAGGCAAGCAACTGAAATTACACTAAAGTGTAAAAATTAAATGCCTTATTTATCGGCAAGCTACTGTGCCACCCGGTATGAGTGGTTGGCACTGGCAGTGGGCACACTACAGTCAGTGGAAGCGGGCCTGACACACACTGGCAGCAGGCAAGCAACTGAAATTACACTAAAGTGTAAAAATTAAATGCCTTATTTATCGGCAAGCTACTGTGCCACCCGGTATGAGTGGTTGGCACTGGCAGTGGGCACACTACAGTCAGTGGAAGAGGGCCTGACACACACTGGCAGCAGGCAAGCAACTGAATTTAGACTACTGTCTAAAAATTAAATGCCTTATTTATCGGCAAGCTACTGTGCCACCCGGTATCAGTGGTTGGCACTGGCAGTGGGCACACTACAGTCAGTGGAAGCGGGCCTGACACACACTGGCAGCAGGCAAGCAACTGAATTTAGACTACTGTCTAAAAATTAAATGCCTTATTTATCGGCAAGCTACTGTGCCACCCGGTATCAGTGGTTGGCACTGGCAGTGGGCACACTACAGTCAGTTGAAGTCGGCCTGACACACACTAGCAGCAGGCAAGCAGCTGAAATTACACTAAAGTGTAAAAATTAAATGCCTTTTTTATGCAAAGTCCTGTGCCAGCCGGTATGAGTGGTGGGCACTGGCAGTGGGCACACTACAGTCAGTGGAAGTCAGCCTGACACACACTGGCAGGCAACTAACCTTAGATTAAAGTGTAAAAATTAAGTGCCTATTTTTTAAGCAAAGTCCTGTGCCACTCGGGATGACAGGGGTGGGCACTGGCAGTGGGCACACTACAGTCAGTTGAAGTCAGCCTGACACACACTGGCAGGCAACTAACCTTAGATTAAAGTGTAAAAATGAAGTGCCTTTTTTTTAAGCAAAGTCCTGTGCCACACGGGATGACAGGGGTGGGCACTGGCAGTGGGCACACTACAGTCAGTTGAAGTCGGCCTGACACACACTAGCAGCAGGCAAGCAGCTGAAATTACACTAAAGTGTAAAAATTAAATGCCTTTTTTATGCAAAGTCCTGTGCCAGCCGGTATGAGTGGTGGGCACTGGCAGTGGGCACACTACAGTCAGTGGAAGTCAGCCTGACACACACTGGCAGGCAACTAACCTTAGATTAAAGTGTAAAAATTAAGTGCCTTTTTTTAAGCAAAGTCCTGTGCCACACGGAATGACAGGGGTGAGCACTGGCAGTGGGCACACTACAGTCTGTGGGCCTGCAGCTCCTCACACACAGGCAGGCCAGGCAACTGCAATATGTATATAAAGGAAAAAAAAAAAGCAGACTAATGTTGCAGCCCTAAAAAGGGCTTTTTGGGGTGCTGTCAGGACGCTGTCCTTACAGCAGAGATCAGATGAGTCTTTCAGGACTGGAGTGGACACTGAATTCACTAGCCTAGCTATCGATTTCCCAATTAAATCAGCAGCAGCTACAGTCTCCCTCCTCTCACTAAGACTGCAGCTTCAGAATGAATCTAAAATGGATGCTGTGCAGGAGGTGGGAGGGTCTGGGAGGGAGGGTATGCTGCTGATTGGCTGGAATGTGTCTGCTGACTGTGAGGTACAGGGTCAAAGTTTGCTCAATGATGATGTATAGGGGGCGGACCGAACATCGCATGTGTTCGCCCGGCAGAGGCGAACGCGAACAAGCTATGTTCGCCGGGAACTGTTCGCCGTCGGATAGTTCGGGCCATCTCTACAAATTTCATGATATTAAGATAACTTTTGGGACATGATCATTTTGGTTTTTAATATGTTTCAATATTTCATTTCATAGCTGAATATTCATAAATGTTTTACTTGTTTGAGGAAAGATAAGGGATTTATACAGATTGAAATTCTGCTCATGCACACGTGTCTTGATTTTACAAATATTGCAAAAATGTAATCTGTCAGTACTTTACACAGTCCAGCTTGCAGCAAGTACATTACAACTGCTTAAATGAGGCACATGCTTGCTACTTGCCTCATTTTAGGTGCATCAGTTAGAAATCTCTCCGGGAGATTCCTTAATATTGATTCACTCTTCGAGCATTTCCATGCAGCATGTGCCTTGGGGCAGAACAGTAATGCAACCGGGTATGATATGAAGCACACTCTTTATTACAGTATGTCACATGCAATGTGTGAACTGTTGGGAGGATGGAGCTAACTACCAGAGTGACCAGCCCATTTTGGGCCTTAATAACCAACCAATTTTATTTTTCATTTTTTCATTACTTTCCAAAAGGTATAACATAGTAACATAGTAACATAGTACATAAGGCCGAAAAAAGACATTTGTCCATCCAGTTCGGCCTGTCATCCTACAAGTTGATCCAGAGGAAGGCAAAAAAAACCCTGTGAGGTAGAAGCCAATTTTCCCCACTTTAGGGGAATAAAAAATTCCTTCCCGACTCCAATCAGGCAATCAGAATAACTCCCTGGATCAACGACCCCTCTCTAGTAGCTATAGCCTGTAATATTATTACACTCCAGAAATACATCCAGGCCCCTCTTGAATTCCTTTATTGTACTCACCATCACCACCTCCTCAGGCAGAGAGTTCCATAGTCTTACTGCTCTTACCGTAAAGAACCCTTTTCTATGTTTGTGTACAAACCTTCTTTCCTCCAAACGCAGAGGATGTCCCCTCGTCACAGTCACAGTCCTGGGGATAAATAGATGATGGGATAGATCTCTGTACTGCCCCCTGATATATTTATACATAGTAATTAGATCTCCCCTCAGTCGTCTTTTTTCTAACGTGAATAACCCTAATTTTGATAATCTTTCAGGGTACTGTAGTTGCCCCATTCCAGTTATTACTTTAGTTGCCCTCCTCTGGACCCTCTCCAGCTCTGCTATGTCTGCCTTGTTTACAGGAGCCCAGAACTGTACACAGTACTCCATGACAGTATGACTCTTATTTTTCCATCTATGTGGTCGTATGTTGGCTTTTTTTTTTTTTTTTGGGAAGGGGGGGTTACACATATCTTACTGATTTACTTTTATTAACTGTTTCTCAGAAGCAAACAATTTGTAGAAATAATCAGTAGGCACTCTGGAAGAAGGTGGTGGTGCTCGTATCCTGGGTTGCAGGCCCATACATCCAAGTGGAAGATGTATGCCATAAACAGAATACAGGCAAATGTGACGCGTTTTGGGTAAACAGCCTTTTTAAAACAAGCTGTTTAGCCGAAATGCGGCACATTTTACTGTATTCTATGTTTATGGAAAAAAAAGTGAACATCAATGGGCAAGTGCTGATCCACTTCTTCTACTTGTATCTCAGAAGGAGATGGAAAAAACAGCAATACTGCCACTGAGTTTTTATGTTATAAATTTTGCAGCATTCATTTTTCAGTATAAATAGCATAACTTTATCCTCTGGGTCCAACAATTACAGCGATCCCAAATATATATAGGGGGTCATTTATGAAACAGAAATACGCCTATATCAGATTCTTTGCGTCGCAATCTGAGACTTTTCCCCGCTCACGCCCCTGTGGGCAAAAGCAGGCCGGTCTCATTTACCATTTTCTACGCTTGTTTTAAGCCTAGAAAATGGTCTAAATATAAGACAGCCAGGGAGCTGTCTTACATGTAGAAGCGGCGGTGGATCGGCTTTATTAATAATTGTGCCCCATAGTTTTTTTTTTTACATTATAATACTTTTGCACAATAAATACCCTTTTCTTAAAAAGAAGAAAATGTTTTTGTATTGCGGCATCCCAAGACCTATAACCTTTTTATTTTTATTTCTACCGAGTTGTGTGGGGGCTTGAATTTTGCGGGACAACTTGTACTTTTTAATGGTATCATTTTGGGGTACATAACACTTTTTGATCACTTTTTCTTCCTTTTTTTTTGTGGCGAATAAGTAAAATGCAGCAATTCTAGGATTTTTTTGAAGTGTTCACCGTACAGGATAAATTACATGATATTTGCATAGTGCAGGTCATTAGAGATGCAGCAATATCAAATATGTGGGGGAGATTTTATTTTTGCCATATTTTCCATTAAAAAGCATTTTTTCTATTGAAAAAAATGTGTATTTTTTACTTGGAATTTTTTTATTTAATAATTTAGTTTTTCCATTTTTTTTAACCATTTAATAGTCCAACAAGGGGACTATTATAAGCAATATTTTAATTGTTTCTAAAATACACTGCTCAAAAAAATAAAGGGAACACAAAAATAACACATCCTAGATCTGAATTAATTAAATATTCTTCTGAAATACTTTGTTCTTTACATAGTTGAATGTGCTGACAGCAAAATCACACAAAAATTTAAAAATGGAAATCAAATTGTTCAACCCATGGAGGTCTGGATTTGGAGTCACACTCAAAATTAAAGTGGAAAAACACACTACAGGCTGATCCAACTTTGATGTAATGTCCTTAAAACAAGTCAAAATGAGGCTCAGTAGTGTGTGTGGCCTCCACGTGCCTGTATGACCTCCCTACAACGCCTGTGCATGCTCCTGATGAGGTGGCGGACGGTCTCCTGAGGGATCTCCTCCCAGACCTGGACTAAAGCATCTGCCAACTCCTGGACAGTCTGTGGTGCAACGTGACGTTGGTGGATAGAGCGAGACATGATGTCCCAGATGTGCTCAATTGAATTCAGGTCTGGGGAACGGGCGGGCCAGTCCATAGCATCAATGCCTTCGTCTTGCAGGAACTGCTGACACACTCCAGCCACATGAGGTCTAGCATTGTCTTGCATTAGGAGGAACCCAGGGCCAACCGCACCAGCATATGGTCTCACAAGGGGTCTGAGGATCTCATCTCGGTACCTAATGGCAGTCAGGCTACCTCTGGCGAGCACATGGAGGGCTGTGCGGCCCTCCAAAGAAATGCCACCCCACACCATTACTGACCCAATGCCAAACCGGTCATACTGGAGGATGTTGCAGGCAGCAGAATGTTCTCCACGGCGTCTCAAGACTCTGTCACGTCTGTCACATGTGCTCAGTGTGAACCTGCTTTCATCTGTGAAGAGCACAGGGCGCCAGTGGCGAATTTGTCAATCTTAGTGTTCTCTGGCAAATGCCAAACGTCCTGCACGGTGTTGGGCTGTAAGCACAACCCCCACCTGTGGACGTCGGGCCCTCATACCACCCTCATGGAGTCTGTTTCTGACTGTTTGAGTAGACACATGCACATTTGTGGCCTGCTGGAGGTCATTTTGCAGGGCTCTGGCAGTGCTCCTCCTGTTCCTCCTTGTACAAAGGCAAGGTAGCGGTCCTGCTGCTGGGTTGTTGCCCTCCTACAGCCTCCTCCACGTCTCCTGATGTACTGGCCTGTCTCCTGGTAGCGCCTCCCTGCTCTGGACACTACGCTGACAGACACAGCAAACCTTCTTGCCACAGCTCGCATTGATGTGCCATCCTGGATAAGCTGCACTACCTGAGCCACTTGTGTGGGTTGTAGACTCCGTCTCATGCTACCACTAGAGTGAAAGCACCGCCAGCATTCAAAAGTGACCAAAACATCAGCCAGGAAGCATAGGAACTGAGAAGTAGTCTGTGGTCACCACCTGCAGAACCACTCCTTTATTGGCGGTGTCTTGCTAATTGCCTATAATTTCCACCTGTTGTCTATCCCATTTGCACAACAGCATGTGAAATTGATTGTCGCTCAGTGTTGCTTCCTAAGTGGACAGTTTGATTTCACAGAAGTGTGATTGACTTGGAGTTACATTGTGTTGTTTAAGTGTTCCCTTTATTTTTTTGAGCAGTGTACATTGCACTATTACTGAAGTGCAATGTATTTTAATGCCAGTGCTATTCTGACATTCAAATCACGGTAGGATAAAGATGATAAAATATAGCTTTTATTGGTATACTAGAAAGTAAAAAAAAAGGGGAAAAGGGGGAGAAACAAACAAACACCCCTAAAAAACCCCTATGGACAGATTCACACCTATTCTTAGAGGACTTGATTAAAAAGGGGTGGTGATTGATATTAAGTCATGTATCCACCTATTACTGTCATAGGGGATAGTGAGACCTATAGTGCCCCTTATATATTTAGTTGCTACACTGGGTGACATATTATGGTTAAATCAAACACCACAGTGAGCAGTTTTAATATCAGCGGGCACTATAAATTTCCCTGAGGCGGCACTGGTGTGCAATCATGTGCTCCTACACACACCAGAACTATTATTCTGCCGCAAACACCCAAGGAAAAAGAAAAGAGAGGGGGGCACGGATTTGAGGTCATCTGGTTGCAGGGAAAGCAAAACAAAACCTCAAAAAGAATCCAGGAGAGCTGGAGAAAAGACGCAAACACCTGGCCCCAGTTTAAGCCAGGGTGCAAACTCCACTCTGCTGTGTCGTGCCTCCACACTGCTATATCAGGTCAGCTGATTCATTCACTAGCAGTGCAACTAGACTTGACGCGTTTCACCAAATAAGGATCATCAGGAGCATCACTGCCTATCTAATCAGATGGTATTCTAACTACTGCTGGCATAGCAGTCACCGACGCTAGTACGGCCATACTAGCGTCAGCTACAGACTGCATATAATTTATCAGAGGTGGAGTTACACAGAGCCTGGAGATGAAGAGAAAGGGAGCAGCCATCTTAGAGGGAGCTGAGACTGAGGAACTGTGTCAGCAGAGGATCCGACAGCATCCAGGTGTGAGAGAATCTCTCAGTGACCAGAGCGGCAGTTAAGTGAAGCTGATTGTGTCCAAGACCCTGATCCTGACCTGAGGAATGAGGATTGCTTCCAGGAACACTGAGGAGAGCTGAGAAGCAAAGCTACATACACTGCTGTACCGAATGCTTGTTGGAGAGACATTTGTTCTGTTCAGAGTCACCAGCGGATGCAGAGCAGACCCGGGTCGGTAAGATCGTGCACACACCTCATTACAGTGTTGGCGCCTAGAGACTGAGACCAGGCCTGTAGTTAGTTAGTTGGGTCTCTTTGTCAGGCCACAAGTGTTGCTATTGTTCATTGCAAGGACTCCATAATTTAAAGGGACATTTCCCACTGGAGAGCTGATAAAGTTCCCACAAACTCAAGCCAGGCTGGTGTTTTGCTCAGAAGGAATACTCAGGCACATGCTACAAGACCAGTTATGCTGTTGTGCTGCACCGCAGGCTAGCTCCTACTGCACACCTATACAGTTAGTCTTGTTTTTTTAGGGTAATAACAGGTAATGTGTGGCAGTTTAGTTGAGCCCGCCAGTAGGTAAATTACCATGCTTTTCTCCTGCATCCATCGGAGGGTGCCGCGCTGTACAGCACAAGGGTCTCAGCCTTCGGGCTAGGTGTATGTAAATTTATTGTATGTTCCCAGCATTTGTGGTTGTGTTTATTTACAATTTAAGTAAAATTCTGTTTTGGAAAAAGCTGTTGGTGGAGTTGTTTTCCTTGTTTGTGACTTCGCTGTATCCTGGGGAGCCTACCAGGGTGGGGAGACATAGGGATGATATAGATTTTAGTTTAGGCACAGGGAGATGTGTGCTCCTCATCATAATATAGGTGTATCTTCCAGCAGCGCAGGGGATCTCATGACCGTCCTAAAATGCTGGTCTGGGACACATTTCCTACCATAGACATTTCCAACATGCTTTCTGAATGGATTCCCTGTAGTTAACAGGAACTCTGCTTGCAGTCATTTAACAGGGACTTTTATTTTTTTTCAATGGATAAAAATATGTCTTGTTGATGCAATGACCAAACAGGACCTCAGTTCCTTACAGCTGCGATATTATATTATTATAGTATGTTGTATAGTATACATTGCAGTCCAGTATATTGTTATTTTATATTAAGACTAAATGAAAATTATTTGCTGAAACGGAAATACCCTGTTAAAAGACAGTTATTGTATTGGCACTTTATGGCACTTTAAGTCATGGCAGAATCTTTTGGCCCATGTATAAAATGATTATATATCCCTTTGACTTTATCATGTCATGCATGGTATAGCATTATTCTTGCCTTCCCAGAGAATAAAGTTTGTGGATAGACAGCATTCCATTTTTTTGCTTTTTACTAAGCATAGACGTGGATAAAATGGTATATAATTGACTGAAGATACAATGTAAAGGTGTAAGGCTACTTTCACACTAGCAGCAGCCTTCTCCGGCAGGCCGTTCTGGCGGGTGAACAGCCTGCCAGATCCGTGCTGCCGCTAGTGCACGCGTGCCACCGGAGGTCCGCTCTACATGTCGTAGTTTTATTCCGGCTGCCTCTCGGCATGTTTGCCGTGCTGCCGCCTAAACTCCGGCCCGCCCCCATTATAGTCAATTGGGCCGGATCGGAGCACTAGTGGCAGCACGGATCTGGCAGGCTGTTCACCCGCCAGAACGGCCTGCCGGAGAAGGCTGCTGCTAGTGTGAAAGTAGCCTTACACCTTTACATTGTATCTTCAGTCAATTATATACCATTTTATCCACATCTATGCTTAGTAAAAAGTAAAAAAATGTAATGGTGTCTATCCACAAACTTTATTCTCTGGGAAGGTAAGAATAATGCTATACCATGCATGACAGTATTCCACTGCTCTGACATCATCATACTATAAGTCAGATTTTTTAGTTAGGCTACTTTTACATATGTATTTTTGCTGTCCGGTTTTGAGATCCGGCATGGAGAGCAGAGCAAAACACTTCCGTTAAAATAATACAACAGGCTGCATCCATTCAGAAAGGATCCGTTTGCATTATATAGAAAATGAAGAAACTGGATCCAGCACTATTGTAAGTCAATGGGCGCCGTATCCGTTTCCCATGCCACACACAAAAACGCTGTTTGCAGCAGTTTTGGGTCTGTCATGGGAATGCAACAAACCGTAATAGAATGCATTCTGGTGCACTCCACTCTGGTATGTTCAGTTCTGTCCTCATTGACAATTAATGGGGACAAAACTGAAATGTTGTGCTGCAGTTTTGAGAGCCTCTGCCGGATCTCAAAACCGGACAGCACAACGCAGATGTGAAATTAGCCTAATGTCAGCGCTACCTCCTTATCTTACAAACTGAAAATGGAGAAAAGTAGGTAAAAATGCTGTCAGTAACAATCAGTTACTAGTGAGAACAAAAACCCATCACTGTTAAAGTGTAAATGTCGTTTCGGTTTATGTTTAATATTGTTTAGGGACTGGGATGTTTACCATTTTTGTAATGTACTTTATTAGGGAAAGATGTGTCTTTGTACTAGAAAACAGGGTGTAAAGAGTCTTCTTAGCAGAGATCTAAGGAGAATTTGCCTTCAGAGATCTAAGGAGAATCAGGCTTCCAGCCTCCTCTTGTTATTAGCTCAGTCACTGATTATGGACATGTTCTCCAACTATCATTGTCCATCAACCTGCCTATCTGACGTGTTACACATGGGCACCTTCAGCGCTCAGCAAAATGCTGAAGACTGAGGACAGACTCTCCTTAGTAACATACAGTTACAGATTTGATAAAAAGATTCTTTAAACCAAAACGTTGGTTACACTTTAAGTCATCTAATCTGTGAAAGAAGATACTTGAATATTATGCACCTAGACATGATAACTAAGGCTCTTGGGTAAGTCAGCTGTTTGTGAATGTGTCCCTGTCCCTCTCAGTGCACAAGAAAAGATGACCTCTGTCCTACTTATGACTGCTGCTAAACTTAACTACATATCCAGACATCATTCAGTCTTGATCAGACTGACAGCAGTGGAAGCCAATAACTGCTTTGTAGAGCAAAGGTGGTTGAAAGGGATATTGCAGTTATAAGCATCATCACCTTCAAACCAGAACTATCTGCAACCAACAATGTATCAATCAACACTGGGCTAAGGGTCTTATTTTCAAAATGAAAAGTAAGCTACATCTCCCAGCATGCCATGTTTAGGTTGCTGAATACAGCTTAGCACGCGCTCATTATCCAGGGTAACTAATGAGTAGGGCAATTATACACTGATCAGCCATAACATTAATTCCACGAAGGGTGAACTGAATAACATTCACTATTTTGTGACAAGTCTACCTCTCAAGCGATGTGATATATTAGCCTTGGGTTTCTCGCAGCTGCTGAGTGGTGGCTGTTTGGCAAAACTGCAAATTGATTTAGCTTTTTGGCAAATATAGATGAAGCACATGATTTTTTTTTTTATCTGGTTTATCTGCACTTGTGAGGACATTGCTGCGATTTATGGTAAAACTCCCTGGTTTTGCCACTACCACCACCCATCCACTACGTGAAAAGCCAGCCTTAGTCAGTCAGTTCTTGAAATTGATGTGTTGGAAACTAGAAAAATGGGCAAGGATAGGAAAGTGAGCAACCTGGACAAGGGACATATTGGTATGACTAGATGACTGGGTCAGAACATCTCCAAAATGACAGATCTTGTGAAGTTTCCCAGTATGCAGTGCAATATGCTGAGGAAGGACCACCCGTGAATCTGTGACATGGTTATGGATGCCCAATACTCAGTCATGAGTGTAGGGAGCACTGGCTGGTCATCTCCAACAAAAGGGCTCCTGTAGCTCTAATTGCTGTGTATACTGCTACATAACCAAAGACTTGTCAGAGGGTCCATGCCGACCCCTGTGCACCACCAAAACTGACTACAATGGACATGTAAGTATCAGACCATGGAGCAATGAAATGGGTCTGATGAATCACATTTTCTTTCACATTGTGTGGACAGCTGGCTGTGTGCTCAGTACTTACCTGGGAAAAAGATGGTACCAGTATATAGTAAGGGAAGAGAGCAAGCCAGCAGAGACAGTGCTTTGCTTGCATACCTTGGGTCCTGACATTCATATTGATGTTAATTGTAGGCATCAACTAAACATTACTGCAGAATAAGTACATCCCTTGATGAGAATGGCATTCCCTAATGACAGTGGCCTCTTTCAGCAGGATAATGTGCTGTGCATACTAGAAAGTACTGTTCAGGAATGGTTTGAGGAACATGACTAGAGTTCAAGAAGTTGACTTGGCCTGCAAATCCACCAGGTATTGGATTGAGCATCTGGAGGATGTGCTGGAAGAAACAAATCTGGTCCACGGTGGTCCCATATTACAATATACTAACAGACTAAAGAAAAATCCACCATATCCCCCCTAATATCCATCACAAATCCTCCAAGTGACAAACTGAACCACTGTATTCCTGGACTGAACTGTGAAGTTTGAGGCATGGGGCTGGGGCAGGGGCTGTGCATCTATGAGAGGGGAGGAGAGCTTCCTTGTAAGACTGTCCTATGGTTAAAACTACCGTTTTTATTTTTGTTTAATTCTTTTCTATTATTCTGGTAGAAAACAAATGTTCACAGGAACAATTATAAATATGCAATCACTAATCTCTAAGAACTTGCAGTTTCTGGAGCAATTACTGTGATTTTTTTTACTGTATGTTTTTGCTGTTAATTTTTATGTGACCAAGAGTTATGTATGCGCCAGTAGAAAAGCCAGTAAACAGATAAATAAAAAATACCCTTGCGTTATACAGACAGTAATGGTCATCCGTGTTTCTCTTGAGGACCTCATAGGAGATCTCCTCACTCATCTTTTACACATGAAAATGCAAACCGCTGTTTTTACTCCTGTCAAATGGATATGTTATTTGTGCAGCTGCTTGTATTGCTCCTCTGGGATTTAAAACAAGGATGCTGGCTTCCCGAGGCTTTCTAGGCCAGTAACCTTTGTGGGAGATTTAATCAGCAGCTCATAAGTATACTGATGCATGCCCGCTTACCTTTGGGCTCTGCCGCTCCACAAATCTATTCTGTTGATTTGTATCTGCTGCACTGATTAGCAAGTTGGGAGGCAGAAGTGATTGGCCTTGCAGTGGTTCATTCTCATCATTGCGCCCATCATTCTTAGTATGTAAAGTATTATTACTGTATCTCATTCTCTTCCATACCACAGACATGTATTAGTTTCATTCAGGTTGCAGCAGAGTAAGGGGCCATGGCAGCAGGGGTCACTTCGAGAGGCCTGACCTCCCAGTCTCAGCTAGCGGTCATGTCGTTACCAGCAACCCACTGGTTCTTGAGTGGTTGACTCGATCTTCGACTTCGCTGCAAGTGACATCAGACACCCCCAGCCAAGAGTCAGTGGGTTCGTCAGACACAGTAGTTGGCATGGCCCGGAAGCAGGCCCTGTGCCCTCACCTTTCCTCAACTTGCCTCTGTCCTTTTCTGTTCCCAGAGCCGCAGAAGTATTGTATGCTGTGGGCTCAGCTCCACTATATGTACAGTGAGGACGAGGTACTAGAGGACAGTCAGCAGCTACTGGCCAGCCTGAATCTGGAGGAGACATCCGCCGCTTCCTCCGCTAGGGGGGCAAGTAGTGATGAGGAGAGTGGTGTGGGAGCTCATATTGTAAGAGGTCAGACTCCTGACCCAAAGACGGTTGAGGAGGACATCAGTGACGTGCAGACAGTACTCAATGATGATGTAGCTGATCGCACTTGGGAGCTGGGTGACGAAGGGGCTTCATCATCCTCGGGAGAAGAGGGTGGCAGCCTGCTCATGAGCCAGCGGTGGAGCCAGCAAGTCGCTAGCATGGTTGGAAGTCAACAGGGTGGAAGCAGTGGGAGGTCGGGAGCCAAACGTGCCCGGGGTAGACCACCCGTTTCGTGGGAGCCTACTTGCCCGGGAAATAGTGGTGCTGGAGCTCACAGAGGCAGCGGCTGTAGCATCCAGTCAGTGCGTAGTGTTGGTGGTAAAATCACCTATTCGGCGGTGTGGCAGTTTTTTCTTAAGCCGCCGGAGGAGGTGAATGTGGCCATATGTAGAATCTGTGGACAGAAGGTTAAACTTGGCCAGGGTGCCAATGTTGGCTCTACGGCCCTGCGTTAACATATGCAGCGTCGATATACAGTGGCCTGGAAGAACTGTGGCTTCGATGTGGTGGTCCAGCCTGCCGCAGCAACAGTTGTATCACCCAGTAGCACTTACCCGGTTTCAGGCAGTCAAGGCTCCACCACCTCAGCCGAAGGGAGCTGTCTGTCCTTCCAATCATCTGCTGGTTCTGATGCTCCTGCTCCTCCTCCTCATCATCACTCATTCCATCAGAAATCAATCCACAAAGTGATTGCCAAGAGTTAACAGTATGCGTGTACTCATCCAACGGCGCAGAAGCTCAATGTGCTCCTGTTCAAGTTGCTGGTGCTGCAGTCCCTCCCTTTCCAAGTGGTGGACTCTCCACCTTAGCTCAGCACAAGCCATCAGTTCTCTGAAAGGTGCAGAGTCCCAAGCCATAATTTATTTGCCAAAAAGGCAGTACCAGCCCTACAAACACATGTAGAACAGAAGGTGGGCCAGTCCTTGAGCCTGTCGGTGTCTGCCAAAGTGCACGGCAGCACCAACGTGTGGAGCTGTACCTACGGTCAGGGACAATACATGTCCTTTTTGGCCCACTGGGTGAATGTGGTTCCTGCACAGCCACACCAGCAACTTGACCAGGTGACATCGCTTCCGCCTCCATGTTGCCACGCCGTTGGTCCAGCGACAATGTCCTCCTCTGCCTCCTCATCCTCAGCAGTGTCCTCAGCCTCTACTGCAGGGACAATTTACAGTGCCCCTCCAGCATACAACATGTGCAGGGCACAGTGGTGTCACTCCGTTCTGTACCTCGTTTGGGCGAACGGAGTCACACAGGGGAGGAATTGCTTCATGTCCTTCAGCAAGAAATTAAATCCTGGCTTTCTCCGTGACAACTGAAAATCGAAACCACGGTGACCGAGATTGGGAAGAACATTGTGTCGGCGCTGCGTCAAGGAGGGCTGAGACATGCGCCCTGTATGGCACACATGCTCAATCTGGTTGTCAAGTGGTTCCTGAAGTCTTCCACCCATCTGTAAGACATCATAAAAATGGCCAGGAAACTTTGCATGCATTTTAGCCACTCGTACACCTCGAAGCACACCCTCCTTGAGCTGCAGCAGCAGAACGGCTTCCCCCAACATAGGCTCATGTGCGACGTTTCCACCCGTTGGAATTCCACCCTCCATATGTTGGACCAACTGTACGAACAGAAAAAGGCCATAAACGATTTTCTGACGATCCAAGTGGACAGGAGTACTCGCCTGTGTAACTTCGATGTCAGCCAGTGGCAGCTCATGCGTGACACCTGCTGTTTGCTCAAGCTCTTTGAGGATGCCACGTTATTTGTCAGTCGCCAGGACAACGGGATGAATAACGTCATTCCACTGCTTAATGTCCTGGAACAGATGCTGCTAAATCTGGCTAGTCAGAAGACTGGAGATGTGGCGCCTAGATCTCATGGCCACATCAGCCCTGTGGGGGCTGAACTGGAGGAGGAGGAGGACATTTTAAGCACAAACAATGTGTAGTGAAACTGGTGATTTTTTGACACAGGTGACAGGAGTGGAGGAGCAGGAGCAGCCAGAGGAGCAAGAGGGAGATGAGGCAGATGACCCAGGCACACAGTGGCAGTATGCAGTGAAGATGGAGGCAGGAAGTCCCTCCGAGTCACTTGCGCAAATGGTCTGCTGCATGCTCACTTACTTGGGTAGTGACAGCCGAATTGTCACCATTTGACAGAGGGATGACTTCTGGCTCTCCACCTTTTGGACCCCCACTACCGGTCCAAAATGGGGTCTTTTTTTACAACCGGTGAGAGGGAGCACAAACTGAACTACTATAGAGACATCCTATGTAGTCAGTTGGCCACTGCCTATCTGCGCCATCGTCCATCCTCTCGCATGTCTGACCGGGGGGGCCCTCTGTGCTCACATTCCACTGCCATGGCTGCTAGGGAGGGGTGGGGTGGCAGGAGCAGTACCAGTTCCAACAGCAGCAGCCGGAGTCTAGAGTCTCTAATGAGCAGCTTCCTTCACTCGCATAGTGAAGAAACTACTCGCCAACAGCTAGACATAGAGCAAGACCTGAACCAGCAGGTGGACATCACCCTGCCACCCCACATTGAAGATCCGCTGGACTACTGGGTAGCCAAACTGGATTTGTGGCCGCAACTAGAAGAGTTTGCCCTGGAAAAGCTGTCCTGCCTGGCCACTAGTGAGGCATCAGAGTGGGTGATTAGTGCGGCAGGGGCCATAGTTACCCCAAGAAGAACTCGCCTGTCCACCCAAAATGTGGAGAGACTGACCTTTGTGTAGATGAATCAGGCGTGGATCAGCCAGGATTTCCACCCACCAATACCTGATGCATCAGATTAGATCATCCATGATGCAACACCAACACTTTGACAAAAGAGACCTCCACTTCCACACTCTGTCATTGTGCCACTCTGTCGCCACCTGATGCTGCCGCCACCTTCAGACTCTGTGGCCTCCTGATGCTGCTGCTGCCACCTCCACACTGTCATTGTGCCACTCTGTGGCCTCCTGCTGATGCTGCTGCCGCCACCTTCACAATCTGTCATTGTGCCACTCTGTGGCCTCCTGATGCTGCCGCCACCTCCACACTGTCATTGTGGCACTCTGTGGCCTCCTTGTGCTTCTGCGCCACCTCCAGACTCTGTCATTGGGTCAGTCTGTAGTTTCCTCATGCTGCTTCCATCTCACCACTATGTCATAGGGCCACTCTGTGGACTTCTCATGCTGTTCCCACCCTCCACACTTCATGACTGGGCCACTATTTAGCCTTTTTGGCTTGGCTGACATCATCATTTATTTTACCCGTCTTCTGATCTGTCAGAAGGAAAGAAAAATGAGATGCACAACGGATCTTGTCTCTGTAGCAGCTGTAAAGCCTTTATGGTCGCATCAGAATTGGCTTATGATTTGGTAACCAAAAGCAGGAGTGGGTACAAAACACAGAAGACATGCAAATATTCAGTTCACGTGTCATCTCTATTTTGGATCCACTCCTGTTTTTTTGGCATTAGCAATACTAATGGATTACTGATCAAATGCTGACCGAGTGAAGGCAGATGCTCCCCAGACAGGATCCATTTTTTGTGGGTTAGTGTTCAGAGGAAGGGCAAAATAATCAGTGACGTCGACACAAACTTACTGCTGACACCCTCTCCACTCTGTCGGGGGGCTCTACTTGTATAAGCGTTTAATAGAACAGGTTCTGTAGATATCTATGTGGAATCAGCTGCCGACGGTGAAAAAGGAGTGCGCTTCTTCTTGGCTCTAACATTGAGTTACGTGAGTTATTTGGTCAGTTTTGGCCCCGTGACAGTTTTGGCCCCAAAATAACTGAAGAGTGCAGTGATTCTAAGAGCAACACCTGTCATCTGCATGTCATACGGACTCACAGTATTTCACTACCAAAGCAGACTCCCTATGCATGCTACTGCAAGGCACAGTGATCTACACCACTATAAAGGCTCTCTGGAGCCAGGAAATAGCCATTTTTTTAATGTAATTTGCTGCAAATTTATTCAGATCAAACCATCGAATTTTTGAAAAACTTGCTCATCATCACCTTCAAACCAGAACTATCTGTGTAACGCCCCACTAGGGGGCATTATCACACTTTTGCCCCATTACTATCTCTTATGGTTGATCTGATGCCATCTTGTGTCATCTTACATATTTACTTCCATGTATTGCACAATGTATATTCATATTTCCCTGTAATGTTATGTTAAAGTGTAATGTACCTGGTTTACCAGCCGATGGCAGCACCATTGGCATAGCTAGTTTTTCTGGAATGAAACTTCCTATCCATTCTAGCCCCATTCTAGAGAGGGAGGAGTTTTAGTTAGTGAGGGGCAGTTCAGAGGAGCCCCTGGATGGGTAAGCAGCAGGCCCTCGTCCCTGCTGGACGAGCCTGCAGAAGGTAGTCTCAGAGCACCCCCTGCAAGGGGGAAGGCTGTGTACTAGCCAGCAGAGCCTGCCTGCTCTGTTGGGCCCAGAGGCCTAAGCCTAGTGCCTCTAAAGTCAGGAAGAAAGATTCCCTGAATAAAGACAAAGATAAAGAGGAAGATACAGATCAGGTGAAAGACAGAGTCAGACTACAGTAAGCTAAATTGAAGTCTATAGCAGAAATCAGAAAAGGAAAATTCCTATTTAATCCAGCCAGCATAGTAGGGCTGAAAGAGCTTATTGTGTTTGCCTGCCAGAAATTAGTGCCAAAACCTGCTAATAACCAAGATAAAGTTGGAAGATTGTTTCTTGATGAAAGTTTATTCAAGTAAAGCTGTTAACTACTTCAATACCAGTCTGGACTCAATTTACTCTGCAAATCGCTCAACTGTTAATCCTATTATCACTGCTGCAGACGTCCACGCTTGGGGTTCCGGATATCCAGGTAAGAGCACCGTGACAAGTGCAAAGCTGCACCTAATGGGACACTATAGGCAAACCTTACACCACTCTGGCATTCCTACACCTGGGTTCCACCATTACCTTTTACATAGGGAGACTCTGTCCCTCATTGCTGAAATGCAACTAGCATCATGACAAAAACTTTAAAAACTCACATAACACCTGTAGAAGAGACCCTTGGCATGGGATCCTGCCCTCTGCATCTGCAACCAACAATTTATCAATCAACACTGAGATAAGGGTCTCATTTTTAAAATGAAAAGTAAGTTACATCTCCCAGCATGCCATGTTTAGGTTGCTGAATACAGCTTAGCACGCGTTCATTATCTGGGGTAGTTAATGAGAAGGGCAATTATACACTGACCAGCCATAGCATTAATTCCACAAAGGGTGAACTGAATAACATTCACTATTTTGTGACAAGTCTACCTCTCAAGCGATGTCATACATTAGCCTTGGTTTTCTCGCAACTGCTGGCAAAACTGCAAATTGATTTAGCTTTTTGGCAAATATAGATGATGCACATGATTTTTTTTATCTGGTTTATCTGCACTTGTGAGGACATTGCTGCAATTTATGGTAAAACTCCCTGGTTTTGCCACTACCACCACCCATCCACTACGTGAAAAGCCAGCCTTAGTCAGTCAGTTCTTGAAATTGATGTGTTTGAAACTAGAAAAATGGTCAAGAATAGGAATGTGAGCAACCTGGACAAGGGCCATATTGTTATGACTAGATGACTGGGTCAGGACATCTCCAAAATGACAGGTCTTATGGAGTTTCCCAGTATGCAGTGGTTATTACTAGGGATGAGCGGACCCGAACTGTATAGTTCGGGTTCGTACCGCATTTTGGGGTGTCCGTGACACGGACCCGAACATTTTCGTAAAAGTCCGTGTTCGGGTTCGGTGTTCGGCGCTTTCTTGGCGCTTTTTGAAAGGCTGCAAAGCAGCCAATCAACAAGCGTCATACTACTTGCCCCAAGAGGCCATCACAGCCATGCCTACAATTGGCATGGCTGTGATTGGCCAGTGCAGCATGTGACCCAGCCTCTATTTAAGCTGGAGTCACGTAGCGCCGCACGTCACTCTGCTATGATCAGTGTAGGGAGAGGTTGCAGCTGCGACGTTAGGGCGAGATTAGGCAGATTACCTCCTCCAAAAGACTTCATTCTGTGATCGATCTGCAGCTGTGGATCATTGAAGTGCTATTATTGACTTGCTTACTTTTTTGAGGCTGCCCAGAGCGTTTTTAGATCACTTTTTTTCTGGGGTGATCGGCGGCCATTTTGTGACTTGTGGTGCGCCAGCACAAGCTATCACCAAGTGTATTTAACCATCGATAGTGTGGTTATTTTGTGTTATATCCTACTTTAGCTGCAGGCTGAGCGTGTGTCACCGAAGTGCATTTAACCATCAACAGTCTGGTTATTTTTTGGCCATATACTACATCAGCTGCAGGCTGAGCCTGTGCATTTAACCATCAACAGTCTGATTATTTTTTGGCCATATACTACATCTGGTGCAGGGTGAGCCTGTGTCACCCAAGTGCATTTAACCATCAACAGTGTGGTTATTTTTTGGCCATATATTACATCAGGGGCAAGTTGAGCCTGTCACCCAGCGCCTAAAAAATAGACCTGACATTTCTATTCAACCAAATCTGTACTGTTTTAGCTGGTCAAGTTATTTGTAGTGACCGTAAAAGCACACATTTTTTTCTGGGTTGAAAAACTATTCCAAAATTTGCCATTCTCAAAATAACTAGTTTCTGGTATTTGAGGCCTACTTGAAATCTATCCCAAAAAGGATATCTTACATTGAAGGTGCTGATAGTGTCATTCAGAAAAACCTAAGACACACGCTAGCGTGCAGATAGAAGTCTGATTCTGTGATTAAACCTATACCTGTCACACAGCGCAAAAAAAAGCAGGTCTCACATCTCTATTCAACCAAATCTGCACTGTTTTAGCTGGTCAAGTTATTTGTAGTGACCGTAAAAGCACACTTTTTGTTCTGGGTTGAAAAACCATTCCCAAATTTGCCATTCTCAAAATAACTAGTTTCTGGTATTTGAGGCCTACTTAAAATCTATCCCAAAAAGAATATCTTACATTGAAGGTACTGATAGTGTCATTCAGAAAAACCTAAGACACACGCTAGCGTGCTGATAGAAGTCTGATTCTGTGATTAAACCTATACCTGTCACACAGCGCAAAAAAAAAACAGGCCTCACATCTCTATTTAACCAAATCTGTACTGTTTTAGCTGGTCAAGTTATTTGTAGTGACCGTAAAAGCACACTTTTTGTTCTGGGTTGAAAAACCATTCCCAAATTTGCCATTCTCAAAATAACTAGTTTCTGGTATTTGAGGCCTACTTGAAATCTATCCCAAAAAGAATATCTTACATTGAAGGTACTGATAGTGTCATTCAGAAAAATCTAAGACACACGCTAGCGTGCAGATAGAAGTCTGATTCTGAGATTAAATTTTAACCTGTCACACAGTGCAAAAAAAAACTGGTCTCCCATTTCCATTCAAGCAAATCTGTACTGTTTTATCTGGTCAAGTTATTTGTAGCGACCGTAAAAGCACACTTTTTGTTCTGGGTTGAAAAACCATTCCCAAATTTGCCATTCTCAAAATAGCTAGTTTCTGGTATTTGAGGCCTACTTGAAATCTATCCCAAAAAGGATATCTTACATTGAAGGTACTGATTGTGTCATTCAGAAAAACCTAAGACACACGCTAGCGTGCTGATAGAAGTCTGATTCTGTGATTAAACCTATACCTGTCACACAGCGCAAAAAAAAACAGCCCTCACATCTCTATTTAACCAAATCTGTACTGTTTTAGCTGGTCAAGTTATTTGTAGTGACCGTAAAAGCACACTTTTTGTTCTGGGTTGAAAATCCATTCCCAAATTTGCCATTTTCAAAATAACTAGTTTCTGGAATTTGAGGCCTACTTGAAATCTATCCCAAAAAGAATATCTTACATTGAAGGTACTGATAGTGTCATTCAGAAAAACCTAAGACACACGCTAGCGTGCTGATAGAAGTCTGATTCTGTTATTAAACCTATACCTGTCACACAGCGCAAAAAAAAACAGGCCTCACATCTCTATTTAACCAAATCTGTACTGTTTTAGCTGGTCAAGTTATTTGTAGTGACCGTAAAAGCACACTTTTTGTTCTGGGTTGAAAAACCATTCCCAAATTTGCCATTCTCAAAATAACTAGTTTCTGGTATTTGAGGCCTACTTGAAATCTATCCCAAAAAGAATATCTTACATTGAAGGTACTGATAGTGTCATTCAGAAAAACCTAAGACACACGCTAGCGTGCAGATAGAAGTCTGATTCTGAGATTAAACCTTAATCTGTCACACAGCGCAAAAAAAAACTGGTCTCCCATTTCTATTCAAGCAAATCTGTACTGTTTTATCTGGTCAAGTTATTTGTAGCGACCGTAAAAGCACACTTTTTGTTCTGGGTTGAAAAACCATTCCCAAATTTGCCATTCTCAAAATAACTAGTTTCTGGTATTTGAGGCCTACTTTTAATCTATCCCAAAAAGAATATCTTACATTGAAGGTACTGATAGTGTCATTCAGAAAAACCTAAGACACACGCTAGCGTGCTGATAGAAGTCTGATTCTGTTATTAAACCTATACCTGTCACACAGCGCAAAAAAAAAACAGGCCTCACATCTCTATTTAACCAAATCTGTACTGTTTTAGCTGGTCAAGTTATTTGTAGTGACCGTAAAAGCACACTTTTTGTTCTGGGTTGAAAAACCATTCCCAAATTTGCCATTCTCAAAATAACTAGTTTCTGGTATTTGAGGCCTACTTGAAATCTATCCCAAAAAGAATATCTTACATTGAAGGTACTGATAGTGTCATTCAGAAAAACCTAAGACACACGCTAGCGTGCAGATAGAAGTCTGATTCTGAGATTAAACCTTAATCTGTCACACAGTGCAAAAAAAAACTGGTCTCCCATTTCTATTCAAGCAAATCTGTACTGTTTTATCTGGTCAAGTTATTTGTAGCGACCGTAAAAGCACACTTTTTGTTCTGGGTTGAAAAACCATTCCCAAATTTGCCATTCTCAAAATAACTAGTTTCTGGTATTTGAGGCCTACTTGAAATCTATCCCAAAAAGAATATCTTACATTGAAGGTACTGATAGTGTCATTCAGAAAAACCTAAGACACACGCTAGCGTGCAGATAGAAGTCTGATTCTGAGATTAAACCTTAACCTGTCACACAGTGCAAAAAAAAACTGGTCTCCCATTTCTAGTCAAGCAAATCTGTACTGTTTTATCTGGTCAAGTTATTTGTAGCGACCGTAAAAGCACACTTTTTGTTCTGGGTTGAAAAACCATTCCCAAATTTGCCATTCTCAAAATAACTAGTTTCTGGTATTTGAGGCCTACTTGAAATCTATCCCAAAAAGAATATCTTACATTGAAGGTACTGATAGTGTCATTCAGAAAAACCTAAGACACACGCTAGCGTGCAGATAGAAGTCTGATTCTGAGATTAAACATTAACCTGTCACACAGTGCAAAAAAAAACTGGTCTCCCATTTCTATTCAAGCAAATCTGTACTGTTTTATCTGGTCAAGTTATTTGTAGCGACCGTAAAAGCACACTTTTTGTTCTGGGTTGAAAAACCATTCCCAAATTTGCCATTCTCAAAATAACTAGTTTCAGGTATTTGAGGCCTACTTGAAATCTATCCCAAAAAGAATATCTTACATTGAAGGTACTGATAGTGTCATTCAGAAAAACCTAAGACACACGCTAGCGTGCAGATAGAAGTCTGATTCTGAGATTAAACCTTAACCTGTCACGCAGTGCAAAAAAAAACTGGTCTCCCATTTCTATTCAAGCAAATCTGTACTGTTTTATCTGGTCAAGTTATTTGTAGCGACCGTAAAAGCACACTTTTTGTTCTGGGTTGAAAAACCATTCCCAAATTTGCCATTCTCAAAATAACTAGTTTCTGGTATTTGAGGCCTACTTGAAATCTATCCCAAAAAGAATATCTTACATTGAAGGTACTGATAGTGTCATTCAGAAAAACCTAAGACACACGCTAGCGTGCAGATAGAAGTCTGATTCTGAGATTAAACCTTAACCTGTCACACAGTGCAAAAAAAAACTGGTCTCCCATTTCTATTCAAGCAAATCTGTACTGTTTTATCTGGTCAAGTTATTTGTAGCGACCGTAAAAGCACACTTTTTGTTCTGGGTTGAAAAACCATTCCCAAATTTGCCATTCTCAAAATAACTAGTTTCTGGTATTTGAGGCCTACTTGAAATCTATCCCAAAAAAAATATCTCACATTGAAGGTACTGATAGTGTCATTCAGAAAAACCTAAGACACACGCTAGCGTGCTGATAGAAGTCTGATTCTGTGATTAAACCTATACCTGTCACACAGCGCAAAAAAAAACAGGCCTCACATCTCTACTTAACCAAATCTGTACTGTTTTAGCTGGTCAAGTTATTTGTAGCGACCGTAAAAGCACACTTTTTGTTCTGGGTTTAAAAACCATTCCCAAATTTGCCATTCTCAAAATAACTAGTTTCTGGTATTTGAGGCCTACTTGAAATCTATCCCAAAAAGAATATCTTACATTGAAGGTACTGATAGTGTCATTCAGAAAAACCTAAGACACACTCTAGCGTGCTGATAGAAGTCTGATTTTGTGATTAAACCTATACCTGTCACACAGCGCAAAAAAAAACAGGCCTCACATCTCTATTTAACCAAATCTCTACTGTTTTAGCTGGTCAAGTTATTTGTAGTGACCGTAAAAGCACACTTTTTGTTCTGGGTTGAAAAACCATTCCCAAATTTGCCATTGTCAAAATAACTAGTTTCTGGTATTTGAGGCCTACTTGAAATCTATCCCAAAAAGAATATCTTACATTGAAGGTACTGATAGTGTCATTCAGAAAAACATAAGACACACGCTAGCGTGCTGATAGAAGTCTGATTCTGTGATTAAACCTATACCTGTCACACAGCGCAAAAAAAAACAGGCCTCACATCTCTATTTAACCAAATCTGTACTGTTTTAGCTGGTCAAGTTATTTGTAGTGACCGTAAAAGCACACTTTTTGTTCTGGGTTGAAAAACTATTCCCAAATTTGCCATTCTCAAAATTGTGGTGAACGGGAACAATGAGGAAAACATCTAATAAGGGACGCGGACGTGGACATGGTCGTGGTGGTGTTAGTGGACCCTCTGGTGCTGGGAGAGGACGTGGCCGTTCTGCCACAGCCACACGTCCTAGTGAACCAACTACCTCAGGTCCCAGTAGCCAGCAGAATTTACAGCGATATTTGGTGGGGCCCAATGCCGTTCTAAGGATGGTAAGGCCTGAGCAGGTACAGGCATTAGTCAATTGGGTGGCCGACAGTGGATCCAGCACGTTCACATTATCTCCCATCCAGTCTTCTGCAGAAAGCGCACAGATGGCGCATGAAAACCAAGCCCATCGGTCTGTCACATCACCCCCATGCATATCAGGGAAACTGTCTGAGCCTCAAGTTATGCAGCAGTCTCTTATGCTGTTTGAAGACTCTGCTGCCAGGGTTTCCCAAGGGCATCCACCTAGCCCTTCCCCAGGGGTAAAAGAGATAGAATGCACTAACGCACAACCACTTATTTTTCCTGATGATGAGGACATGGGAATACCACCTCAGCACGTCTCTGATGATGACGAAACACAGGTGCCAACTGCTGCGTCTTTCTGCAGTGTGCAGACTGAACAGGAGGTCAGGGATCAAGACTGGGTGGAAGACGATGCAGGGGACGATGAGGTCCTAGACCCCTCATGGAATGAAGGTCGTGCCACTGACTTTCACAGTTCGGAGGAAGAGGCAGTGGTAAGACCGAGCCAACAGCGTAGCAAAAGAGAGAGCAGTGGGCAAAATCAGAACACCCGCCGCCAAGAGACTCCGCCTGCTACTGACCGCCGCCATCTGGGACCGAGCACCCCAAAGGCAGCTTCAAGGAGTTCCCTGGCATGGCACTTCTTCAAACAATGTGCTGACGACAAGACCCGAGTGGTTTGCACGCTGTGCCATCAGAGCCTGAAGCAAGGCATTAACATTCTGAACCTTAGCACAACCTGCATGACCAGGCACCTGCATGCAAAGCATGAACTGCAGTGGAGTAAACACCTTAAAAACAAGGAAGTCACTCAGGCTCCCCCTGCTGCCTCTTCTGCTGCTGCCGCCTCGGCCTCTTCTGCTGCTGCCGCCGCCTCGGCCTCCTCTGCTGCTGCTGCCGCCGCCTCGGCCTCTTCCTCTGCCTCTGGAGGAACGTTGGCACCTGCCGCCCAGCAAACATGGGATGTACCACCAACACCACCACCTGCGTCACCAAGCATCTCAACCATGTCACACGGCAGCGTTCAGCTCTCCATCTCACAAACATTTGAGAGAAAGCGTAAATTCCCACCTAGCCACCCTCGATCCCTGGCCCTGAATGCCAGCATTTCTAAACTACTGGCCTATGAAATGCTGTCATTTAGGCTGGTGGACACACACAGCTTCAAACAGCTCATGTCGCTTGCTGTCACACAGTATGTTGTTCCCAGCCGCCACTACTTCTCCAAGAGAGCCGTGCCTTCCCTGCACAAACAAGTGTCCGATAAAATCAAGTGTGCACTGCGCAACGCCATCTGTGGCAAGGTCCACCTAACCACAGATACGTGAACCAGTAAGCACGGCCAGGGACGCTATATCTCCCTAACTGCACACTGGGTAAATGTAGTGGCGGCTGGGCCCCAGGCGGAGAGCTGTTTGGCGCACGTCCTTCCGCCGCCAAGGATCGCAGGGCAACATTCTTTGCCTCCTGTCTCCTCCTCCTCCTACTCAGCTTCCTCCTCCTCTTCTTCCACCTGCTCATCCAGTCAGCCACACACCTTCACCACCAACTTCAGCACAGCCCGGGGTAAACGTCAGCAGGCCGTTCTGAAACTCATATGTTTGGGGGACAGGCCCCACACCGCACAGGAGTTGTGGTGGGGTATAGAACAACAGACCGACGAGTGGTTGCTGCCGGTGAGCCTCAAGCCCGGCCTGGTGGTGTGCGATAATGGGCGAAATCTCGTTGCAGCTCTGGGACTAGCCGGTTTGACGCACATCCCTTGCCTGGCGCATGTGCTGAATTTGGTGGTGCAGAAGTTCATTCGCAACTACCCCGACATGTCAGAGCTGCTGCATAAAGTGCGGGCCGTCTGTTCGCGCTTCCGGCGTTCACACCCTGCCGCTGCTCGCCTGTCTGCGCTACAGCGTAACTTCGGCCTTCCCGCTCACCGCCTCATATGCGACGTACCCACCAGGTGGAACTCCACCTTGCATATGCTGGACAGACTGTGCGAGCAGCAGCAGGCCATAGTGGAGTTTCAGCTGCAGCACGCACGGGTCAGTCGCACTGCTGATCAGACACACTTCACCACCAATGACTGGGCCTCCATGCGAGACCTGTGTGCCCTGTTGCGCTGTTTCGAGTACTCCACCAACATGGCCAGCGTTACAATACCACTTCTATGTCTCCTTGAGAAAACACTTAGGGCGATGATGGAAGAGGAGGTGGCCCAGGAGGAAGAGGAGGAAGAGGGGTCATTTTTAGCACTTTCAGGCCAGTCTCTTCAAAGTGACTCAGAGGGAGGTTTTTTTCAACACCAGAGGCCAGGTACAAATGTGGCCAGACTGGGCCCACTACTGGAGGACGAGGAGGACGAGGATGAGGAGGAGGTGGAGGAGGATGAGGATGAAGCATGTTCACAGCGGGGTGGCACCCAAAGCAGCTCGGGCCCATCACTGGTGCGTGGCTGGGGGGGAAACACAGGACGATGACGATACGCCTCCCACAGAGGACAGCTTGTCCTTACCTCTGGGCAGCCTGGCACACATGAGCGACTACATGCTGCAGTGCCTGCGCAACGACAGCAGAGTTGCCCACATTTTAACGTGTGCGGACTACTGGGTTGCCACCCTGCTGGATCCCCGGTACAAAGACAATGTGCCCACCTTACTTCCTACACTGGAGCGTGATAGGAAGATGCGCGAGTACAAGCGCACGTTGGTAGACGCGCTACTGAGAGCATTCCCAAATGTCACAGGGGAACCAGTGGAAGCCCAAGGCGAAGGCAGAGGAGGAGCAAGAGGTCGCCAACGCAGCTGTGTCACAGCCAGCTCCTCTGAGGGCAGGGTTAGCATGGCAGAGATGTGGAAAAGTTTTGTCACCACGCCACAGCTAAGTGCACCACCACCTGATACGGAACGTGTTAGCAGGAGGCAACATTTCACTAACATGGTGGAACAGTACCTGTGCACACCCCTCCACGTACTGACTGATGGTTCGGCCCCATTCAACTTCTGGGTCTCCAAATTGTCCACGTGGCCAGAGCTAGCCTTTAATGACTTGGAGGTGCTAGCCTGCCCGGCGGCCAGCGTTTTGTCTGAACGTGTATTCAGCACGGCAGGGGGCGTCATTACAGACAAACGCAGCCGCCTGTCTACAGCCAATGTTGACTGGCTGACGTTCATAAAAATGAACCAGGCATGGATCCCACAGGACCTGTCCATCCCTTGTGCAGATTAGATATTAACTACCTCCCCTTAACAATATATTATTCTACTCCAGGGCACTTCCTCATTCAATCCTATTTTTATTTTCATTTTACCATTATATTGCGGGGCAACCCAAAGTTGAATGAACCTCTCCTCTGTCTGGGTGCCGGGGCCTAAATGTGTGACAGTGGCCTGTTCCAGTGGTGGGTGACGTGAAGCCTGATTCTCTGCTATGACATGAAGACAGATTCTGCGCTGACATAAGGCCAGATTCTCTGTTACGGGACTGCTCTCCTCTGCCTGGGTGCCTGGGCCTAAATGTGTGACAGTGGCCTGTTCCAGTGGTGGGTGACGTGAAGCCTGATTCTCTGCTATGACATGAAGACAGATTCTGCGCTGACATAAGGCCAGATTCTCTGTTACGGGACCGCTCTCCTCTGTCTGGGTGCCGGGGCCTAAACGTGTGACAGTGGCCTGTTCCAGTGGTGGGTGACGTGAAGCCTGATTCTCTGCTATGACATGAAGACAGATTCTGCGCTGACATAAGGCCAGATTCTCTGTTACGGGACCGCTCTCCTCTGTCTGGGTGCCGGGGCCTAAATGTGTGACAGTGGCCTGTTCCAGTGGTGGGTGACGTGAAGCCTGATTCTCTGCTATGACATGAAGACAGATTCTGCGTTGACATAAGGCCAGATTCTCTGTTACGGGACCGCTCTCCTCTGTCTGGGTGCCGGGGCCTAAATGTGTGACAGTGGCCTGTTCCAGTGGTGGGTGACGTGAAGCCTGATTCTCTGCTATGAAATGAAGACAGATTCTGCACTGACATAAGGCCAGATTCTCTGTTACGGGACCTCTCTCCTCTGCCTGGGTGCCTGGGCCTAAATGTGTGACAGTGGCCTGTTCCAGTGGTGGGTGACATGAAGCCTGATTATCTGCTATGACATGAATACAGATTCTGCGCTGACATAAGGCCAGATTCTCTGTTACGGGACCTCTCTCCTCTGCCTGGGTGCCTGGGCCTAAATGTGTGACAGTGGCCTGTTCCAGTGGTGGGTGACGTGAAGCCTGATTCTCTGCTATGACATGAAGACAGATTCTGCGCTGACATAAGGCCAGATTCTCTGTTACGGGACCTCTCTCCTCTGCCTGGGTGCCTGGGCCTAAATGTGTGACAGTGGCCTGTTCCAGTGGTGGGTGACGTGAAGCCTGATTCTCTGCTATGACATGAAGACAGATTCTGCACTGACATAAGGCCAGATTCTCTGTTACGGGACCTCTCTCCTCTGCCTGGGTGCCTGGGCCTAAATGTGTGACAATGGCCTGTTCCAGTGGTGGGTGACGTGAAGCCTGATTCTCTGCTATGACATGAAGACAGATTCTGCGCTGACATAAGGCCAGATTCTCTGTTACGGGACCTCTCTCCTCTGCCTGGGTGCCTGGGCCTAAATGTGTGACAATGGCCTGTTCCAGTGGTGGGTGACGTGAAGCCTGATTCTCTGCTATGACATGAAGACAGATTCTGCGCTGACATAAGGCCAGATTCTCTGTTACGGGACCGCTCTCTTCAGTCTGGGTGCCGGGGCCTAAATGTGTGACAGTGGCCTGTTCCAGTGGTGGGTGACGTAAAGCCTGATTCTCTGCTATGACATGAAGACAGATTCTGCGCTGACATAAGGCCAGATTCTCTGTTACGGGACCGCTCTCCTCTGTCTGGGTGCCGGGGCCTAAATGTGTGACAGTGGCCTGTTCCAGTGGTGGGTGACGTGAAGCCTGATTCTCTGCTATGACATGAAGACAGATTCTGCGCTGACATAAGGCCAGATTCTCTGTTACGGGACCGCTCTCCTCTGTCTGGGTGCCGGGGCCTAAATGTGTGACAGTGGCCTGTTCCAGTGGTGGGTGACGTGAAGCCTGATTCTCTGCTATGACATGAAGACTGATTCTGCGCTGACATGAAGCCAGATTCTCTGCTATGGCATGAAGAGACTGATTCTCTGCTGACATGAAGCCAGATTCTTTGCTATGGCATGAAGAGACTGATTCTCTGCTGACGTGAAGCCAGATTCTCTGCTATGGGACCTCTGTCCAATTGATATTGGTTCATTTTTATTTTTTTTATTTTTATTTTAATTCATTTCCCTATCCACATTTGTTTGCAGGGGATT